>NC_058159.1:6428104-6746037 GCF_020080835.1 Cotesia glomerata | reverse complement strand
TATCATCGAGTAAAATCGGCTATATTGCCACTCATAACTGAAAATAACGATCTTCCTCGTTAATATTCTATTTTGACTGAAATATTCATTAATATAATAATTATTTAAATACATTGATACTATACCGAGAACAGATCGAAGAGAAACAATAGAATCCAGAGTTTAGATGTTATATATTACATATAAATAACTTTTGATAGCTTTCAAGTCATATATTTATACGCGATATGAAATGAGTTATTATTGTCGATGGAAAAGGCGAATTAATGTCCGTTGATTAGTCCCGTCAGTTGGAGTAAGTTATCAAATGGAATCGTTATTATAATGCTATCGATCAATATCACTCATAATTAACGAGCTGATAATGGGTGTAATAATACTACTTGTTTAATCAACCTCGTGTTCAATATTTAATACATTATTTCATTTAATTAAACTCGTGTTCGTGTTGTTATATAATAAATTTTATGTATAATAGTAATCGTGCTTGTTAATTAATAATTAAATTTTATTTTTATTTAAATTACTGTAATCAATAAATGAAACCAAGTGTTTAATTACAACTATTAGGGGAAATTTAGAGCCTAGAGATTAGATTAATGCTTAGGAGCTTAAAAATTTATTTTTAAACATCACAAGTAAATATTATATATTATTCATATTATTTAAGCATCGCGTACTCTGCTCTTGATCTCAAATGAGGGACTTAGCACATCAGTTGCAGAATTCAATGGTAATCTCGTTGTTTGATCACCAGAATTTTTATTAAAACGGCGTATAATGAAATCCTAATCCGTATCCGTATTCACTTTCAGCCTTTTATATTCATATATTAATGCCAAAGGAGTGTCATAAATAGACAGCCAGGCATAAATAGAAACCGGGAAAGTTATATATATAGCCAGCAAATCGGTTAAACGAATAGAAAGTCCAAGACAACAATACAAAACACAACTCAGCAGTACAATAACAGTCTGATATCGATTAATTAAATGTCTTTGTGCATAAGTATAGTATAATAAGAACAAGAAATCGACAGACTGCGTACCCGATAATACATCATACACACACCCAGAATTTATTAAACTGGTGAGCGATTAAACATCACGGACAATGAACGAGATTTGAGAGCATAATCTTAGGAGCGCAGGATAACAGGAGCTGGATAAATTTCAAATTCTATCCACGTAGCACATGGATCCCAACCGGAAAGAATAATATCATCTCCCCTTAGCTGTTTCTGGCTTATTCCCGTCCCCTTTTAAGCTGAAGCTCTACTCACCCTACTGCATGAGCTTCAACCCCTTTTCACCATCGAGGATGATCCATATAAACCTTATCCTCTGCTTCTCTCTGGTTAGATACCCGTGTTTCTGTTCTCCGTCGCTCTCTTTCTGCGAAACATGCCCGCAGAGCCCACAATCAACTGCTTGGTGAGTACAGTCGAGTATAGAGTATACACTGTAGATGAGAATAGGAGTAGAGTGTCTCGTGTCGAGGACAAACGCTCATCTACAACGACCACCCCAGTGTCCCTTTCCCTTGTATTATTAATAGCTTTTGAGATCCTTGCCTTTTTAACAGTCTCCGTCATCAAAACTAACTTTTGTATTACTCCTCGCCTACTCTTTTTCATTATTCTCTTTGTGTCAGTCCAAACAGTACATCGCATTCCTGTTCAGTTATCTTCATAAGGGTTAATAATCCAAGTACCTCGTGCTACCAGGTGTTTCCACTGAGCCTAGAGATTTTTGATTGATTGTTTTGTTTTACTTGGGTTAATTTAATGAAAGATTGGAGGGCTTATTCATGAGAAACTTTAATATTTATGAATAAATTACTTCCAAGGCCTAGCTGTAGAAATTTTGCTAATTTTATTACCAATTTATAATATTAAATAATATTCAATTGCATTTTTTTAAACTGTAACAATATTGTTCCTTATTTTACTATAATTGCAAAAATTCCTTAGTTCAAAAATTGTTTTGTTTGATTCAAGATGATCAATCTCTTGAAATTAATTTTTTTTTATCAAACTAAAGTTTTTTGATTAATACTTTTATATTGCTGGGATAAATTGAATGAAAAATTGAAACATTTAATCACGAAAAACTTGAAAATTTCTGAAGCAATTCAAGAGTTGATCTAATCCTCAGTTTGGAAAGTTACGTATCAAATGTTGTGAGAAGGATCACAATCTGTTGATCTCTTCAAAAGATATAATCAGAAGAATTTATAAATTATAATATTCCCCTTTTTCTTAGAATGTTTCATAATGTACCGGTTTAGGTCCTTTGTTTTTAAAATAATCTCAAATCACTTCTCGATGAGATCATTTGTATGATATATTTCTTGTCGATGTTGAAGTCTCTTAAAGTTTGAAACTATTGATAAAGTTATATCCTCTTAGCAATGAATTTACATGCTACCAAAAAGTAATTTATATGAAAAAAGGCACTGAATTATTCAAAAATGAGACTTGGAGACGTTGAATTTAAAAAGTTGTAGCAGTAGAGTCGTAGTCGGCAAAATCTCGAGTAAGTGGAGTGAAGTACGGATGGGCAAAAGAGTGTGTTGTGTATTCATGCGCTTAGACCGATTTCGGACGGACTGGGACTTTCTGAGAGGCAAAGAGAAAGAAATTCAGAGACACGACCACGTTAAATCCGTACACTACAGCACTCGAGACTCCTGGGGGCTTTGGGCTTAAGCTTCGTGGAAGGTAACTGCACCTTAACCGTAGAAAGACGGAAAGAGAGCCAGATACTCGACGGCAGAGTGGATAACCATCGACTTGCCTGATTTTTATCGTCCCTCTCTCTCAATCTTCCTGATGATCTTCCAGTGAGAATAGAATAGCTTGGGCTTGGACGAGAGACCAGAGAGAGACCGAGGACCGGAGCCAGAGCAAGAGCCTCCACTCGGTATTGAGAATTTGAACAAGTGAAATACACGGTGGAATGGGTCGTGGAACGGCGAGAGATAGATAAAAAAGGTTCTCGAAATAAAAGTAAAAGAATAAAAAGATGGATAAATAATAAAAATAAAAGTAAAAAGGGTATAAAGATAGCAAGTGAGAGAACAAGATGAAGAGACAAAGAAGTATAATCCTTGTTCGCTCACGGGAATCAATGACTGAGAGCTGCTGCGAGCAAGCACCCAAGAAGAAAAGTTAACAGATTGGTAGCGATTGATCTGAGACTCAAGCGTGCTCTGAATTTTATATTTATCCTTTTATTTGAATTTTCAGCTCTGCAACACATTTTTCACTAAAATATATTTCTAAATGCTAATATTATTCTGATAAATCTTATATTACTTTATATGTATTAAATTGTTTCAAATAAAATTATTCTGTCGTTTTTTAAACCACCCTCAAATATCGAGATGCTTTTTGTGATACACTTTTTTTATGATTTCATCGATTTGTTTTTATTTACATAACAGTACTGTCATATACATATAAAATTTTTAATACAGCGCTTGTGACGTAAGTATTTAAAGTTTTGAACTCACTATTTACAAGATTATCTTTAATCTCTAACGGAAATATTTACCTGTAGATCAATCAATCTTAAATCAGGTCAAAAATGATCAATAAATTGTTTACAAGGTAGCAAATGATTGATTATACTTTACTGTAAAACGAAGATGGATTTTTCAATGAATTAATAAATTGTTTTGAAATAAATAAACTTATTAACAGTTTATTAACTCACCGATATAATTGTGCTCAACTTTGAGATAATTTATATAACATTAAAAAAATCGTTGACATTAACTTAAAGTATAAGGCATTAAACCGGTCTTGTTGATCATCGTGTCAACTGTGAATATTAGGCAGATATAATACTCAAAGAGTAGCGCGGCAGAAGGGAGCAGAAAACTTGAGTCTCGGTGAGCCATCCGCGAGTTAAGATGAGATCAGCTGAAATGGGCGAGCAAGTGATGAGAGTAATTAGATTGGTGGAGGGATAAAGTGATGAAGAGGTAAATAAAATTAGTGGCTGACAAGCCGGAAAGCCATGGGATACCATCTTCAATTTCCGGACAACTACAACCGTTGGGGAGGATCAAGTGAAGGCAAAGCGCCAAAAAGTATATAACGCAATGTCTCACGTTGCTAAGTCGAGGAGGACGAAAAAGAGCAAGAAAGAGGAGGAAATGATAGTTAAAGGGGAATAAGCTGTGTGTTGTGTGTTGTATGTTTGGAAGGAGGATTTTGGGGGAAACCAGCTTGTCCCTTTTCCCTCCTGCGGTTTTACTTCCATCCAGTGTGCTGGCTGTTGTATAGACAAAGGCTCCATAGCTACAGACAGATCCACACATCCAAGTTTGTAGTTTGAGTTTGGATCTGTATTTTGTATGCTGTATTATGTCCTCTTACTCGGCTCTCTTCGGTCCTGCAGCGACTGTCTCAACAAAAAATCCAAATAAAAGAGTACAAAACACAACACACACTGGTGCTCTGATGAGATCCTCCGAGCGACAAACATCGTTGTTGTATATATAGGATGGCAATTAGGCGTCCTCGGATGCATTCACCAGGAGCCAACTTATCACTAGATGCCAGTAAAAGATGCCAATAAACCGGGAACCATTCACGGCTGAAAGCTTAAATATAAATCTCAAACGTTTTTCTTTCACCGACAGACATAACACCAGCAAACACCACAGGAGTACACTCCGAAATATTATATATATATATATATATATATATATATAATGTTGTGTCAAAATGGCTGACGGATTTTTTTCCATCCGGCGTTTTGTTTTTCCGGTGCTTTCGTGTCTGATCGATAATATCAAATTTCCAGAGTACCTTGGATACTGAGTTGAGTCGAGTTGAGTGCCTGTTCAGTTTGTAATATCGCCTCTCCGATATCATACAGGCGTATAAATATTATCATTATTTTTATTTTTATTTTTATTGGACGTCTTTTTGGGATTATGGAACCAAAAAGGTGTGTAATATCTTTACTTCAAAGGTCTCCCATTTCATGTTCGGCTTCAAGGGGATAATAATAATAATATAATACTTTTTTCGATAATTGAATCTCATATTTACCGTTTTGCTTCGCTGATAAGTGATTCGTGTCTCTATTATCGAGAGTATAATAAAAAATTACTCAAGAATAAATTGTAAATTTAAACACAGTTTAAAAATAAAAAATTATTTCCAATAAAGTAATAATTGGTTTTTTTTTTAGTTTGAAAAAAATTTTTTTGTTTGATTAAAAATGATCTTAGTTAAAGATTTTTTCTGTTTAATCTTCAGTTAAATCTCAAAAAATAAAAGAAATCGTCCAATTAAATATCTATAATAATTGAAAGTTTATTAAACATAAGGAAAACTATAATTTAACTTCACCAGATGTAAAATCGATAAACTCTCATTACCACATCAATATAATTTATCTCCCACGTCGTGGGCATATAGATTACACCCGTCATCATTGACGTCTTAGCTCGGTGTTGTATATTGTATCTGAGGGGAGATAGACCACGTGAAATCAATTTACGGATCGTAAAACTACGAGTTAGTGGTATATAGAATGTTCTGCAGTGCCAGAGATTTAAACCGAGTTAAAACAAGCTTTTAGAGTGTCATCATTATTCCACAGTATAGCAGTATAACGAGAGTGAGAAAAAGAAGATGGGAAGAGTACAGAATTGAAGAGAAGAGAAGAGATACATAAAGTGATACCAAATAAAAAAAAGTATCACAAAAATAAACATTTTTAAAATGTGACTGGTTCTTTATTCCACAAAATCCATAGCATAGCTCTGGCAATTCCAACCTCGATTTAATTTCCATATTCACGGGAATCGATTCTGTTTTATCCCCACCAGGGCTTTTGTGCTCTTCTCATACATCTTTTTCCCTTATGCTCGTCAATTCGCTTATAAACACTATCTCTATACACATATATATCCTAATATTAAATGTGTGTATATTGAAAATAAACGCGAGAGAGGCTTTATTTTTATTTTTATTCAGATTTCATTTTTTCGCTCTATCAAGTGCATCAGTAAAAAAGCAATATGCGAGCGAGAGGAAGAAGACTGAAGAGCGAGGACATTAAATATCAATCAACATTGTCTGCAATGAAAATAAAATGATAATGTGCTGAAATTTATGTTTGAGGACAGAGTTAACAGCGACTCTTGACTTGACAAAGGCTTAGCTTGAAGTGGTGTATGGTGTATGGTGTATGGTATCAAGTTTTAAATCTCTAATCTGAGGCTCTTAACGAGAGCCCAAGGTATAAATCGTCTCTCGCACACATTCGGCCAATGAGGCGGTGCGTGGGTGGCCAAGCGGTTACTTTGTGAACACGCGACCTCGTCGGTGCAATAAAGGCGCCCAAATACGCCCGTGGTGTTTATATAATGTTCATGTGTATTGCGTATACATAAAAAACACTTTTTTTAACTCCAATCACAATCAGTCGAATAGAATTATTAAATAAAGATCAAAAGTATGACTCAATGAATGATAAAACAAAAAAGATTTGAGTGGTTAAAGTTTTTGTTAGTTTTAGAATGCCAAGAAAGATATTTTTTACTTTGTCAACTATTTTTATTTTAGTTTAAGGATTTTTTATGATGATAAATTTTTTAATCAAATAAAATTTATCTATTTAAAATTTTTTTTATCTAATAAAATTAATTTTTTCTAATAAATTTATCTTTATTTAAGTCAAAAATTCTCTGTTTTTTTTCTAAATCATCAACACTTCAAAATCCTCAGCATTTTCTTTCATCATTTCTAAAAGATTATATTGAAACAAAACATGAATAGTCTGTTATGGATAACGAACCACAGCACTTTAAAAATTTTTTTGAATGCTTATTCTGACTTCTGTTGATACAAAGTAAATCAATTCTTCCAAGAATCAGTTAGTACTCCAAAAACTCTGAAAATAGTAGAAAGAACGTTTAAATTAGCTGTGATTGAAGAGTCACTTGTGGACACAAGTACGTTAAATTGTTGAGAACACTCGAGGACCCTCGAGCGTTATAATAAGAAACAACTTATAATATTAACTCTAGCTGCACTAATTCCGCTTAAAATAAAGCAATATTTAATTCATCCGTAAAACAGCACGGATGGACAATAGATTTAAGCCGTCTGAGTAGAGAAACAGAAAACAGACTTGAGGCTTAATAAAAAGACCCCGTGAATTAAAGATTTTCAGATAAACAAACTTTGCATTTTAATCTTCTTCTCAGTTTACTTTCCGACCTTTTCCGAAATTCAAATCTTTTCTTCTCGCAATCTTATATCTTTAAAAAATTAATCTTTTTACCAACTCACATATAAATCACACAACAAATCAAAAGTTAAAATTTCTTCCCAAAATTTAAAAAAAAATCTGCACCCAGCAGACTGCCGGCTCGACGGCCCTGAATCCGAGGCTACTCGAATGTTCACGATTCCCGCCGAGTTTAACCCGAGTCCGACCCATGTGTTGTACTCGTACCAAGTGCTTTGTGACGCGGGAGGTGCATTTATTTTTGCCAGCATCCTCTTTATTATCATTATCACAGACCCTTCTGAGGATTTTAAAATTCTGCTGAGATTGTTCAAAAATTTAATTCCTTGATTTTGGTCCTGATTAATTCAATTTAGGGAACTTTTGCAGAGTGGGTGCGTTTAAAATGATTTCTGTTATTGATATCAGTATTCTTCAGTCCTGAAGCAAAGAAGTAATTCATTATTACTGTTACTCTTATTATTATTATCCATCTCTGTGCTGTTAAAAGCACTAAGATCCGTACAAGTTTAAGGGGATAATATAAAAAGTAGTATAGTGGCTGTGTGGCCATCCTCTTCCTTTTCTTCTCTTTTCTTCTGAGAGACAGAGATAAACATATCAAGAATATAAACAAGAGGGTGAGTGAGTGAGTTGAAAGACACAAACTCAACTCACTCTACTTCTTCTTTTATAAAACTAAGTGTGTATGTGTGTATGTGTTCTTTAGCAAGTATAAGGGAGATGACGTGAAGGAAATACCGGTCTCTTATTTATATATATATTGAGAGTCTTGAATTGAAAACACAAGCAAAAAAAAACTTTTTAAAACTTTTTTTTTTTTGTAAATTGGGGTGAAAAATGGAATAGTTGTATTATTATCGCAGCAGTAAATAAAAAGCAATAATATAATACGAATATGAATAGATGGATGTTTTAGCACAGCTACCGCGCTTGTGTGCAAACGTCTCTTTCTCTGTGCGCCGGGTGTGACGAGTAAGTTGCGCGAACTGAAAGAGGGAAAGAGACGGATTTATTTCGGGAGATACGCGGAGTGAAGGCAGCGGACGCACCCGCTGTTGGTGAAAAAAGGGTGTGTGTTAATCGAAATACCTAAATAGTTGTTATGATTAATAATGATAACAATAATAAAGCATTGATGGATTGTTATTACGAGTATGATGATCAATTATTAATGATAAATTATAACTAATTGCTGTATTGATTACCAGTGAGTGTGTGGTGAATAATATAAGTTGTTATTTTAATTTGCAGAACAAGTGCACTCCCGGCCGAAAGTGATTTGTGGATTACCAGGGATTAAAGGTCTTGCCAGTCAATAGTGCTAAATATAATAATAATAATAATAAAAATAATAATAATAATATTGTATTGGAGGTGAGTCCGAGCCATACAGAGGAGAAATGGAGCAGGTGCATTGCAGCCGGTCTTCAAAGACTCTTTCTTTGACACGGTCCTCACAATGGTAAGTGCTGCTTTAATATTATTGTTATTATTATTATTTTTGTGGGTAACTTGTGTAATTGACACTATCGCAAGCCGTACAAAGATGTAAAACATCATTGCATTTATTTATCCATTTTTGGAGTCAAAATTCCTCGATAATAATCATAATACTAAAATTAATACCTAAATTTTTTTTTTTATTAATAATTGAAGAAAAACAATTTTTCAATAAATTGTGGGAAGAATAAAAAGTAAAAAATTTTTTTGTTAAAAAAAAATTGATTTTTATTTTTTATAATAAAAAGTCAAAGAATTAAAAAGAAATTTTTGTCAAGTTAAATATTGCGAAAAAAAAAATTTTTTGATTTTGGAGCACTTATGAACTATTGTTATGCTTTGCGATAAAAAATGGAGAAGAGCTGTCACTTGAATCTAGAGGCTGGTTATCGTGTTTGCGGTGGCGATATTATTTCTGTTAACACGTACATCTACATCCTTTAAATAAAGTGTGTATTAATAATACTATACATGTAAGTAGAGAGCGAATGCTGGGAATATAGTATATAGTACATTATTTATTATATAGTATACGGTATATAATAAAGCTTTGTCTCTTAAAACGATGTATACTTAGTTGCGCGTGCGCGAAAGCACTGTGTATGTGCGCTACAGGAGGTGCATAGAATTTTTAAAGGGCTTTTCACTTGAGGCTTAACGTGGTAGGGAACCTCAACGGCGTCCTCGTTCTTTGTGAGTTTTGACTCTCATACATCTATATATATATATCTGTATATGTATTTTACAAAGTACAAAGTGAATATTCTAGTAAAAATCTAAGCCGAGCTGTTTGATAGTCACCAAAATTTATAATAATTTTTATATTACTCAATTTTTGGTTTTATTTTATTTTTAATTGGGAATTTAATATCTTTTAATTATAATTAATATAAAATAGAGCGAAATATGAATCTTGAGTACTCATTTTTTAAAAATTTACCTCTTTGAAATGAATATGAGATTAATTTTCATATATTTAATTATTCTGAGACAAACCCGCTCATTAGTAAACGGTCTGACTAAAATTTTTCCACAATTTTTGCTACACTCGTAATGTAATTATTAAAATAATATTTTTACTCTGTAGTTTTTTGAGCCTACAAATTTTATTAAAACGGATTTGGGAGGTTTACTAACGAGAGATCTATATATGATATGTAAACATAAAATAAAACACGGGTTGTACTAATTTTAAAGGGAATTTTAAACTCTGCTGAATAAATATTCCCAGTACGTATTTATTTTCATAAATCTCGGTAATATTCATGACTATCGATTAAAATTGCCGGAAAAAAAGTTTGACTATAAATGCGGTAGTATCTAACGCCATATTTTTCATGATTTTTCATATAATTTGTTAAATAATATATTATTCAATAAATAAACATATCAACATAAATTCCATAAATAAATATTATTCTACCTTGATAAAAATTATTAACAAGAAAAGTATGAAATATTTTTAATTAACGCTCATTTAATCCGTTACTTTTTAACGAGTAATATCGAAGCTCGGTAAATCAATAATTGGTGATTTGTTATTTGATTTTAGCTGGATGAGTGTGTGTTGATTTTCTACTCTCGTAGATATATAGATACAAAATACAGATAGCATATATAGACAGAATAACGTTTGTAATTACGATTTTGCGGTTATTCCTCCATCTACACATTTATAAATGTACGTACAGATAAATACACATGTACGTACCTTGATGATAAATATATTCAGCTGAAATACACTATACCTACATAGTATACTTGACATAATAAAATGATGCATCGCTCAGTAGGGAGCCGACATTCGGTTATAGTTACTTTCCCTCTGATTTACCGTTCGCTCTCTCGCATGTATTCGCTTTTTATTTTTTATTTTCTGTTTTTTCATATTCGTACTTGCGAATACATATGCAGATGTATGTACATACAATGTTCAATAAATATATGTATATGAATGCAGAGGAATGAAAAGTTTATCCTCTTATTTGAATTTAAAAGAGTACGTGTTAGGGTCTGAAGTCTGAATCCGAAGACTTGCAGGTAATCGTCGCCGCGCACTCGCTAATTGGATAACTAACTTTGCTTTTAGAGTTACACACATAAACTCTAAGGAGTTAATCGCGGCTAACCGATTTCCTATGGCAGCTCGTAAAACATTTATTTATCATTCTGGGGATTTTTAGATACATTTTAGGTATTTTTTTTATTTTTAGTTAAATTTTATTTTTTATCTGAAAAATCGGAGTATAAATTATTTTTTATTTTTTATTTCCTTATTTGAGAATTAATAATTCAATAAATAATTTTAATCTCAAATATTGAATAGAAAATAATTTTTTAATTTTTAATTTCAATCTTTTTATTAAAATTTTAATTTATAATCTCAATATTTTTATTGAAAATAAAATTTCTAATTTTTAAAATAAAATAAATAAAAATAAACAAATTTTTAAAGTAAAATTCTGAATAATTACTTATTGATGAAGACAATTATAATTATCATAAAAATAAAAAGTTTAAATTGGAATAATTATGTTAAAAAAAAAATAATAGATCGTGAATAAATAATAAATACTAATCTGTGTGCTCATAGAAGCAACGAGCTATAAGAAAATTTATACACATGAATAAATTAGTACTATATTACTTTGTTTTATTCTTGTGTGTCTTAAACAAACTCATATGTGAGTACGTAAAAGTACTTATATATATTTATAAATATATGTGAATATGAGTGTAGAGAAGACTGCGTGTTTCACATTATTTACAAAGACTTATAGACAGAGTTATGCGTTACAGTTGGTGAGGGGACGCGATAAACCACTCACACATACATAATATATAAAAGCAATTTTTTTTGACAAATATTTCCAGCAATGTGTGAAAAATGTCCAGTCAGTGCCAGAAAACCAATGTTGTTTCTCGCATCAATGCTCACATATTTTATTATCATATATTTTTATTTTTATGCTCCAAATGCTTATGAATAATAAATTCAATATAATATTCATCGCTGAGCGTTAAATACACGCCGATAAATTCTAATGCCAGTTGATTTAATTATCTTACAACTGTATGCTGGGTAAAGTCGTGTTTGGAACTCTAAATAAATAAAATAGTTTGTCAGTAACTTATTGAGTAAATAAATAAACTATTTAAAGCTATGTTAAGTATTAAAATCATATCTACGTACCACGTAATTACGATGAAGCTCACGAACATAATAAAACTTGGGTTTTTGATAAATTTAATTAAATAATTCGGTGATTGAATCAAAAATTAAAATTTTTTTGAGATTATTTATTTTTTAATTTTAGCTTCATTTTATTGCAAAATAAATTTTCAATAATTGCAAATGAAATTTTTGTTACAAAATTTAATTTATAAAAAAATAGAGTTGAAATTTTGGACAAAAATTAACAAGAAGATTCTAAAATTGTTGTAAATTTACTTAAGTATTATTAAAAATTTGGAGTTGGAAAAAATTCTCTGTTTAAATTAAAAAATTTTTAATTTGTTGTTCAAAATTTCATTCTTTTTTTTTTTTAAATTTATTTCCAATTATTAAGAAATAAATTTGCTGCAAGAAAAAGCTGAAATTTTTTTTAGACGAGAGAAATTGAAATTTTTAATGTTGATGTCGGAGTAATATCATAAAAAAATCGGCGTAAGTGTATATGTATAAATACACACATAAAAATAATGGTTGAGAAGTAAGGGGGATTGATAATAACCCTAACTTGGCTGACGCAGCAAACATTTGCGGCATTTCGAGCCGGATCATTTGAAGCAAACAGCGATTTAGTCGTTCCGGTCGGTCATTCGTCACGCGCTGCTGAATTTTTCCAATAATTTATTTACTGACGCTTGTAACTATAAAGTTAAACTCATATTTATATTTAACTGAGAAAAAAAAAACATCGCGCGTGAACAATAATGTATAATATTGATTTGTTATCGTTATCATAAATCGGTCTCTGTAACGACGTTGAGTTAATAAAATAATGAAATGAATAGATGAATAAATAAATAAATAAATACATGAAACGAATTCATACATCAGCGGCTAAACAAGTGTGAACTCGATTCTTAAATTCCCCGAGTGTCACTCTAGTCACGAAGGAAATTAATTAACGCTCGAACAACCAACCCAGTAACTGTCAACATCAGTGCTCTGGAGTTGTGTCTAATGTAAAAGCTTCTACGTCTAGTCACCAGACATATATACACATACTTTATACGTGTATGTTACATGTGTATACAATAAATACGAATACAGTATATGAATGTACGAGTTGTACTTGGGATTGTAAATGTAAATGTATATATTAGTAGAGTAGTGTTGACTTCTAATCGGTACGCGTGTCTACACACGTCTCATGTTTTTTTAATGCCGGGTATGCGTCACTTTTTTCAATCCCTTCACTATTTTTTATATTGTAAATTTTTGTGTGAAACGGTCATTCAAAATTTCACACGATCTTTGAAGCAGAAAATTTTTTCTAATTTAAAATTTTGAATTCCAAATTTTTAATCAATTTTTTGGTCAAAATTTCTATTTCAACTTCTTAAAAATTTTTTTTTTTTACTAAAATTTTATTTTTAACTAATAAAAAAACGAATTTGCAAGAAGATAAAACTAAAATTCGGCTTGAAAAAATTTTCCATTTCAATAATAAAATTTTGACTTTTTTGTATCGAATTTTGTTCTAAATTTTAATTCTAATTTCTTACAAATTAAAAAACTCAGCAATTGAAAAAAAATATATTTAAATGACTATATAATGTGTATAATTTTCCCAGGAGTAGAGAAAAATAATTAATTACCTTCTCCAACTATGAATATTTAAATTCTTCCTACGTGACAAATAAAAAATTAATAATCGGAATTTGCAATTTAGTAATAATCTGGGAATTACGGCTTTCAATTCTTCTCGGCAAAGTTATTGATTGATTGACGTGAATTAACTTATTCACATATGTGTAAAGGGTTGCGTAAACCGGAAAAAATAATTTCAAGTAAATGTAATCATGAGAATATTTGCATGATTTTTTAAGCCTATCGATTGGCTACACTACACTACTTTTCCTCTTTATACCTACTACTATTATTATTATCATCATCATAATACTTGAACGTGATAGGCACATTATCGCGTGCTCATGCACACTGTTAATCATCGAAAAGTCAGCACTAAACAAAGTCATTACATATAAATGTGTTGTATATCTGCAAAAGCTGGTTGAATAATTATTAGTCGCCGATTGTGCCAGCATCTGCCGTCCAATCAAGCTCTCTCAAGATCTTGAGGCTCCCCCTCCCCCTCTTCGGTTGATTATCGGTCCTGGAGGTTTAGTTTTTCTGTAGATATTTCATATCTTATATATTTATATCTGCCTCCATTAAATCTACTCGGTGGCTGTCGAGCTGAAACCGTGAAATAATAAAAGTATCCTCTTATTGTTTCGCAACATTGTTCTTGACTGCACTACAGCGGAGTTATTTTTTATTTTTATTTTTATTCAGCTCTCTTGTTCCAACAATGAGTTGTTTTTATTCTTTTTATCGTGATAATAATTATCTAGAACTCCGGTGGTACAGAAGGTGGAAGGTGTAGTGTAGAGTAGAAAAAAAAATAAATAAAGCAACATAACACGTAATGATATACATGCTAAGCTTGTTTAATAAAACAAAGAGCCAAGATAAAATTAACACATGCCGGAAGTAATCACGATAATGCTCTGATTAGTATCTAACTCCCAATCAATCCTGTCGGTATACATACTCTCTAAACTTGAATCAGTGAAATTTTCACTAATTCATTTAATGAAAAATTTTTCACTTTAAAAATAGTGATTTCAGCGGATCAATCAGTGAATTTTTTACTGATTTGTTTAGTAATCCAAATTTTCATTGATTTAATAATGAATTTCATTATTTTTTCGAGAGATTATCATGCATAATATTAGTGATTTTTAAAATCACTGATTGAGCAATGATTTTTATTAAAAAACCAGTAAATTTCTCACTTTAAGCAGTGAAAATTCAACATATAAATTTAATAGCTTGAAAAATCACTGTTTTATTGATATTTTTTAGTCAAAAATAGTAACTTAGCATTAGTGAGGCTCATAACAAATTATTTTACAATTCCTTCCGTAGCTTCTACAACGTAATTCAGTAAAATATCTGCATGTGAATCTGTGATGTTAGTTTTGAGTTTCATGTAAGTGAAACACCCTATAATTGCAGTGCAAAAAATTGTAAATGAAGAAAGAAATATCGTCTTGAATGAAGATTAACAGCACATCAGGTAAATATTATTTATAACAATTATAAGTCAACAGTATGTTTAATAAATTATCTCACAATAATTACCAATATATGATTCGAGAAAAAACATATGACATTCTTAACCAAAACTTATGTAACAACCTATTCTCGAGTTAAAATTTATATGAAAAACTGCTTTTTTTAAAAGATAAAAATTTTATAAATAACAACTTCACCTAAGAAAACAGTGATTTTTGACAAACTTCACTTCCAAACCAGTGAAAGTTCGTTTAATATTTTGCCGTGTCGTTAAGAGCGCCACTTGAAATTCCGTCATCGGTCAGTGTAATTGAGTGCTATAAGTTTACTCAAAATTTGTTCATTTTTCGTTGAAAAACTAATAAGATATTTTGACTTGTTAATTTTTGTCAACAAGCATTAGTTATCTTAAAATTTTAACATTTAATTATACATTTTAACTTATCGCTGTCAAATGGAATCCATATTGTTGTTCTAACCTCAAAAAATTCTGTTTATTGGTTGACTCTGAAGTTTTTATATTTTTAACATAATTGGTACCATTTCAATGTATTGAGGTAAAAAACAATTTATTTACGTAATTTTTTTTATTGCTACATACATAATTAGAAGAATAAAAATATTTTAACATTCTCTTTCTACTGAGAAAAAACAGTGAATTTTGACAAACTTCACTGTCAAACCAGTGAAAATTCGTTTAATATTTTATCGTGTTGTTAAGAGCGCCACTTGAAATTCCGTCATCGGTCAGTGTAATTGAAGTGCTATAAATTTAATTAAAAATTTTTTCATTTTTTGTTAAAAAACCAATAAGATATTTTGACTGGCTAATTTTTTGTCAACAAGCATTAGTTATCTTAAAATTTTAACTTTTAATTATTACATTTTAAATTATCGATAACAAATGGAATCCGCATTGTTGTTCTAACCTCAAAAAATTTTGTTTATTGGTTGACTCTGAAGTTTTTATATTTTTAACATAGTTGGTACCATTTTAATGTCTTGAGGTAAAAAATAATTTATTTATTTAATTTTTTTTTTATTACTACATATATTATTAAAAATTAAAAAAAATTTTTATACATTTTCTTTTTTACTGAAGAAAACAGTGGATTTTGACAAACTTCACTGTCAAATTAGTGGAAATTCGTTTAATATTTTATGGTGTTGAAAGCGCCACTAGAAGTTCCGTGATCTGTCAGTCTAATGAGAGTGCAATCAATTTGCTAAAAAATTTTGATATTTTCTGGTGATAAGCTAGTTGTAGAGTTAATTTATAAAATAATTGATTTGTATTTTTCTTAAATTCTTCCATTTAATTTTTTCTAAATTAGTATTAGTTTATCTTAAATTTTTATTTTTCTTTTAAAATATGTTTACTAAAATAAATTTTAGATCTAACAATCAATATGGACAAGTTCAAAAGTTTAACTGTTGATGAGTTAGTCAATGAGCTTGAGGATCTAAAGGATGATGATGAGACAGTGAACATTTTTACAAGTAAGTTTAGTTGATCGTACCAAACTGGCTGGGTAACTATAAATATATAGTTCATTATACTATATATCTGTATACTACTTTATTAAACGACATAAAAATTGACTGTACTTATTTATTCTATATATTTCAGGAGCATTATTTCAGTTTTGACGGGCAACGAGGATTCATTGAGTGGCGTCTGCAATGTTTAAGAACTAATTTACACCCTTCTGATAAAAAGTACAATAAAAGTGATGTTAAAAAAGCCTCGAAGACCAAACCCGAACCACTAAATACTCGTGATTTGAATTTTAACGTTCAAGAAATAAATAACCAAGTATATCAACTAAAAAAATTACATTTATTTATCTCGATAATTTTAATTGTTAATGCACTATTACATTAACTCTTGTTACTTTAGATATCTATTTTACAAAGCAAAAATCCAACAGACCAAAATAAAGAGCACATTGTGTTTCTAATGGATGCAACCAGGGAATATCGACGCCATTGGATTGGTAAAGAAAGCCCGACGATATCGGAAATTTTTAAAAAGTTTCCTCGATTTTTAGATTACCATGGAGAACTGGTAAAATTGATTGTTTGATTGATAATTTATATTTTTTAATCTATATTCTAACAACTAAATTTATTAACAGATTGACAGAGAATTTCAATCAATTTATCCTAAGTCACAAGATAATTTAATATCAAAATTTCCTACGCTATATACTCAGAAGATTCTGTTTTATGCTGAAAATTTACGACCAGAAATATTTGCAGCATCAGATAACATCAAAGATGGTAAATTTGCTGCTCCAAAGTATTTTTGCTGCTCATTTAAACAACTGCGAAATTCCTGGTCCTAGTCATTATTATTTATAATTAAATACCTATTGATTTAATTTGTATAGATAATTTTCGAGCACTATTAATTCTGACGGAACTATTGCCCATAACAAACGCTGAAATTTCAAAAATAAAAAAAGCTGAACAAGTGAAAAAAGATCAACAGAAGATATACGACCAAGAAAACGAAAAAAATAAAAAAGTCGGGCAAGGAAAAGGAAAGAAACGAGTAAATATTTGTTAATTTATTTTTAATTTTATTACAGTGTTTGTCTCATTTGAATAAATGGTAAAATTTTTCTAGAAATATGATGAATTAGAAAATGACACTCCATTAAAAAAAAAAGTGTTTCCAAACGATGAACTCGTCAAACTTGTATCAGTAGGTTTTTTTTATGTACATATAATCTTAGTTTGAATATATTTTATATTTATATAGATTTAATTTTAATTGCGATTTTTATCATTTAGGAAGGGACAAATGTTGAGGATTTTGCAAAACAACTTCGACAACAGTCGAACAAAAGCTCTACAGCCTTATTTGATTACTCATTCGGGTCAATCAGTAGACAAACTTTTATACAAGGCGATGGGTGGTTTATTATGGCGTCCATCCTGCTAGTAAACCTATCACTTCATTTGACCTTCTCTACAAGACATATTATGTGTTAAATGTCGAATATCCCGAAAAATTGAAAAATTTTTACAATTTTATCGATTATTATATTTTCCAAATGAAAGTTAAGCCAAAAAGTATGGTGTCCTCTTTACATACGAATATTGTTAATTTCAAGATAGGCACTAATGACAAGAGTTACAAGAGTAACAAAATAACAATTGTCAGCATTTGTCTGAGGATGATGTTTCGACTAAAACATTTTCTTCATTAGATTTTACTTTCTTATTGTTTTTAAAAACAAGTTTTATATCGAAAGAAAGCATTTTTGAATTTTTATTGAACTTATTTTAATTACTTAAACAATGTTTTTATGTAGCATTTTACCGATTTGTTATTTAATAAGTAATCACTTATTACTTTTACTTACCCATTATTTTACTTTTAGTGTTTGTAATAATCTAAAGATTATCAAAAGTGTGTTTTCTTCTATGTTGTAGACGTAAATATTTATGTTCAAAACTTTAAATTTAAGACAAATATTATATTACTGTTTGCAAACAAAATGATTTTCTATTGTGTTTTATTATGATATAAATTATTACTTTGTAATAACTTTGATTACTTAAACATTTTTCCACATTTATTAGATTTTATTCATTTCAGAGAAATTTACCGATTTACCGTGTAGAATTCTCATGGAGCAAAATAGTGAGTTTCAGGAATTCTATTAGAGCTTCTTATCACTAGTGACTGCAGTGAATTTCACTGACTCGAATAGTATTTTCATCACTAATGATTACAGTGATTGTCACTAATTCTATAAATACGTCATATCACTAGTCATTGCAGTGGATTTCACTGATTTAAATAGAGTAGTTATTAGTACCAATAATTACAGTATTTCTACTATTTGTATTAGTAATTCTTCTCACCAATGATTGTAGTGAGTTTCACTTGTTTAAACAGTAATTTTCACTATCAATAATTATAGTGAAATTTACTAATTCTTTGAGAATTTGTTACCACTAATTTAAACAGGGGAGTTCACTGTTTAAATTAGTGATGTTATGAATTCACTGAATAAAATAGTGAAAATTCACTGATTCCAAGTGGTATACTTATAACTGTGCAAAACAGTGCATATGCACTGTGAACCAGTGAAAATCTACTATTTCATTTTTAGAGAGTATATAAATATATAGATTTGTATGCGATATTGTATATGTTATTATGTATTCTCGATTACACCGCAATGACGCCATCTTTATCGTTTGATCCTTAATAAATTGCACTGCAGCTGTAATAAAATTATTGATCTTACTTGTTTACAATCTCTGCTGATTCACCGATAGAAGAATTTATTAACTGGCGATAAAATTATTTATTTTGAGTAATTTATTAATTTTTTAATTATTCAAGCAATTATTTTTTACTTTTTAATAAACATTTTTTGGACTTCATGTGTCTTGTTCTGATGCAATTATTATTATTTGATTTATCAAAAAAAGAATTAAACTGACAAGAAAAAAATCTAGACCCAAAAAACTAATTTTTTAATAATTTGATTATTTTATTAGTTAAAATAAATTTTACTTGATTTAAAATTTTTTAAGTACAAGTGAGTCAGAACAGACAATAGCTTTAATATTTAATGTATGATACGTGTAAAAAATGAAAAAAAAGGCTTGTACCCAGTCTGATGCTTCTCAATCACAACGTCAGTCACGAACGGTAAATTTGAGTCGGGCAAAGTAAAGGCGATGGCGCGCATAAATGTAACCTCGATACGATCCATCCATCCATCCATTCCCATTCGTCCATACACTACACATTAATCGCATCGTTCTTTGGCTTTGGTACCTCTTCCTCTCCCTATACATGTATATGTATGTGTGTATATTATATATTATATATATCACACACTCACACACATGGGAGTCGATACGTGCGTTGCGATATACATAAAACATGACGCCGGTAATATGCTCACGGGAACGCCCGCGAGAGAATATTTCCATCCTTGTCTTTAACCACATGCTATATATTTATACACACTCACACGTGGCTGTAATAATTTGTGTGTATGTATAATAGGCACACATATGTGCTGTTTCGGCCCCTGGATAAAATTTAATCGCCAGTTAAATCCGGAATTGACGAGTAGAGGCTTTCCGTTCATTTGCGCGCCAGCCATTTCCGCTGTACTATTATTATTATGTTTATACATATCTAATGCCTCTGTATGATTGAGTACGAATTCTACTGAAGAAAATTCTATAATTTTCTTAAGGGGGGAAATACGTGTACAGGCTTAAGACGATTCAATTTTTTTTTTTTTTATAAATCGCTTGTAAAACTATTCAAAAATATAGATTGAAAATTTAAAGTCAAAATTTCCATTCGTTCAAAAGTTATAAGCGATTTATTAATTACTTTAATACTATTTTACATTAACTTTTTCTGTCACTTTTTTTTCAAACGCGTTTTTCTCGAAACGAGTTTTTTCAAAACTGTGTGCAGTCTAGCTCAAAGAGTTTTAAACCAATCATCTTGCGATATGGCTTATAATTTTCTTTATACAATTACCTTGAATATGAACCTCAATCGAAAGCGATATTTTTATTTAAACTATTTTTTTTTAATAGACAATGTATGAAAAAGTGATAAAAAATCACGACTTAATTTTACAGCCCTGTAAAAAATGGAAATTTTTACTTTTTTTTTGTGGAATTGAGGTTCATATGGAAGATACACATATAAATGAAGTAATTTTTCTGTGCCATTGATTTCAAATAAAAATTGTGGCTTCCATACTGCACACAGATTGCTAAATCGGATGACAACCTACGATGTGTATCAGCTGATATCTCCGCTATTTGTTAACTTATATTATTGTTTAATACGAAAAAATACTCATAAATATATGTATAAAATAACCTGATAGTTTTAATAAATAATATTAATTTCTTATACCTTAAAAAAATTAATGACAATCAGCATGAAAACGGCCTTCTACACGTATTTCCCCCCTTAATTAAAGATAATAGTAAAATTTTTTTATTTTTTATATAAATCAATATTCTGCTTGAATAATCAAAAATACAAAAAAATGCCATTCGGCCTCACCCGAAATGGAAGGTAGATTTCATGTGATATGAGATTTTCTTTATTTATGTTATTTAATTTGTTCAATAACAAATTTTTATGTAATTTTTAAATTTTCAATCCGCAATAACTTTTAAACGAGTTAACCGATTATCACGTAGTTGACAACAGTCGATGCAGTTTTTTGAATTCTATGATAAATTTCAAATCGTGAATTGATCGGATAAAAAATTTCGAAATTTGTTTGAAAAAAACGCTTTTTTCGATTTTTTTTGTCAACGATATCTCACAAACGAATCAAGCGATTTTAACCGGTCCGGTGGCGGTCGACGTAGTTTTTTGATGTTGAGAGCTGATTAGTTTTTAGAATCGGTCGGTAAAGCTGTTCAAAAGTCATTCTAAAAAAACTACATTTGAAAAAAAGTTAATTATTTTCAAATTTTTCAATGGCCTATAAAATTGATAAAAATCTTCATAACGTATAAGTGTTATAGGTCAAATTGAAGGTAATATAATCAGCTTCACCATGAAGTTTTCAGAAATGAGCTTTTTTCTGTCAGTCAAAAGTTATTCACGGTCAAAGTTACAAAACTTGAAATTTACAAAATTTTAAAAATTTTAAATGGCCGCCATTTCTAAACTAATTGACCGATTTTACTCATCTTCGAACTCGACCTCAGTAATTACCCAAAGAATATGTGTACCAAGTTTCATCAAGATCGGTTGAAAACTTTTCGAGACATCTTGATGACAAGGCTGGTTATATTACATATACATATATATACATATATATATATATATATATATAAATTTTTTAACCAATGGTATTTTTGGAACCTACTCGACTAATTATAGCATATGATAGCAAAATCAGGTGAAAATTTCACCTTGAGGACTAATGCAATAATTAGATTTCTAAAGAAATCTATCTAAAAATTAATAAGGACCTTTTTAATAGAAAATTTTATTTCCTACAAAAAAAAATTTTTCATCATTTTTTCATATCTTCAATATTTCGCTTAAAATAACGATAACAAAAATAATGATAATAAATTTTTTTTATTTTTTATTTTAATTAATTATTATTATGAGTTTTACTTGTATACCGTTTTCTGGTTTTTACAAGGCTAATTGTCTCAGCATCTCCGCATTAAGTCTCTTTTCAACTCTTTATTATCAACATATGCTCCGCTCTATATTATCAACACAATCTTTCAATTCTTTTATTATCAACATATTCTCCACTCTGTTTATAATCAACATGTTCTCCACTTTTTATAATCAACATATAATTTCGCACATAACTTTATTCCCAATGCGGCTGTAGACCGACTTGTGCTTTCTGTACTGTATTTACCCTATTCTTCACCCCTTTCTATCGGTGTTGGAATAGTGGCGATGGGGAAACCACAGAGAAAACCCATGCCAGTACAGTTTGGCTACCGAAGTGACCCCCGACGGTTGGTGTTGGAACTATTCGAACAACTGTCGGGGCTCGAACCCTCGCCTCACGACATGATGCACGAACGAACTAACGGGATAATGACTTAGTTCGCTCGGCCATCATGCCGCTTTTCTTTATTTTAATTAATATTTTGTTCAAAAAATCGAAGATAACAAAAAATTGATAAGGGCCTTTTTTATAGAAAATTTAATTTTCTACAAAAAGTGCCTCTTATCATTTTTGCATATCTCCAATATTTCGCCCAAAATAATAATAAGAAATTATTTTATTCAAGCGTAAATTTTTTAGCAATTAACAAAATAAAATAAAAAGTATTTGAAAGCAACAATATCAATATCAATCCCATCAGCAAACAGTTTTTATTGCTCAAGAAAAATATCGAGTAACAATAATTTCACAAAAGTTAATTCCCAATTTTATTCATCAATCGATTGAGCCAATGATTGATGGGAGCTTGCCACTATGTGACACACAATTTAAGATAAAAAAAGATTCAACATATGACGATATACTTTTCATTCCATTTAATGTATCGTTTGCGGAGTTTTTTTTTCGACCAGTAAATATGTGGAAATGACGTGGCTCTTTTCATCATCGTTTCTATCGACTATCCACTATCCACTATTCTCCATCGCCCGTCTTTCTTCGATCAACTAAAACTAAACACGTACATATCTCTCTCTTCCATCACATACCAGCGCTGTAACGTAGTTATTTTCGCGTCGACGGTCTATCACGTGCCCGAGTGATCTCAAATTTTTACATAAAATTTATCAGACTCAATTTTCGTGTCCTAGACTAATAACATATCAATTTTTCTTTTTTGAAATAATGAATGTAACATAATTTATATTTTACCCGTCTCTGAAATAACAAATTATCCCATTAAACAGTGATGTGTCTTTGAAAGCTTTTTTCCATCAAAAGATCTCCGAGCGAAAGAAAGTAAAGGGAGCACTAATGCAAAAAGAATGATAAACAAGTAAAGGGATTTAGAGCATTCGAATAAAGTTGACGTCTGTCGGGCTTGTATGCTCACATTGCAGCTGTGCTGATCGAGCTAGTGTAAAGACAACTGGGATGATATTGTCCTTACTGAGTAAAGAATTAACAGTTAACAATTTTTATCCTTTAAAAAAAAGAACAAACAGTCGCAATATTCCTTTTAAAATTTTTCAAACTGCAAAATAATTTTTTTGTCATTAAATCATACATAATTTATTGTAAAAATTGAAGAAAATTTGTAGATGCTAGAGAAGGCCAATATTTTCCCAGCAGAAGTCTAGTAGAGTGAAGCGAGCGCAGCAAAATGGCTGCCGGTTTAAAACGTTCGAGTGTGCGTGCTTGGGCCTGAACTCTCCCCCTCTTCCAATACATCCACATAATATATGTTATATCCTTCACTCTCACACAAACCAGCCTGGAGGAAATCAAAATGCAAGTGTTGGTAACTGCGTCTAGCCCTTCGTCCTTCGACACTCAGCTTTCAGAGTTCCCTGATTCCCTGTGCTGGCATTACAACCTTTTATCGTCTCGTCCTTATCCTCTTACTCGTACTTTAATACTTGTTCCTTTTCTTTTCTTTTATTTCTTTTTCATGCCAGCGATTCTCCCTGCACATATATACACACACACACACACACACACACACACACACACACACACACACACACACACACACACACACATACACTCTAGTCCCGTCTTTGCTTATACTCACTATCGCTCTTAATACCATCAGCCGTATGATATATAAAAGTAAAAGTGAAAAAGGGACGGAAATGAGGTTAAATTTTAGTTTTGGTTAAAAGAAATTTTGAACTTCCCGCTAAGAAAATCGAAGATTTTCGAAAAATCGGGAATTTATTGTTTTCACCACGTTTTGCGAAAATCGAGGTTTCAACAGATTTCGACGTTTTGAAGCCCTAAGTAGCTTCCCTGACTATTTTTACGATGATGTCCGTACGTCTGTATGTATGTATGTATGTATGTATGTATGTATGTATGTATGTATGTATGTATGTATGTATGTGTGTGTGTGTGTGTGTGTGTGTGTGTGTGTGTGTGTGTGTGTGTGTGTGTGTGTGTAAACCTCTTATAACTTCTGAACAGCTTGACCGATTTGATCGTAGTTGGTGTCATTCGAAAGGTCTTCGCCAAACTTAGATTTCTTGTAAGTTGGAACCGATTCGGACTAGTAGATTTCGAGAAATTGCAAAAAAGTGATAAAAAAAGTTTTTTTCATTTTTTTTTAAATATCTCTGAATTGGCTGAACCGATCGATCTCAAAAACTAATCAGCTTTTAACCTTGAAAACCCGCATCGATCGCCACCAAAAGCGTCGGAATCGGTTGATGCGTTCTTGAGATATCGTTGTCGAAAAAAATCGAAAAAAGTGTTTTTTTGTAATAACTCCGAAATTTTTCTTCAGATCCATTTTTTGTTGGAAATTATTTATAGAGCTCAAAAAACTACATCGATTGCCGCTAACCACATGCAAATCGGTTAGTTCATTCAAAAGTTATAGCAGTTTGAAAATTTTAAAAATCGTGTTTTATCGAACTTTGATAAGATTTTTGAGCTCGAAGAGCTCAGAGCATAGGAAAGCTATCTCTTTGAGCTCGGAGAGCTCAAAATAACACATAAACTGTATTTTTGAGCTCGAAGAGCTCAAAAACATCATAAATGCAATTTTAAGCGCTTAGGTACGAAATGAGCGGGTAGTTGCAGGGATGGCCTTCAGGGTCAACCGTTTTCCTAATTTTTTTTTTCAATCTTTAAATCTCTTAATTTATTGCTTTAATTCTGTACATTGTTTATAAATTTTTTTAATGTAGCCTTTTATTGCAATACCTTGATTTTGGTTCAATTTTATTAAAAATTTTTACAATGTTTATAATCTATAAATTTTTACAATTAATTGGTGTTTTAATTTGGTTAAAAACTCAATTTAAAAAAATCTAATTAAATCAACAATTGTTAAGAAAAAATTTCTTGATATTTATAATATTTTTTTCCATTCATTTTTCTGTTTTTCTCACTCCAACGAGCTACGTTTCCGATTACTGATGTATTTCTCGGCGACATGTCCTATGTTACTCTCAACTCTATCCACAAGACGACATAACATGTAAAGGCACAATTACAGACGTGCCATCAACATATCGTGCCAACACATCCTCATCCCTTATCCCTTAGGATTACCCACACGCTCAAACATCTACACATTCTCACATTTAGAGTGAAGAGCGTCTCTGTGTGCATTAACATACATGGGAATGAATTGCCGAATGCATTACTGTTATTATTATTATTATGATCATTATTATGGTAGACATACAGAAAGCGGAGAACAAAGGTAGAGTATAGTTGAGAGCGTATGTACCCAGGAAGGCAAATACAGTGTGTACTGGTGTGCATACAGAGACATATTTGGTATCTGGGGACAGCAGGCTAGACTAAAATTCATTTGTATGCATATACAAATTCATATGTATGTGTGTACTAGAGCAGAGATAGAGGAGCGCAATCGCAAACGAGCCACCCCATGGGTAGAAAGTCTGGGATAAATGTGTTATGTTGGTGGTATCGCTCTGAAACTGGTCATCATCCGTGGAGATGTGAGATGGGGTGAGAAATCGAGATCTCGCTCGCTCTATTCCTATAACATACATCACTGCACATACACTAATTGTGCGGTCTTGCTGACGAGTTACATTGTCTCTGGTATTATAAGCACGCGTTATTGCACATCCATACACTGCAGACCGTACAGTATATGTAATGTATACACCCAAGATTCGCTACTGCCATTAACATTCATCCTCCCAGATGATCAAGTGTCATATGGGCTTTGTTTCGTCGGGTCTTTGTGCCCCGCGATCTTCTATTGTTCTCTAATATTCCCGCTCTTGTATCCATACATCCATTTTACATGCTCGCTTGCATTTCGGTTTATAATGTTGTTTCCAAACCAAACACCGTTTTTTTTTTTTTTTTTAAATACAATCTATTTTGTATTAAATAAGGGCTAGTGCCTTCTACTATAAATTCACTTATAACTTTTTTTCTATTCTTCTTGTTAAAATTACAATTATTACATAAATTAAATACTAAATGTCTTACGTGTACTTTAAATAAACTACCATTGTATATGTTTGCCATTCGGCCAATGTCTTTACGGAAAAAAAGTAAAATATAAAATTCACTCGGATTCCAGTTAATTTTTATAGTTTCAAACAATACAGTGGACATCGGGGTGGCAAAAATATAAATATTACAAAACTTAATATAGAAAGTGTAAAAGCCACAATTTATAATTTAATATCGAAAATAAATTATTAATAATCAACTGCCGTTATCACAAGAGTCAAATCCCAAAACCTAACCTTATTTAATTAACGTAGTAGATTTCCCTATACTAAATCACGTTGGAGAAAGAGAGACAGAGATAACTTTTGAATGTTTTTTATTAATAAATATTCTCATATTCTTGGAAACCACACTGATTGTTATTAAATATGTTCTAGATGTTATTTTCTCTCGTTGTCTTGATTTTTATAAGAATCTGAACGTCCAGTTTTGTGAAATAAGATAAAGTCTGTGATTCTCCATAAGGATCAATGGTAAAAGTAAAAATATGTAGATATTAATATCTTTTTTTTAGGACTTGCCAGGCTTCCAAAAATTTTACTGCTTAATTATGATATTATAAAGTACCAATATGCCAAATTTCATTAAACTCTAAACGTCAATTCTAAAACCGCCTGAGTCAAAATATAAATTCCAATTTGAGCCTCAAAATCCTCAGTGAGGTTTTTGAGGGCGAATTTGGAATTTCAAGATAGATTTCAATATGGAAAGTAGTCACGATTTGAACCTCAAAATCCTACTTACGGACGGTTTTACAACTTTGAGGGTAAAAATAGAACTTCAGAGTTCACGTTTGAACCTCAAAATATTCTTCAATAATTTTACTATTGAAAATTTTTAATGAATATGGCACTATTGTTTTTTAAATCCTCCCTGCATTTTTTAAATAAACAAATGGTTTTATCTGATAAAATAAATTCAAAGTGATCGAGGTGTAAAATTTTTTGGCAGTGGTACAAGTTGTCATATAACATTTTAGTAATTAATTTCATCAAAATAAATTAGCCAAATTAAAAAAAAAAAAATTTTTTTTTCTTGGAATTGTTGTTTCAATTTGGGTGTTCAGATTAACGTTTCATATACATAACGCGTTTACTTTTCATGTTTCCCTTTATATCGAAATTAAATTAATCGAAAATCGTCCGACGCTCGGACTCGATCACGGAACCCTACGCTCTCTAAGCCTAAACCTAACCGACAACTCTATACTACGCATGTAGCTGTTTTGATGTCAACTGTACATGCTTTAAACATATTAGAATTCTCATTTGATCCTCATACTCCTCAATGAGGATTTTGAGGCTTTCGTTCGGATTTGAAACCTACTATACGCTGGAAAGAAATAATGCTGTTTTCCAACCATGCATTTTTTATCTCGAGGAGTCCTTTCAAACTATTTGTTTTATTATCCTTAATAATAAATTTTTTGAGATATAAGTATCAATTATTACTGTTTTTACTATCAGTAAACAAAAAAAAGCTTCACTTAAATTAACTAAAAATTATGTCAATTAAGTTAACAAATTTTTGTGACAAGAAGATGAATAAAGAAAATATTAATTACATTACTATTCCTTATACACTTTTACTCATGACTATTTTCGAATATTGTACTCATTTTTTAATAATATTTAAAAATTTATATGGTCACAAACAAGTCAATAATTATAGTTTCATTTTTAGCGTTGCGTTTAAAATTTACCATTTTACTTTGTAAATATTGACGTTGCTTGTATTAGAAATTTAGTAACTTTATTTTATACTTTTTACATATCATACGATCATTTTTTAGATACGAAATGATGAATATCAAAGTCAAAATTCTTAATTATTATACTTAAACATTTTCGACATTCACATAGCGAATATTACTGTTTGAAATAGTATTTTCTTCCATGTAAAGAATAAATTGTAGCATTTAAATGATAAATACACTGAAAAAAAAATTTTTTTCCACCTAGAATACTAAATTTTTTACTCGAGTTTTCTTGATATAAAAAAACTGGTATTCTTAATCTTAAAATACCACGCTTTATTTATAAGGCTAGTTTTTTGACAGTGAGAAAACGGTATTCTTATAGTTAAAAAACTTTCGTATTTTAACCATAAGAATACCAGTTTTTTAACTATAAGGAAACATTTCCTTGGTAGAAAAAAACTTTTTTTTCAGTGTATTATAATGGGATTGTTAAAATCATGATTTTACTGTTTGAAATGGTAATTTTTAGCAGTTGATCATTACTTATTATAAATCGACTATTATATATTACAGTTTACTTTTTTACGTGAATTGGCATCAAAGTAATTTAAATAAATAAATAATAATTGGTAATTTTAATATTTGATAAAATTTATTGAATTATTTTTTAACATCAAATGATCTTATGAATATTTATTAAAAGTTAAAAAATAATTAATAAATTGATAAATTGCTTCTGAAAAATTTTCCAATAAACTATTTCTTAAATATTTAATTATACTGAAGAAAACTAAAACTATTACGTCAATTTAGTTTAATTTCATAAATTCTCTCGCAGCATATCGGCCTACACTGACGGCGAATCCATACAAGAAAATGCTCGGGTTTTTACTGTAAATTTTTACTCCAAACGACATCGATATCGTATCAAGCAAGCGCTGTTATTACATGTATCCATGTGTGTATGTGTGCGTCGAGATTATACTTAACGTATTAGCATTATATGTATAATATATCACGTGTAGAGTGTATGTATGCTGCAGTAATATCGACATAATGTAAGCCGAGATTAATTTAAAACTTGTCACGCTCTTACGTGGTTTCCAGCTGATGTGTGCGTGTAATTGTAAACCTTCTTCCTTTGTACTTTTCGCTTAAATTAATAATACTTGTCTATTGTTAATTTTAATTTTATCCGAACGCTTAAAAAAAAAAAATAATGATTCAAGAGAAAAATTTTTTTACTCAAATCAAGAAAATAAAGTTTTTAAAAATGATTTTTTGGTTCTAAAATTTTTCTTTTAAATCAATTTAATTTTTTTTTTTTTTTTCAGAGTACATAAATACATGTATAAAAATATTAACATTAAACGAGGGGAGGATAACTTTCATAGAGAAAAAAAAGGGGCTGATGGACAAAAGAAACTCTAGCATTTGAATTTCGTTTGATTTTGAGCTCTTTTGTGTACACATGATACCTCATAACACAGCATAATATATTAACGGAAGTTTTTATTGACTAACAAATGTCATTCTACTAAAAGAGTTATCTTATCAATTCGTGGATGTAATAAGTCAAATATATTTATGATGAGTTGTCATTGTTGTTCTAAATATAATTCGTAATGGATTTTTTTATAGTTGTATTAAAATATGAGAGCTAAAAGTAGAGTGATTTTTATCGGTTATTAACTATAAAAAAATTACAAAATACTGCACGAAAAATATCTATAAATTAAATAAGACGGATACTTTCAGCTATTTTTATTTTTATTGTTGTTGAATTGCTTTGCGGCGAACATTAAAATTAGTTGACGGAGCAATTAAGATAAAACCTTTCTATTGGCTGTAATAAACGTAATAGAGAGGATAGAAAGTATTAATTGAGCACGTAGAGTGCCTTGATAAACAGGAAATATTTGCGACATTAATCACAAATACCAAATTAGTGATTAATTGTTTGATTTTATAAATAAATTATTATCATAAAAAAGGATCATTTGGAGAAATTTGTTGTTTTAAATTTGGAGTAGTTGTATAATTATTTCTCATTCAAGTTATCAATTTTTTTTTGTAATAAATTATATTCTAATTAAACAACTAAAAATTACGTGTCTAAATTTTTAATTTTCTATCTCGGTCATTTTTTAAGATTTACGATCCCAAAATTTACAAAGTTTGTCACGTATATTACTTAGTGCTAACAATAATAAGAATTTAGTCATCTGTGTCTCGTCAAAGAAACTAAACAAACCAGTAGAGAAATTCAACAAATAAAAATCTAAACCCAGGTATAAGATTTAACAGTAATAGCATATTATATTATATGTAGTGTCTTTTTTTTCGGTTTCAACCCTGACACGTAAGTCTTCCTTCCTTTCAACATGGCATCTTCTTCTTCTTCTTCTTCTTCTTCTTCTTCTTCTTCTTCTCTTTCTCCTTCATCTTGTTGTTCTTCTTCTCTATGACTATGTACATGACTACAGCATCGTTTCCGCCATTCTCAAGTTAACCGCCTACAGTTTCTCATTCTCAACTCCCCTTCTCACAAACACAGACCACCGGCTGTGTAGTTTTACGTTTTATCTTCTATCGTTTAGGATTCACCAACACAGCTGTGACTAAATAAAACATTCAGCTACATACAAATACAACTTTAAACTATCGTCTATTGCCGACACTACTGGCATCGCCACCAATTACAATCCAACATCCAACGTACATACTAAAAGTGAAGATAATCAGCGACATTACGCTCCTGTCAAGTGCATTTGCACATACATACGCGTTATGTTTACGCATGTTGACTCAAGAGAGAGTAATGTATGCAGTTATTATGTTGTATGTTGTGTATGCATGTACACACTTATTAATACGGTATACTATACTATACTATACGTCCATATATTTATTTATATATGTATATGGTATCCATATTCTCTATGGAATAATAATAATAATAATAATAATAATAATAATAATAATAATAATAATAATAATAATAATAATAATAATAATAATAATAATAATAACATATTCAGTTATAAGCTATGGGGATACTAATACGATTATACATTGGATTTAGATCTGTTGAGTCGCGTTTATTTGACGGGTTTGTACTAACGCAAGTATATTTACGTACTCACGCCTGCAAACCATGTGCCAAATGTTTGTGTACAAATCACATATGCATATATATATATAGCGGTTTTGTTTTTACGAGGATCTTGGTATGATTTTGCAGCGTGAAAACTAAACTCGTTTTTTTTTTTTTTTTTATTATTTATTGTAAATAATTATAATGATAAGATTAAATTACGATACGGTATGAGCAAGCAATCCGTACTTTGTTGGGTATATGTAGTACTAGCACATACCGAGTAAATGGAAATTTGAGTAACTAACTGGCCTTGAGATTATTTTTTCGAGACTGAAGAATACATGAATTTTTTTTTGTTTAATTAATTAAGAAATTTTTTTTTTATCAAATTCTGATGTTAGATTATGGAATATTTTGTTTTATATAATGAAATTTTATTGAAATAATATTCATTAAAAGTTAAAAAATAATAAATTATTCTTTAATAACTAAATTAATTCATCAAAAGTAAAAACAAACTCTTCTATCAGCAAATTCATGATAAATTATCACAATAAATCATTTTAAATTAGTAACTTGCCATAATCAATTACTTAAACAGTTTTTGAACATAAGTAAAGACAATTAGTGTGAACAGAAAAACGGGAAAAAGGAAATAAAATATAAGTAAAGGAAAGAGGAAGATTAAGGGCCAGGATAAGAGAAGGGAAGGAAAAAGGGGTCGAGAGCGTTGATGCGACTTGCTCGATTGCGATGAGGTAGAGGTCGAGCTGAGCTCTATACTACTAAACCGAAGAACCAACGATCGAAAGTATAACGGACTGGCATTACAGTGTAGCGTGGTCGGTAAACACAGTAATTGAGCTGAGTTGGCTAGCACGAAACGCACGCTATGGCTAACTCTACCGAATCGATCCGGAAACACGTTTTTGCGTGACACGTTATCTATACATACACATCTATACAACCATACATCCATGTGTGTACTTTTCTGTATATGGATATGGATATTTTTACTTCTATCCACACGATGTCATCAAGGGACACCCAACACCCGACACCCAATATTAATAATAAATATTCAAATAATAAAAATACCTTTATCAGGAATAAAATGTTTAATTTTTGGAAAAATAATTAAAAAATGTCTAATCATTTTTTTATATAAAAAAAAATCAGTTTAATTAAACAAAAAAAAATGCAGTTAGTTTTTTCTTAAACAGAGCAGCTGATTTTAATTTCTAATAAAAAAAGTTTTATAATTATGATTGGTTCTAATTATTTATAATTTTTTATTTACTTTTACAGTAAAATTGCAATAAATCATTAATTTATTTATTTAACGTAATACATGGTAATTGCGCTCTGACAGCTGAGTAAATTATCCATAAAGTTGTCTTCCTTCTTACCTGGCATCATCATTATTATTATTATGATTTTTTATTTTTACTGTCGTGTTTATGAAGGCAAAAGCCAAACTATAGTTATAAAGATACATAACTAGCGAACAAAATTTAATAAAACGTAAATCCAGTCACGTCTCTGCAAGCATAAGTTTGCAGAGTCGACGGAAATAGAAGTGAGCGTGTTAGTGTCTCCTACTGCGATCTACCAAACGAGAATCGGGAATGAGAATGGGAATGCAGCATCACATTTGAATAAAAAATTAAAACCACCGCGAGCTTATTCTACAGAAGATATAACAAGAAATAACTCGTTTTATTTATCTACATTCCTCTTTACTTTTATTTGAGTACTCGCACACGCTCTAAATTATTTTATTTATTTTATCGCTTTCACTAACCATCACCTCACACTACTATTCGACATATCCATTGCCATGCACTACTTTACTTGTACATATTATTTGTATTCTTCATAGAAGACATTAATATGAACAATATATATATCAAAATATAAAAAATTTTGAAAAATAATTACAATTGAATTATAAATTAAGCGATCTCGCCTTAAACCAATTAAACTACTTGCCCTTGCAGCCACCCTTGTGTAAAAAATATATTTTTATTTTATAAAGAATAAACCTATTAGTTAAATTTTTTTTAGTTTAAAATATATATTATTTAAATAATATATTTTATAGTCACAAAATATTTTTTTTTAAAGACCTAAATTGTTTTCAAGCAAAAAGAAATTTTATTAAGATAAAAAAAATTTTTTATAGCTCAATAAAACTTTAGCAAAAAGAATTTTAATTTTGCTAAAAATAATTTTTCCAATAAAGAGTTTTTATTATTTTTTACAAAGAAAAGAAAATAAATTAAATTAAGAGAATCATTTTGAAAAATTTAATTTTCAGTAAAATAAAAAAAATTTTTCTCCTTTTAAGTAAATTTTTTACAAAAATTTATCACATTTATTAATTAGAACAATTCTTAATTAATTTTCCAAAAACTTTTGGTCGAAATAACACCTGAAAGCCGCGTAATAAAAATGATTAGTCAATAATTAGTGATATATTCTGTAACTAGAGAATCGAATTGACCTTTAGTGGCTTTCACTTAGGAAGGTTATCTCATTGCGTAGGATAATTATTCTTCTGGCGTAAACTCAATAGTCGGGATAGGATGAGGAGACAGTCGGTGGAGATAATAGAGGAGCTTCGGAAATAAATCACCCGTTGGACACACGATTGCCACCGGGCAAACAGGGAGATATGAGGGAGAAAATCAAACGGCGCGTGTTCATTCTACGAGGAAAAGTATCCGCTGTTACTGTCTCTGTGCCAGTGCTATCTGCGGCGCACATTCACATACGACACATCCACACATCCACACACTATTATGTCGGTAGTCCGTAAAATTGCCTCGCGGTTCGTCGAGGCCAAGTGCTCCCTCGCTCTATACTCCTATCCTATAATAATGGTTCTTTGTACGTTCCGGCATACTTGACTACATATATATATATATACATATATATATTCCTCTTGCTCACCTTCCATTCCATTCGGCAATCCATCCCACGCTACACTACATTTTATCATCATCAGTAAGTTTTCCCCCTTGTAAAATAACAACACAACAAACAACTTGATGAATAACAAACTTGAATTATCTATATTTATATATTTATATTTTTCTATAAATAACATACTTTTCTTGACATTTTTTTATCTACTATACATATTACAAATGTATCTATCTTATCAATTCGAGACGTTTATTTTTAATTCCCTCTTATGTATACAAACTTAACTATTTATCGATTAAATATACTTGCTTAAATAATTATATAATTACGTAACAATAAAATCGGGCGATTTAAATTCAATTAGGAAAAATTATTTTGGAAATTCAAGTATGGCTATTATATATAATTATAAATATAAGTGAGCGTAATTATCTCCATGCAAACCAAGTGTAAGTGAGTATGTATGTATTGAGTAAATTAAGCTGATGTATGTGAGTAAGGCGCAATTACTCATCAAGTCGTTCAGTTTATTATCGTGTCTTTCTAGCTATTTCACACCTGTCTCTATTTATTTTAACGACAAACCCAACCATCGCCGATTTAAATCTTGTCACTAACAACTTTGTTTTTTCTCTCATTATTCATTGTTATTATTAAATTTTTCTTTACATTTGTTAATTACCTCTTGAATTGTAAATGGCAGCATAATAACTAACAAAACAAAAAATATTTTACTTTATTGAAAAGTTATTGCTGTCGCCTTTAGCGACCTTTAGTTCAAGTAATTTCATCATTAACAATAATAATACAATTTTATTGATTTAACATGAAGAATATATATTAAAATTTTTAATAAATTAGCGACAAAAATTTTATTAAAAATAAATTTCAACTCCAAAAAAATAAACGAATTTTAATACAATTTTTTCATTTTTTTGTTTAAATCAATATTCTGTCTAAAATATCGAAAATAAAAAAAATTGATAAAATTTTTTTTATAAAGAATTTTATTTTTTATAAAAAAAAGTTTCTTATGATTTTTTGTATCTTCAATATTTTGTCGAAAATATTAATAATAAAATAAATTTTGGAATTATGCCTTGTTATTATTGTTAATTATAAATAATAATAATAATAAATTACATGTTATCAATGCTCGTGATTAAAAACAATTATATGTTCTCAAGTTATTATTTATAATTGCATTCCGGAAATATTGTTACCAATTTGACTTATAATTACAATAATTGTAATTGCAAACTCCAATGTAAAAGTATGAAGTTTAATAAATTTGGATTTTAAATAGAGTGTGTACGTAATCATCCTTATAGTTTGGAGTAGAACAGTGTCGAGTTTAGAAACAGAGTCGGCAGCAATGTTTTATGGAAGACCGAGTACAAGTGTCTATCCCTGTTTTCTCAGCAGAGTTGGACAAGACCGTCCAATTTTACCTGACTCTACTCGCCAGACTACACCGACTAGCTCTGTCCTTGTCTCTGTATATATTGGCTCTCTCATATCCTCATCTTTCTTTCTCTCATTGTCGATCCTTTTCCTTCATTTCCAAGCACTTGCAGCAGCAGCAGCAGCTTTGAGTCGATCCTCTGTTACTGCTATTGCTATACTACTCGGTCTCTTACACGACTCGGCATCGTCATGTCGCTTCCTCTTTCCATTCCATCGACCCTCCTAACCCACACATGTGTATGGAAACAGCTCTACACTCTACCTGATATATAAACGTATATTACACTCGATCTTGACTCTGCAAAGCCAAGAAATACAACCCTCCGACAGAATTCAAATCTTGATATTGAACCTCCTAAAAAATTCTCTTTCATGGTCTGATAATTGGAGTAGTATTGACTTTTTGTGGAATAATTACTGATAAAAACATAAATTAATACTCCAAAAATACGAAAAATTAAAAATTAAAATATTGGAGAATTTTATTCAAAGGGAATAAATTAGTTAATCATTATTAGCAGGAATTATTCATTTTAATTAAAAAAAAAAATTTTTTTTGGTCAAAGTAAATTGTTAGTATTAATTTAAAAAAATTTTGTCGATAAAATTCAAGCATTTGTTTATTTAAGAATAAAATACTCTAAAATAATAAAGACATTAAAGTATTTTATTCAAAGAAAAAAATTTAAGTATTATTAAATTTGAAACTATCAAAATAATCCATGAGATTAATTTATTATGAAAATAAAAAAAGTGATGAAAACATATCTTGCGTAAAAAAATAAAAAATTCATTAAAAAAAATTCCATTGACAAAAATTTTCCGATAGGGAATATAATAGTTGATTGTTAAAAAACTAAATATTTAGTGAGTGAATATAGTATTTTTTTCTCACGTTAATTAAATGTCGCTATTAATCACAAGAGCATGTTTTTACTTAAATAAAAATAAGTCACGCAAACTTTTAAATACAGCAATTACGACATCTACGTTTATTATAAACTTCCGTCTTAATTGTCGAAGCCATTGAAAGGAGCGAGGTCGTGGGTTTTTGCCCGGGCATTTATGTTCTCTTTCTCGCTTAAACAACTCTTCTATATCTGTATTCTGTATTCTGTATTCTGTATGTGTGAGTTTGGGTCTTGGTCGTTTTTCTCTCGCACAATGGTGAACAGGCGGCTGCCTCACTTCAGCGCCTTCTTCGGCAGCTTCCCCCTAGCCACTTCTACTTCTACCCGGCTTCTGACATTTACGGCATTATAGTCACTGCTACCCTCTATATACATACTCTCTATGCTTACCAATACATATATATTTTATCTTATACATATATACTGCGCTCAGAGCCTCTGAGATAATCACTCGACTCTCGTCACTCAAACGTTTAGGGATACATACCAGTTATTCCCTTTACTCACTTTATAGTACTCCTATCCTCCTTCCTCCACCCTATAAACTTTTCTCTTATATCTTTTTTATTTTTTTTATCCAATCCAATACTATTACTCTATACGCTGTCTATTTATCAAATAGTTACATGTGTTTATCAAACAAAATAATAACATTTATTTTATTTTCAATTACAACTTTAGTAATAATAATAAATTTTTTATAAAAATTAATCTAAATTTTTTTTAACAAGAATTATAATTATTATATTTTTTATGGCAGGACTTAAGTTCGTTAATTTTTATGTCGATTTTTATTTTTAATGAAATGTTTGTCTCTAATTAATTAAAAAATATATTAAATCGTATTAAATCTAGAAAAATAAATAAAATTGTATTATTATAATTTAAAATTGCACAGAAAAAAAAGGTTCACTTGAGCCAAGAAAATATTTTTCTTCCTAATTATTTTCTTGAGCGAAAAAAAAAATTTTTTTTTGACCCAAGAAATTTCACTTATTCTAACTAAATTAATTCTCTTGCTTTAAGAAATGCGCATCTTGATCCAAGAAAATTTATTTAAGTCAAAAAAATCTTGTTTTGAGAAAATTCAGCCACTTGCTCCAAAAAATTTAGTTCTTGATAGAAGTAAATTTTCTTGTCTTGAGAAAATTTCTCTCTTGCTCCAAAAAATTAAATTTCTCGATAAAAGTAAATTTTAATTTATATTTTTATTGATTAACATGTCAAATGAGAAGATCAAATAATATTGAAACATTTTTTTTCATTCAATATGTATAATTGCACGCTAAAATAATATAAAATGAGTATCAAATATTTAAGAGAAAAATTTTTTTCTCAGCTGAAGTAGGTGGCGTTGCTTCCTTAAAGTATCTAAAAATCTTGACCTAATATAAAAATTTGTTGTATTAAGTATTTATGATAATTTGAATTAATAAAAAATTACTTTCACCAAGAATGGAATTTGAAGAAAAATTTTTACTTCGGCCAACACAACTTCGGTCTTCTTTCAGGCACCCGAAAATTTTGTTGAGCCAAGAATTATGTTCTCTAGTCAAGAAATTTTTCTTATTGTGTGTTAATTATTCTTCCTAAGTATGAAGAAATAGATTATCTATTGAATAAAAATTTTTTTTTAGTAATTATTATTTAAAATAAATAAAAGCGGAAAAATAAATGGAATAAAATTAGTAAAAAGATATAAATAAAAATAGATGTGGAGAAGACTAAAAGTTAGGATAGGATGTAACGACGTAAGATATAGTGGGATCTGGTTACTGGTTACTAATTAAGGAATATTTAAAAAACGTGACACTGTTTTCACATTAATGTATAAGGTGTAATCACCATTCAATGTCGTCGGTGTCTTCCTCTCTGTCGTTAGACGTTCGCAGCATACATACTTCACACACATGCAAGTATGTACACATAGTAGTAGCCGTACCGCGGTGTTGTAACATAAATGCGAGTCACGATAAAACACTCTCTCATGTCTTCACAGACGTGTATGTTCTCTGTTCTGTGTTGTGTTGATAGCACCGTAAACACACGTGAACCAACACCAGAACAGTGCCAGGCATTCGACAGCACGAGCTGGTATTTGTATGCGATACGACTAACGAATAAGCCATCCTCTGCTCGCATCCTAAAAACAAATCTTTCTTTTTGCGTTTATTTTTAACTTCGGTTCTGATTAATTAACACAGTCATGGTGAGAGAGAATCTAATCATAATATTTGATTGACATAGAAGTTGAATTGGTAGATACCAACCAAAGAATATGAACAACAGGTTTGAGTTTACTGAATCGTGAAACATCTTCCCTATCTACATACATCCTTATCCCTATTTTCTTGCTCCTATATTCAATGCCTTTACTGGTAGAATATTGTATGGAGATACCTTTTCAATGGCGTAGCTCACTCAGGGGCCCAATAATCCATTTAAATGCTAAAACATAATAACATTCTATGCTACATCACATGCTGGATCAAATGTGCTCATCTCAAACAGCCGTTAAAAACTTACTTCCTATCTCTTATTTGTTATTCACCAGCCTCATAAAATATCATTTTCATTTTTTACTGTTAAAAAAAAAGTTATTTTTTTCATTGAATTAATATTCTGGTTAAAATATCAAAGATAACAAAAAATTCATAAGGACCTTTTTTATCGAAAATTTAATTTTCTATAAAAAAAGTTCTCATCCTTTTTTTCTATCTTCAATATTTTTCTCAAAATAATAATAAAAATTTTTGAATTTTCTATTTATTTCAATATTTTGTCGAAAAAATCAAAGATAAAAAAAATTGATAAGAAACTTTAAAATTTTGATCACGTCCAGAAAATGTTAATTCATTAAAATTGGTCACAGGAATTCAGGACAATAATTTCGAACTATGTATTGATTCTAGTTGAACGTTTCGTCCTTTCATTAGGACTTCCTCAGCAACTACAAATAAACATAAAAATTATAACTTTTGTATACAAAAATATATGTAAAAAAAATTTCATAGTATACAAGTATACCTTAATCATACTAGTTCACAGTTTAAAATATATTATTGTTGAAACATACAAAGTATTAGAATGCATCTTATAAAAAATTTTTTCAAAAATTAACAACTTAAATTTTCTACCAATTATCACAGAATAATTCAGTACATTCATAACGACATCAGCTGTAATACTAACAAATTGATAAGAAACTTTTTTATATAAAATTCAATTTTCTACAAAAAAAAGTCTCTTATAATTTTTTCTTATTGTCAATATTTCGCCCAAAATAACAATAATAATTATAAAATTTTAAAAAATTTATTATTATTATCAATTGAAAAATTACCATTAAATAACCGAAACACAAAAAACTTAAAAAATCAATCGACTTAATGAAATATGCAAATAATCAGCCTTCATGAGCGTTTTTAATAAAACCGCGATTAGATTTAATACCTTGATATCTGGAGTATCAATTTTTATCATAATAATAATAATAATTATTTTTTTTTATATATACTTGGATATAAAGTTAAGTCGGTTTATCTTTGGCGATGTGCGCACGAGCTACCGCGCAACATATCCTCAACACCATTAAACTTGAGCTCCCGGTTCATACATGCATTCACATACACCATCTTGCAAAAGTGCATTTATACATAAATCGAGACATGTGTGTGGTTGGCCTAAGGATTACCACACGGACAAAGGATATGTAACGCGAGGCCACGAGGATCCATACATACATATATATCCACATTGTACATCGGATGGGAGAGATTACTTGCCGGTTTTCTGTCGGCATCACTTTTAGGTATGAGAGAGCCAGCTAAAGTGAGATTACAAGTATTTATGCTGTGTGCGTGTTTTACGCACACTTTAACCGGTTGTGTAGTTTCTTAGCCACGACCACCACGTTCCAGTTTGCCCTCGGGCGCTGGCAATTATCTTTCAACATGCTAAATTCGCAAGACACTTTTTCCACTCTTTTATATCGCTCCTTCGGCTCTTTATTTATTTTTTTTTCCATCCAAAATTTCATTTTAAAAAATTAAATTAAATTAAAAGTTAAAATTGTTGAGAGTTAAACCGTCATTTTATTTATATTTAATACAATGAAGCTTATTGTCGTTTATTATTAGATCAATTGTGCGCAACATGTCGGCTCCGTGACCCGGAGTATTAACCCGGAAAACTGCATGAGTAACTCTTAATCGTCAGCGCGTCGAGCAGAGATTGAGAATAATATAATGCATGAGTAGAGCAAAAATGTGTGTATGTATCCGTACAGTGCAGCAGCCACTTATACTTACCGTGCAACTGATGTATGCTGTGTGCTGGCTGAGTATGTCCATTTTTTAAAGCGAATGTTGCAGCTGCCAGCCAATGCCACTCGTATTCTCTTGCTCTCTCATTTTTTATTTAATCGTTTTCTTTTCTCGTCCCTCTCATGGAAATTCTCACGTAGTCAAAGCCCTCGACTTTTTTCAGCTCTATGTACGTATTATTACGTTTTTGCCGGCAAATGCACCGGCACAAAGCTTTTTCTTCCTACGATACTCAAGATATATCCTTTTGGAGCAACTTTTCCATATCAAATGCTAAATTATATTTTATACTCCCGGTTTTTATTTAAATATCCAATTGTACTTATTTCAGTGACTTTATTAAAATTAGAGAGACATTAAAAATTTTCAATGGGTACAAATATTATTTCGTCCCGACGTTAATTGGATTAAGCGCTCTAGTAATTAATAACCTGATAAAAATTAATGACCATTTGACGCTCCCACAGTGTTTTAACAAGCGCTTAATAGAGCCTGAAGATATTTCCTAAGAAACTTTTATAAAAATTACTAGTTACTATTTCTATGCTTTTTTTATCTATTACTTATGTGTATTATGTTAGCAATTATATACACTATAAATCATAATAATGGTTATTGAATTACTGGGCAATAAATAATAGATCCAAGGATCGCGCATCGTTCATTGCACACGCGCATTTTATGTACGTACATTTACTAAGATTAATAGAAATATTATTACTCATAATAAATTTTTTTTTTAAATCAATATTCTGTCTAAAAAATCAGATATAAAAAAAATTTGATATCTTCAATATTTTGCCCAAAATAATTATAATAATAATGCAATCTTAAAAAGATAAGTTAATATTGTTATTAAATTTTTAGTTAAATAAATAAATATATAATCTGAACGACAGGCAATGGCTAATACAATGCAAAATTTATCGTTCACAAGCTTGCACATAAATTAACTGCATATATACTATTAAATATATAAAATATAATACATAATAAAATATGTAAGCAATAGAATAGAGAGACTAGCGAATAGTTATTTTATTGGTACCAGGATTTTTCAATGAAGGGCTCACTCGAGCGTGCTACTGAAGTAATCGTTTAGTGGCATTCTACGCTCCGTTGATCATCTTGATTAACCGGAAATATCCCATCTGTGATAATTGTCCCCTAATTACAAATTTAACGTCACAACAAATTCGCACCATTACTTTTATTTGATATTCATTTTTCAATCGACTCTATTTTTATTTTCTCGGTTCTCGCTTTATTTATTATTTATTATACATACATTATTATTTATATTATGATCCAAGATTTAATTTTATCGTGTATTAGGGGATCTTTCCCTCGTTTACATTCACACCGACATCCAGGTGCTCTTTTGCAACAAATTTGGGCCACTTCCACCGTAACCAGCTGATCTTTCCCCTCATAAATTCATATTCATGCTTATACTCATTCCTTTTTGTACTTTTCTTATACTTGTATGTTATTTTATTATGTTCATTCTTTTCTTTTTTTTTTTTTTTTCCCTATAAAGAATGTAAATTGACAAACAAATGTGAGCAAAAGGTGAGACCTATTTTTTGAAACCTCAACACTTGTTTTTGATTATATTATTTTTATATATTGCTAAAAAAAAGTTTACAATCATTAAATTAATATTTATTGCATTAATTAACATTAAAAATTAAAATAAACATTTATATTAATTGCTACATTTTAATTCACTAAATCATTTCAATTACTTAAATGGATAATAAATATTAATTAATTAAAACAACTAGCGAATATAAAAAAAGTTATTATTACAAATTAATGCTTACAAAAGTTTGGCCAAGTTTCAATGTTGAATACTTAGCTAACAACACAATGATTTATATTTGTGTTAGTAAAACATAATTGCAGCCAAAACAACTTATACAATGTATCAATTTTAGTCACTGCCGAGAAATTATTTAATTTACAATTTAAATTTATAAATTTTCAACAGTAAATTTCATTTTCTATTACTAATTTTAAATTTACAGAATTATTGACAGACTTCCCGAACAACCCATAAAAAAATACGACTAAGTGATATTGCTTTTCGAAAGAAAACCCTGTAATAAATAAAATTCCTTAATAGCCATTCGGACCTTTGAGCAGCTATTTCACAATTAGTAACAGTCTTTAGAACTATTTGCAGGTCAAATTCCATTCTTCGATATTTCATTTCAACAATTCGGAAATTCATCACAGATATTAATAAAATAAAATCAACATTTTTTAAATTTAGGTCTCTATTGGTTACTCCATTAATACTTATTCGGGTATGTAATGTCTTTTTCAATTAATCCAATTACATTTAATGCATTTCGATAGGTAATAATTGGATGAAATATACTGTAATGAATAATTGAACTGATGAATCATTCCGAAAACTCGCCACCAAATCAATACCGGAGAATTTATTAGCAGCTCTGAATTATTAACTTTTTTCGTTTCCGGATTTGTTCCTTTTAATGTTTTAAATTTTAAGTGAAATAGTTATTTAATTATTCACTGAATAAAAATAATGTTTTAAAAATAGTTACTTTTTTATTACTGAGGTCTTAATTAATCAATTTTTTTTATTCGGCAGTAATAATTAAACTCGCACCTTGCCAAAAAATGCGAAATTAATTCCCAGAAACTTAACAGCAAACATCTCAATTAACTTTTCGGTTATTAAGTATTACTTGCAATACATAAAAGATAAAAAACAAAATAGTCCGTCACTTGAGGTTGTTACGCCTAATGTCTGTGTCACGTGTTTATTGAGCATTTGCCTGCGTGTCACCGCTGCAGCGGAAGCAACTTCACGCAACGCTCGGCCTCGTTCCTCCTCAAACTCATTCCTCATACATACTCATACTCACACTCCTCGTTATATTATTATTATTATTATTATTATCATCATTGATTATTATTATTGTAGATATATGAACGTAGTGACAGTGTCTCATATCGAGGCACTACAAGACGCTTCGTTTATATTATATTTAAGGTCACGCAATTAGTCGGAAACCCAAGACAAGTCTTAAACCCGATCTGGCTTTAGCTCTCTTTAGCTACTTTGCCGCTTACTTATAAGTTTTTAAAAAATTAAAATTGTCATTTATCATGAATACCAATTATTATTTACACATACTCATAATCTTGATGAGGTGTTATTTGTATTTGTTTATCTACTTTAAAAAAATTAAATTGATTCAAAAGAAAAATTTTTGAACTGAAAATTTTTTTTTTATTTTATTATTTTATTTCATAATTTTTTTAATTATTATTGTATTATTGTATTTAATTGATAAAAATTATAGTTTAAAAATACAAAATAAGTGTTTTAATAAAAAACCGAAGTAAAAAATAGAAAATTATTTTCAATAAGTTTAAAATAAAAATAAATAAATTTTATCGTAAAAAAACACGGGGTACTTGTTATCAATTATTGTAAGTATTTTATTGATCGATATTAGTACAAATAATAAAATTAATTTTTTTGTTAATCAATTTTCTTATTTTAAATTAAGTAAAAATTATTTTCTATTTTTTATTAAAGTATTTTTTTAAAACTATAATTTATTTTTATCTTCTCTTGTATCCAATTACAATGGTATTAATTCCACTTATACATACGCATAAAAATAACGAGACAATCAATTGGTTATAGTTACAAGTATCACAAGAGACGAGAAGTAAGTCACATCAGTCTACATATAATAATATCTGATGGCTTTAGTTAATATTTACTGCGTTTATCATTTTATTTACGAGTGTGAGAATTATTTCACTCATACATTATATTTATTCATATTCGTGTGTGCGTAACATAAAATATCAGAGGTTTATATATATATATATATATATATAGAGAGATATACAGAGACAGAGACAGATAAGAGTGATTTACGGCGAGAAAGAGTGAGAAGGGATGTAGAAATAAGTGAGCCAAAGAACAAGTTATAGTATTAAGTATTAAATTAATATTAAAGCACAGTAATGCAAATAAAGTCTACAGTACATACACTTTGTTTTATTTGTAATAATAGGCTTAATACATCAACTTTGGAGTTTGTAAGTGTTGGTGCTCTAGTGATTAATATTTAAACTTGGAGCACGTGGCTCGAGGAATTTATAATATAAACGGTATTTTATTAAATTGTTGTTAAAATTTCACGTATTTTAGAGGAAATTTTTGTTTAGGTAATTAATTATTATTAGTAAATTATATTTTTATTTTAAATTTTTCATTAAAATTATTTTTTTTTTAATGTTTCTCATTAAAAAAAAAATATTTTTTAAATAAAAAATTAATAAATAAATTTTACAAATATTTAATTAAAAAAAAAAAAGTTTTTAAATTTCTATCTCTTTTTAATGAAAGTTAAAGAAAAATTGATATAAAAATTCTTTCTTTACAAAACTATTAATTTCCCAAATATTTTTGTCTTTATCGATAAAAATTAATAAAGTTTCTTTTAAAATAAATTTACCAATTTTTTATTAAATAAAATAAAAATTCTTTTTTAACCCGTTCCTGCCTTTACGGTCATTTTTTTTCTGCTAGTATATATCTAATACTAGCATTAGATAGCATAGGTCGGAAAAATTAGTAGAAGTTAAAAAATAAAAATTCTTTCTATTTCAAAGGAATATTTTTTGAAATTACTCAATAATTTGAAAAAAAAAAAAAAAAAATAAAATAAAATAAATAAAAACAACAATAAAGTTATCATAAATATACCTAGTACTTAAAAAAGTGTCACACCGTATTATCGGATTATTTTTATCAGTAAGTAATTAATAATGTTTATTAAGTTTAAGACCTGCACCACTTAACAGTAAACAAAATATTGGACGAATAATAAGAGAAAAAGCAATAAATTAGATATTTATCACTTAATTTAATACCAAAAGAGCAAAATAAAAAAAAAATAAATAAAAGAATCGGCGGTAAGAAAACAATCGATTAAAATAATTCGAGTCCCGGCGGGCCGGCGTCAATGGGACGCTTCCACTAAAATGCAATAAAATTAATTTCATCTTCAGTCTCAATAAAAATCGTTTTATTTTTTATTTACCAATTGCTCGGTAAAACAGAGTAAATAGACCAAAAAATAGGAAGGAAGGAAAAAATGAACCGAATAATATAAATAAATAGCGGTATGATGGATGACAGATATTACACGAGCATGAGCACGAGTGTAAGTTGGATGGTAAGCCAGGGAGGAAATTAGTGAGAGCGAGAGGGAGAATCGAGAATTGAGGAATTTTTTGGTCCCCGGGGTGCGACGCCAGTGCAGTCGTTCCACAACGGCAGCTTCGTGCTCGAGGGGCAAGAGGGGGTGCTTGATGGCTCAGTAAGCGCCAAGCGCTCGAACCGGCGACGCGAGTTTCTCTGATTCTCCTTAAAATAATAAATAAATAATTAATAATTATTGTTCTGGGTGGTTTTATAAACTCATCAGTGCGAGCGCTTCATCTCTCATTGGATTTTAGTGATTTGCTCTCTGTGTGAGTTGTTTTATCCAAGTGTGTTATATATATTTTGTGCTGTGTATATATCTATATATATATTATGATATTTTAATAATATTGTATCAAAGTTAATATTTAACTTGTTTTATTATTATTGGATGAAATATTTATATTATTGAGTGTCGACATTTATTTATGTGGAGTTTATACTCTGTATCTGATGCAGTCTAGTTTTTACTAGTGTGTGCAATTCCTATGTGTGTATGGATTACAGTGTGTGAGTATCCGACGACATATCTTTTAGTTTTCAACATCCGTCAGTATTATTTTTTATTTTTATTTGTTTTGTTATCAATGTGGGAAATTTATGCCCTTTTTTTTATTTATTATTAATATTTATTCTATTTATTATATTAAAAATATCTCCGACATTTTTTTTTCATTAATTATTTATTATTGTTATTAGGAATTTTTACAAATTAAAAAAATTTTTCCCTTCTTTATTTAAAATCAATATTAATAATTTATTTATTAAATTAGAAAGATTAGATATTTATTTTATTAACGTGGGAAATTTATTTAATATTTAAAAATAAATTATTTATGATATTAAAAATACATCAGGCATTTTTTTAATTTATTTATTATTGTTATTAGTAATTTTTACAAATTTAAAAAATTTATTCCCTTTTTATTTAACATTAATATTAAATTTTTTAATAATAATTTATTTATTAAATTAAAAAGATTAGACATTTGTTTATTTATGTGGAAAATTTATTTAACATTAATATTAATATTTAAAAATAATTTATTTATAATATTAAAAATACACCAGGCATTTTTTAAATTATCTATTATTGTTATCACTAATTTTTATAATTTATAAATGTGAGAAACTTTATTATTTTTTTTATTAAAACTAAAAATTAATTTGTTTTTTAACTATTAAAAACAAATTAGAAATAAAAATGTCGATTTTTTTATAGTTATTAAAAATTAACTTATTTTTTTTCAAATTGAAAAATTGTGTTTATAAACATAAATATAAACTGTAGAATAAAAAAAAATAGCCTGCGGGTATTAACAGGGTGTTTATACCCTTTCAATAAATAAAAATGTCTATTTAATTTATATTTATTGATTCGGAAAACATACATTTGTATTAATAACTCTAAAAATATCGAGCAAATAATTTTTTTACTCCAAATAACTTTTATTTTTCTACACAATAAGAATTTCAATGTTTCTAATATTTTTTTAAATAGAAAAAAAATAGCTGATAATTTTTATTTTTTTACTAATTAAAATTTCTTAAGAAACTTCAAAAATTTCTTAAGAATATTTTCTGAGTACAAACTTGTCGAATTTTTATTTATAAATTAAAACCAAAAAATTAGGAGTATAAAAAAAAAACATTGCAACAAATTTCAATCGGATAATTCTCAATTAACTCTCAATTAGTATCAATAAAAATAAATAAAAAAAAAGTAGTATAAAAAACAATAAATTTTTTAATTGGAGCGAGTACATAAAAAAAGAGAAAAATACAAAAAAAAAAAAAAAACCGTTGACGTTTGATGCAGTAGTCAAAGTCGAGAGACAAACTACACTCAATCACTCCAATCCGTATGATTTCTATCTCGGTTGTATTTACACACATATATATATATATATATATACATATATATATAAATCCATCTCTGTCGGCGTTTGGCGTTTGGAGTTCAGCTTGGATGTACATACATGTTGAATGTACCTCTGTATGTATGTATGTATGTATGAATGTATGAATGGTGTGTTCTTTTCGCTCGTAGTGTTTAAAAGTCCCCTCCCTCTCCCTGCTACTCAGCTCGACTCGTAGGTTGTGCCAGTCCGTGAAATTGGATTACGGCGTGGGACAAAGGATACGTCAGTGCGCCTACGGAGTTAGGATACATACAGAGTACTGAATACTGAATACAAAATACATACATATATATCCATACACTTATTCAAGTAAACGGAGAAGAACAGACTCGAGAATAATAATATAATATATACGTACCTGATATACGAGGTGAGAGAGTAGAGGCGTGTTGCCACCAGAATGCGCCAAAGTATTATAGCAATTTGGCGTTAAAGCCTTACCTTACCTTACCTTACCCCTTAACTATATATAACTCGTACTTATCTAGATCATTACAAATATTCATAATTTTACTCGAATTATAATTTATTTTTTTTCATTGAATTAATATTCTGGCTAAAATATCAAAGATAATACGGAAAATTGATAAGCACACTGATAGAAGGATTTGTTTATAGCTAAAAATACTTGTTAATATTTAACAAATCATTTATTAGAGACCACTTTTTAGTCCTTAACAAATATTTCTTAGTATTTAAAAAGATTTGTTAATATTTAATAAATGAATATCAGATTTATTAAAACAAACAAATCATTTTAAATATTAAAAAATATTTGTTTAATACTAAAAAGTGGTCTCTAATAAATGATTTTTTTAACTATTAACGAATATTTTCAATATTTTGCCTAAAATAATTATAATAATAATTAATCATAATAATAAAACTTTTTGATTATTTGTTTAATTAATCTTCTGCTTAAAAAATCAAACATATGAATAAATTGAAAAGAGCTTCTTTTATTGAGAATTTAATTTCCTACAAAAAAGGTATCTTATCATTTTTTTATATCTTTAATAGTTTGCTTAAAATAATTAAAGTAATAAAAATACAATCTTATAATTATATTATTATTGATTAATTTTTTAATCCATCCATTACTCAATTTTTTTAAAGCAATCACAAACATTTTAATCTCTTTTTACATTAAAATATTTGTAATCCTATTTTAAAAACTTAATGGTCTATTCAAAATTTTTTTCTCAAACCAAAATACTTTGAATGTTAATTTCTTTTATATAAATATAATAAAATAACATATATGTGATAAGATTTAAATTTTCCGCAAAAGAAATCATGAATAAGTTAAAACCAAAAATAAAAAACAGAGTTGTAATTTATAATATAAGCGGTCTATAAAAAACTTGAATAAAAACTAAAAAAGAAATTTATGAAATCATTCGCTAAACTAAAATTTTTTAACAAAAAAAAAACCACAAGAGACAAAAAATTTGAAAAATATTCTCATCTTTTACAAAATCATAATTTTATCCCCAAAAAAATCACTGCAAAAAAATAAAAATGCAAATAATTGCTCCAAAAAAATATTGTTCTTATCATCAATAAATAATTATTTTATTAATAAAATTAGTATTGTAAACATACATAAAAGTATATATATATACACAATATATATATATATATATATACACACACACATATATACATATATATATATATATATATATATATATATATATATATATATATATATATAGTGTCTTTGTCATGCTTGGTAGCTCGTTGGGTCTGTCCTCGGATCGATGCCTCGACGGGCAAGCCGCTCCTGCGCCTATCGCCACCAGACTCACGCACACACGCTCCTTCCACATGTACACATGCACACACTCACACATGCTTGTAATATAACACGTATGTGCTCCAAAGTGCTGGGAACCCTCTCCATACATCTATATCTATATATCAACTATACTCGTTCTCGTACTCGAGCGTCGCGGTCGACTCGAGCGTTATTAACCACGTAACGGCTTGAAAGACCGTATCTTTACTTGCCACCCGAATCCACGGGTAAATTATACCACCCGATACCCCATTATTTTATTTTACTATCTTGCTACAATTTTCGTCCTATCGATTCAATCCAATATTAACAAACTTTTTTTTTTTTTTTTTTTTATAAATCACATGTAATTATTTTTTGTTAAATTCCAATCATTAATTGTTAAAAATCATGTATTTTTTAATATTTAACAAAAATTTTTATTGCATGTAAAAAAAATTTTTTTTTTTTTTAATCAAAAGTTTCGATTGGATGAAAAAAAACCTTATCATACGTGACAATGAATTTTTGATTATCTGGATGCACGTGTATGAGCTGAGAGCCCGGGGGATTCGTTTATTGTGAGTTCACACGATCCCAGTAAATTAACGAGTACATGCGAGTACAGTATTCCCACTCCTCTCATACATCGTGCACCGTATACACGTCACATTATTTTGCTCGTAATGTATGCATATCTATTCTCTTTATTTTTATTTTTATGTTTTTTCGATAAAAAAAAAGAAAGCAAATAAAGAAATTTTAATTTTTAAAATTAATAATTTTTTTGAACAATTACAAAAACTTTCCATCAAAACTGTGTTTCATGAAAATTAAACTGAAAGTATTTGTAATTTTTAATTGACGGTTAATTTCTTATTAAGAATAAAATTTTTTTAACATTGAATAGCAACAATTGAAATTATTAAAGGAATAATGTAGAAAGTGGTAATTGAATAAAAGTATTAAGTATATAATTTAAGTACATCATTGTACAGATTGTTGCGAGCGACTGTACACGCACGTGCTGAGATATAATCACGTGGAGGGGCTATCGTTACGCGTAAGATGGATTGAGCTCTAATACACTCTTATACTCCTCCTCTTCTTTGTATTGTATGTATTTTATATATTGTATATATTGTCTACTATGTATTGAGATGAGTATTATCCGTGAAAACAGCAAGAAAACAGCCAGAGTAAAAATAAATTCCAAATAAGACCTTTACCGACCCGGAAGATTTATTACCACGGATAAGACCAGACACTTACTACGTGATTTAAAATCAAAGTTTTTTTTTTATATTGTTATTATACTATTGCTATTACACGTTAACAGTAACAGGTATATCTGTAATAATTAAATTCCAATTAAGGAATTCATTTAACAAACTTAATTGCCATCAATGCTTCTGAGATATAACAGTGATAGTGATAATAATGAAAAATAAATTGAACGATTACCCGGAATCAAGACTACGGTTTCGAAAGCTTGTAATTGTCTTCATTTATTTTTAACTTTTATTTTTAATTAATTTGTCGATAATTTTATCATTTTAATGTTTTTAAAATTAGGTTGGTTCTATTATTGTTATTTAAAGCGAAATATTAAAAATATGAAAAAATAATAAGAGACCTTTTTTGTAGAAAATTACATTCTCTACAACAAAAGATTCTTATCAACTTTTCCTATTTTTAATCTTTTAGTCAGTACTTCATTATCAAAATTCGGTTTTATTACATAATGCTTTTACAAATTTTAAAATCAAAATTTTGGGACAAATGTTGAAAATATGAAAAAATTATAAAAAAATTTTTTTGTAGGAAATTAAATTTTCTATAAGAAAGATTCTGATCAATTTTTTCGTATCTTTGATTTTTTAAACAGAATAATAATTTAAAGAAAAAATAAAAAATTTTTATTATTATTATTTTCTAAAATTAATGTGAAGATTAAAAATGAATTTTTAAACCCAGAAAAATCGAATAAATTTAAGTCTTACGATAAAAAACTCTTAAAACTGAAAATAATAGGAGTTGGGTAAAATAAAAAGGATTTTAAAAGACACTTGAAAAGATTTTCACCTTCTAGTAAAACTTTTCCTATCGTAGCTCAACTCCCACCGTCGAACTTATAACCCATTGAATTACCGTTGTCGGAAGTTAGAAAGTTTCCTCTATATTAACCGGCAAAGAGCTTGACGTCATTTCGTACCCAACTAACACTGTTTACCGTTCTGTTGATTCTCAAACTATTTTTCTCCGGCCAATATAAAATACATCTATATAAATGTCTTTTTCTCTTTCTCATACATCTGTATCGCATTTAATTCCATTCCCGGTCTGCTTAATGCAAATGAACACCAAACTTCCGGTCATTGAAACAAATCTCGGAGCAAATCTCTAAAATCATGTAACATTGTACAGAACATAAAAGTATGTACTAGACAAGTTTTTATACAATAAATTACCGACTACTTAGACTTCAATACCGTAAAACATAAAATTAAGATATAATCACTGGCTAAGGCAACAATTGTTTTCGTCTTCAAAACTAGCCTAGTAGTTTAACTATTTCTCAACAAGTAGAACCACATATATTTATTATTATATATAATAGTACATTATGTATACTTGCGGTTATATACACAAAGTGTCTACATTGTTAGAGTCATTAATCAACGGCGTCCTCGATTTGTCATGTCCTTGTAATGATTTCTTTACTCGAATCATGCTCGGTTTTTACTTTGCATTCAACATTTTCCATAAACTGGTCACTAGTTAATTATTGGACGACTAATGAATAAATAATGTCATACTACCAGACCAATTAACTCCGTATTAATAATTCTTGGCTATCCAGGGTAATAATAAATAAATATACCAGGTAATTGAATAATTAACATGAATTTTTAAGTCCGATCGAAGTTGTTTTGATAAAACCAGCTGCTATTAGCTTCGAGCTATTAGCTATCCACGCTCACATATAAACACTTTTTTATTGTAATGTCCTGAGAACATTAAAAAGTATTTCTTTTATTTTTACTTTTTATTATCATAACAAGCTATATCAATACACAGATAAGCCAACATCATTATCATTATCAGTATCATTATTTTTATTTATTACACCTATTATTATACACTTATCAGACAAAATAATAAAAATTTTTTTTTAAATCAATATTTTGTCTAAAGGATTGAAGATAATGAAAAGTTGATAAGGACCTTTTTTATAGAAAATTCATTTTCTTACAAATGAAGTCATAATTTTTGCATATTTTCAATATTTACCTTGAAATAATAATAATGATAAAAATGCAGTTTTTTATTTAAACTAACATTTTTTCTAAAGGATATGAAAAATACGAAAAAATTGATAAGGACTTTTTTTTTTTATAAAATTTAATTTTCTACGAAAAAGGTCTCATCATTTTTTCGTATCTGCAATATTTCGCCTAAAATAATACAATTTTAAAACTATAAATAATTATTTATAACAAAAATAAAGATAATAATTCAACAGCAAGTTAAAAGTTGTTATGCCTCTTTGGTCATAATAATAATATAAATATATACCGACAATAATTATTTCAATAAAGACCTTTTTTATAGAAAATTCAATTTCTTACAAATGAAGTTATAATTTTTTCATATTTTCAATATTTACTTTGAAATAATAACAATAATAATGATAAAAATGCAGTTTTTTATTTAAACGAACATTTTTTCTAAAGGATATCAAAGATACGAAAAAATTGATTTTTTTTATATAAAATTTAATTTTCTACAAAAAGGTTTCTTATATTTTTTTTTGTATTTGTAATATTTCGCCTAAAATAATACAATTTTAAAACTATTAATAATTATTTATAACAAAAATAAAGATAATAATTCATCAGCAAGTTAAAAGTTGTTATGCCTCTGTGGTCATAATAATAATACAAATATATACCGACAATAATTATTTCAATTTGTGGACAAACGTCAACGGATGACATAACCGCATTTGTGTGTTGTCGATATTAACTCATTTATTCCATAGCGACTATATATTGTTACAGATAAATATACAACTACATCTACGACTTGAATTGCCACGAATACATTGAATTCAACATACATCTATTCATTAAATTACTTATTCCTATCATTATTATTGTGGCAATCATTATACCTATGTCTACTTGAATGTATACACACAAACGGTTTTCACTAATTAAAGGGAGATACGAGCAACAGTTAATTAGGAATGTCATCGTAATCTAATACAATCGGAGCTAATCTATTATTTGGTCGTCGTGACGATCGACTCTATAATGCCTTATCGACGTTTTCGCAATCCCTACTCGCTTGCGTCTGCTCAACATAAATATCCGGTACATAAATAAATAAACAAGTTCATCAATTTTTTTAAGAAAGTAAATAAAAAAAAGGAAAGGTTTAATCGCGAATCCAAAAATGAATCCGGGTGTGAAAGGCATCGAAATTCGTCCCATTTCGAAAGCAACTGGCTATCCCACTCTTTATTCTTTTTATAGAGGCTAGACAAATATCCAAGTACATTACTTATCGCAGAGACCGCGTGCTTACAAAACCCACCGTAATTTGCGGAATAAAAGACTGAAATAAAAGCTTTATTAGCCAGGTAATAAAATAAGTAGACACTCTGGCGCAGAATTGAAGACAAAACAATGCTCTTAAATTTTTCTCTGTGTAGAAATTATAGTCTAGTCTGCTCAGAGCTCGTCTAAAGGTATGTGGGTGAATAGAAGGAACCAAAGTGGAGATATTATAGATATTTTAGAGTAGAGGTTAGACTGGGCTTAGTGTTGAAAGATTTTAGGCAAGTAAAGGCCTTGGAATTATTTTAAATGGAAAGAAATGAAAAGAATAGAAGGAGAAGTAATAATAATAGTTATAAAAAGACCAAGAAGACCTTTTGGGTATTTTGAGGGAGTTGATCCCTGGCAGAAAATATACCTGACATGAAAAAGGTGCTTAGGTTAACAGTCCCTTGATTATACAGATATGAAAATAATCTTGGTTAGGTAAAGATGTAGTTGTAAAAGTACGTATTATATATTAAAGAAAAATTTTTTTTTTTCCAAAAAGCTCTTTCAGCTTCCTAAAATATATTTTAATGTCATTTCCTACAATTTAAAAAAAAAAAAAATTTTTAATTAAAAAAACAAAAAAAAATTTTTTTTTCTAACTTTTCTTACAGTAATTTTTATCGTCATTGTGCATCGAAATAAATTTTTTTTTACATCTACGATTACTTTTTCTAAATTTTTAAGTTCTCACTTTACAAATGAATGATTAAAAAAAAAAAAAAATCGGGGAGTCATTGGTTCCATGCCAGTTTTCGAAAATCAAGCTCTAATCTGATCTTCACATTTTTAAGGTCCTAGGAACTAGTTCTTAATATTCATACGAGGGAATCTGTCGGCGTGTGTGTATGTGAGTGTAAACCTCTAATGTGTCGAAGAAAAATCTTACACAGAAAGAAAAATTTCTTGACTGGAGAACAAAATTCTTGGCTCAAGAAAATTTTCAGGTGCCTGAAGGAAGACTGAAGTTGTGTTGCCCGAAATAAAAATTTTTCTTGAAATTCTATTCTTGGTGGAAGTAATTTTTTATTAATTCAAATTATCATAAATACTTAATACAATAAATTTTTATATTAGATCAATATTTTTAGATACTTTAGGGAAGCAATGCCACCTACTTCAGCTGAGAAAAAAATTTTTCTCTTCAATATTTGATACTCATTTTATATTATTTTAGCGTGCAATTATACATATTGAATGAAAAAAAATGATTCAACATTATTTGATCTTCCCATTTGATATGTTAATCAATAAAAATATTAATGAAAATTTACTTCTATCTTTATATTTCATTTTTCGGAGCAAGAGGCTGAATTTTCTCAAAACAAGAAGATTTTCTCGACTTAAATAAATTTTCTTGGATCAAGATACATATTTCTTAAAATAAGAGAGTTAATTTTGTTGAAATAAGTGAAATTTCTTGTGTCAAAAAGAAAATTTTTTTTTTGCTCAAGGAAATAATTAGGAAGAACAATATTTTCTTGGCTCAAGTGAACCTTTTTTTCTGTGTAAACTAACCATTCTAAAAGAATGTCTTTTACAAATAACTTCAAAATCCATTCTCGGATAATTTTTGATGTCATAATTTAACTATCAATGCTCAGAAAACTGTGTCAGAGGCCGCCAATTTCTTTAAAATCATTTGGTGGGCTTGTGAGATATTTAATTTAAAAAGTAAGATCTTCAGGCCTACAAAATCATTAAACTTGAAAAAATTTTCCTGAATCCCTAAACCAAGAAAGAGAGTGCAAAAAAATTATTATTTATAATTATAAATATATTATTTATAATTATAAAAATAATAATTATAATTATAATTGTAATAAAAATTATTATTACAATAATAATAATAATAATAATAATAATAATAATAATAATAATATTTATAATTATAATTTCGGAAAAAAAAAAAAAAAATTACTCAGAATAAAAATAATTTTCATAAAAAAAAATTTCCTCAACAAAATAAATTTTTTTTTTTTTTTTTTCGTGCTATTGCTTGGAATTGCGTGAGAACTATGTCTAAAAAATTTTTCACCGGGAGATCCAAAAATTAGAATCTTCTCAACGGAACTCTTTTTTTTATCTTGATATTATTTTTACTCAAGCGAAACCCGTCAAAAATTACTACAAAATTAAAAAATTGTTTTTGCTACTTCAATTTTTGTTAGGAGTATATTGCGTCAACTACACGGAAAGAAAATTGTACGAAAAATTACAATGCAAACATCGTAATTTTTAGTATAGGACATTGCAGTGCCGGGCCAGAACTCAAACATCGTAATTTATACGATGCAACATCGTAAATTTCTATCACTAAAATTAAAAAGAAGTTCAGGTCACCGAAAAAATAATTCTGTATCATTCAGGAATCGAACCCGGTGTCCTCTCCGCCTCAAGTCCAAGGTTTATCCCCTCACGCTATCGGAGGTAATATTTAAAGTTTCTGTTCAGTCACATAATAAGATCCTCGATACAGTAGTTGGTCATCTTTCGGTGGTGGCGTCGCAAACTACTAGACTCTGTCTCTCTTTTATTAAAACATATAGTATGCGTCCTTATTCACTTGCTCTTACGGAAAAAAAATTTACTAAATAACATCGTAATTTTCAATAATTCAAATTGTATTCTGTAGACGGCAGCATCGTAAAAATGGAGATACTGAAAGTCTAGTCCTGGATTACGATGTTACTATAGTAATTTTTCATAGGATTTTTTTTCCGTGTATAACAATGTTTCTTTTTTGGGTGATTTGTTCATCTCTCTGGGTTCTTTCGTAGACTTATCGATAAGAAAATGTTATTTTTTTAACGACATTTCATTTTTGGATAATGAAATTTTTTTTTCACTTTTTCAGGGGGTACGCCATTTTGCCCGCAAAAAAAAAAAATTTTTTTCTACGGCAATTTGAAATTTGATTATTTTCCTTCAATTACGACTGAAAACGAGAAAAATCAGCATATTTAAGTCCTTAAAATCATAACGGTTTCTTAAGTACCCCATTTTGCCCCCCCCCCTCCCCTATATACTATATTGGTGAAGGTGCAGATTGCTCTTAGTCTTCTTTGAGTTGTCTTACGGGCGTAAGCGTCGGGAATTAGAAAACACGTGGCGATTATTTATTTATGGAGCAATCGCAGATTATCTTGTTAAGATAACTCAAAAAAGGAAATAGTCGAGGTGACTTTTGTTGAAGAGTTCAGTGAAGAACTGACAGTTAGTGTCTGAGTTATTTGGTTGACTCGCGAAATAATTATCGAGTGCGAGTGACAATCGGGAGATAGGAGCGTTTAAACACGGATAGCCGTCTGTCTAGTGACATAGGTGCTATTTCTATTGCTATGTAAGTACAATATACAACATTGAATATATATAGGAGATATAGGACGGACATACAACAGCGAGGAGGACAAGGAGATTATCCTACAGAGCCAACATGTTCGATGTTGGGTTACCGGTAGGCGTTTCCACCGTCATTATAAATCAGAGTTAAACACGCTAATTATATCGGAGCGGAGTTGTATTAAGCTTATTCTCCTCATCCTAGCCTGAGGCGCAGTCGAGTTACTTTCAGTGACTCTCAGTTTATTTTATTTCATAGTTGTGGATGAAGATTTTTATTTGTTTTTGGTTGTCTTTCTCAGAGGATGTTATAATTATTGTCTTTAACGTTATCGGACATCTTTCTTCCTTGATTTTTTTTATTGTTTGAATTGTTATGAATTAGACAATTTTCTTTACAAGAAAGAAGCTAGTTTTTATTTAAATGTTACAATTATAATTTTATATTATTAAATTTTTTTATGGAAATTTCGGTCAGATAAATTTGAAGTTGAAAGAATTTTTTTGTTTAATCTTTGGAAAGATTTTATTAAATTTTTATTTTTTATTTATAATTTTAAACCATTAAATTTTTTAATTAGTTTTTTATAGATTTTTTTGGTTAAATAATTTATAATCTAAAAAATTTGACCTAAAATAATTGAATCATTAAAAAAATTGACTTTATTTTTAAAATTGATCAATCTTGAAAAAAAATTTTTTTATTAGATAAATTTTAAGTCTAAAAAATTGAGCATAAATTAATCAAATTTTCCAAAAAGATATTAACGTTTTTTTTTTAGAGAAAAAAATTTATCTTGTTAATATTATTTAATAGATAATTTAAAAATCCAAAATTCTGAAATTATAGTATATTACACACCTAGGGAAGTAAAGTAAGAAATGTCTCAGATCACATGTAATTGTCAGCCGAGGCGAAGCCGAGGTTGACAAACATGTGATCTGAGGCTTTCTTATTTACTTCCCGTGGAGTGTATACTATTTTTTTGTCCGACGAAGGCGGAAAGCGGCAACTTTGTTTAGCGCAGCGGGACGAAAGTTGCCACTTTCCGCCCGGAGGGCAAAAAAATATTTTTCTGCTCTCTGGCCGGAAAGTGGCAACTTTCTGGCCGCTGCGCTAAACAAAGTTGCCACATTCCGGCTACGTCGAGCAGAAAAATAGTATACACACCTTGGCCAGTAAATAAGAAAGCCTCAGATCACATGTTTGTCAACCTCGGCTTCGCCTCGGCCAACAATTACATGTGATCTGAGACTTTTCTTATTTTACTGGCCTAGGTATGTAATATACTATTTATTAAATTCCGATTATATTACAAATTATAATTAGTAATAAAAAAAAACAATAAAAATTTTTATATGTAGTTTGATGAGCAATAAATCGATTGAGAACCTCGGAGAATGTTTAATGGAACCTCGAGGCTCAATTCTCAATCCGCTGTGAATGCGTGTGAGTGTGTGTATGGCACCGGGGGGAAGCGAGAGAAAGGGGCGGTAAGAAAAGGTGGTGGTTGAGTTTGCCTGCACACTGGCGAAGTGGAGTATAGTGGTGTTATACAGGCTTTCGACTGATAGACTAAGTGACGAGAAGATCTGCGGAGATAACGACCAGAAGCGATACGGGAGATAAACTGCTCCCGTGAGTGAATTACCTCGTATGAGTTTTTGACTAGAAAAGACGACACTTACACACGACAGACACTTCCTATACATATATCTATATAATAAAAGTATTTCTAATCCATAGCTCGAGAATCCGAGATTTATATTGCCTTTCGCTGTAAGCTTTCATGTCAACTCGCTCCGGATTTATTAAATACTTCCAAGCATATAAATATAAATTTACTAAATTATGCAAATGTATGCGAGAAATTATGCAGGAGATAAGGTTTTTATAATTTAAAACAGTCTAAATCTCTATACATAAAAATGTTGCAGTATTTTCTGTTTAACTTGATGGTAAAAATGAAAAAAAAACTCAGCAGTTTTTAAATAAATAATTACAGTGGAAAAATTGCTAATCTTTTGTGTAAATTTTGAGAAAAGAAAAACTTGAATAGGAAAATTTTGATCGGAAATTACAAACATGTTTTGTTGAAAAGATACCTGGGAGCTCTACTTTCTTAAATCGAAATAGTGACTATAGTGACTATTCACTATTTTTGCAATGCAGAGTAGATCACTAATTCAAATAGTGGTATACTTTTCACTACTAAATAGTGAATAGTCACTATTTCATAGTCCAAAGTCACTATTACGATTTAAGAGAGTAATAGGCCATTCTTAAAATTCATGTTCTCATACCGAGCTTATGCTTTTATGTAGTCTTAAAAATATATTGACAAGCACTAAATTTTATTACCTAAAATTATGTCCCAGCTGCTGTAAAAATTCTTGAGAAACATTTAGATAACAATCTCTGGGACAATTGTCAGTTTAAGTAGGATACTGTAAAAAATTAAATCGAGATTAACATTGAGTAAGCAAACAGTAAAATTTACTCCAAAAATTTTTATCCAAACTTTGCATTTATGTAAAATTTTTTCTTGTTAACTTTTCAAGTTACTAGAAGAAATTTTTGATATTTCTTAATATTAGATGATTTTATCAAGTATTAAAAAAAACAATTAATTTTATTAAATAAATTAACAAACAATTTAATTTATTATTACTTGAATGATTTTTCATAACATTATCTGACTTAATAAATATTTATTATCAATTTATTTACATTAACAATGTAATTTTCTTCATAAAAATATTTATTAATACTTTAAAATTTAAGATTTTAGAGTTTAGTTCAAGATTTTTTAAAATATTTATTCAAAGTTAATTTTATTTATTAAATTAACAAGCAGTTTCTAAATAAATAATTTTATTAACACTAACTAAATTCACCAATCTTTAATTTAATAAACTGAGAACCCCTGGCGTCCATAAAGCCCATTTGTCAGGCCGGAACAAACCAAAAATAAATTATTTAAATACATGAAAAAATGAATATAAATCAGCGCTGATAAATTAGTATTATCCAACGTTAGTATATATTCATATTTATGCTCACATTACCCACATTTATATATATATATATATATATATATATATATATATATATATATATATATATATATATATATATATATATAAAGCATATATTGCCATGTAGGTACAAGCAATGTGTATATCACCGTTCTCACGGTTAAAATTGCAAACAAATTCGTGCAGTGTTTCTATTCTCGCTGGTACGTCCAGCACTAAATATCTGCAACTATATACGTCTAAACAAATACATGTGTAGGTATGAATATGTACTGGAGCGTTCCAGGACTTGTATGGAACGAGTCTCCGGGGAACGCGAGCAGGTACTGTCAAAAGCTCGACATAGCAATCGCGGATAGCTAAAGTCTGGAGTATTCTGCAGAGAACCTGATGTGTTCTGGAGGCAAAGTATTCTGTGCACGGCAAACGCGTGCGCTTATGCACTGCACGTCTCACTACACATAAATATTTATGCTTCCACCGTAACTACAGGCAACTCACGATATACAGTGTACATACATCCAAAACCTACGTACACTTGCTTTCGTACCTATTTTATTATTTATTTATTTATATGTTTACATGTCGACTCACATGCATATACATTTACACACACACACATACGTAAAAATTTTTATTTTAAAATTACCTTTCATTGCTTACTTGTATGCCGAGTAAATATTATTTAATATTTCATAAATGTTATTTTATCATCGTGCAAACAGGGCGTATTTTTAATTTATAATTATTATTTGAGTATGTAGACACACAAGTACACAGCCTGCTTTGATATAGTATTTATATAATTAATAATAATAAAAATAAAAAATTGAAACGATCTTTAGCTGACAAGTTGATCGCCGAAGGCATTATTAACATAATGTTGATATTAAAAATACGGTCTATGTTTGAGTAAGTCTGTCTTAAACGTCTGTCTGCATATGAGCCTGAGCACGAGCCTAGTTAAGTTATTAGTTAGTTATTATATTGTATATAATGTACGGTGTAGGATCCACGGTGAAATAATACTCATCGCGTAGCGCAGTGATCCCCCGGCCTCCTGGCAACGTCTGCTCGTATCGGGGCTGCTTAAGTGCTTGACAAGTACTTCCGGCAGACGTACGCTTAGCTTAGTTATTTAGTTAGTTATATGCTGTATGCATGTGTAATCCTGTGCTGGGCTCAGTTTATCGTTACCGTTTCCTCAGCCCATGGGTGTTGCTGACACGTAACGAGCGAGTATCAACCCACCGGCTATGAGATTACGCTGATCTTAAAGATCATGCCTTTCTTTTATTTTTTTATTTATTGTTTACATTGTTAATCTCTTGAGATTGCGTTTTTATTAAATATCATAATTAAATTTTTTTATTTCTTGTTCAAATTAATATTTAAATTAAAAAATTAAAGATACAAAAAAATTCATCAAGATCTTTTTTATAGATAATTCAATTTCCTACAAAAAAAGTCTCATATTTTCAATATTTAGCTCAGAATAATGATAATAATTAAATTTTTTTATTTCTTGTTCAAATTAATATTCTGTCTAAAATATCAAAATTTTGTAAGGTTCTTTTTTTAAAGAATTTAATTTTCCACAAAATAGGTCTCATAATTTCTTCATATCTTTAATATTTAGCTTGAAATAATAATAATACAATTGAAAAACATAAATTAATATTCAAACTTTTGAACAGAGAATATAATAATAATTATGAGTAATTAATATCTTTTATTATTTAGCTTCATTAATGTTAAAGTTCTATGTTGAATCCATGAAACAGTAGACAGAGAATATATAGTTATATATAATATGCAAAATATATATTTGATTGAAGCGGATTTAGTTGAACATAAAGTTCATTTTCATTCGACCGCCGTTGAATAATATTCCCCGGTACATTTGAGAGCCACATTTGCCGCTATTCGTTGAAACTTGAATTTCGCTATTGTGCAATTTCAACTATACAATATAATAATAATAACAATAAAAAATAAATAATAATAATATAACCAAGCTGAAAGCCGTATACCATAGTATCGTGCTCAACTTATTTTTAATATTTTTTTTACATGATCATTTACCACAAACTCCGTACTGAGTACAGCCACCACACTTTGTAACATCTCTCTGCAATGATTATTATTATTACTATCATTATCATTATCATTATTATCCTCATTTAAAAGTTTTGTTGACAATAAAGCGTTTACTCAGTTGTGAAATACCGAAAAGAGATAACAATTTATACAAAAAATATTTTACTACGGATAGCAAATATCAAGCATAGTATTTTATCAGCACGAACAAATACTAGAGTACAGACAAACTATCTATGTAATAAAAATAATAATATTTGTAGACGCGGTTCCCGGTTAAATAAAAACGTAAATTACGAATGGTGAGTGGGTGAAGGCCGGAGTAACTGTTTATAGTTTTGCTGTTGCGTTAAAAGACTAAAAAACCGAAATAGTGATAAAAAATCGGTCTTGGACATTAAACTTATTACCCATCAAACGCATGTATGTTAATGTACGAAATAATAATAATAAGAATAATAATAATAACGTAAGTAAAGGCAGAAAAGCAGCACAGCGTTTACGACAGCCGACGACGGTGCAATAAAGATAATGGACACCCGTCATACTATCATGCTATGCCAACTCGACCTGTTTTAACTCACCTCTGTGCTCCTCTCGTGTAACTCGGAACATGTAACATGTAATGTCGTGTGTACTGGGTATTATTATATCTGTACAGAGACCCTTGCCCCTCAGAGAGCTTCTCTGCCTCCAAGCTAATTTAATATCATTTCCGCTAATATTGGTCTGCTATTTTTCAATCCAAACATTTGTTAAATTATTGACGATTAGTATTTATGACTTTCAGTGCCACGCTTGATTGTAGCGAAAAATTAACTTTTTTTTTTATTCAAACCGCAGTTTATTGTTTATTATCTAAAACTATGTCAAGTTATATTGCTTTGCTTTAATGGTTTTGTTACTTGATCCGAGGTCAAAAATTTATACAATTAAGAAGGTATGAGCAAAATTTTTGATAAAGTAGAAAACAAAAACGAAAAAATTTTTAATGAAGTCTTATAAAAACAAAAATAAAAGCTTAATAATTCATCATTTTTAATTGACGATAAATTCTTCGGTCAAATAATTGGAGATTATAATTTAATTTTAGCTTGGATACTTATTGATTAGAATTTATAAACAAGTATGTATCTTACATGAATAATAATTAATGAAGCAGTAAAGTTTTAACATATCAACCCGATAGTTTGGGAACAAACAATACACGCGACTTGTTCTCAGGCTTTCCCACCTGGCGTGCAAGCCTCCGAGAAATCAATTTATCTCTTTTTTCGTTTCTTATCTTTATGTTCATACCACACAGACATTACACATACCAGTCTTAGATTAACATCTCTCAATCAAAACCACTGATGCGATATTCCAGAAATGATCCAAGATTTAAAAAAACTTTTCATCCCAATTGTGGTCAATTCTAAATTTTTCCATGCTATGAAAAGAATCAATTACTAAAATTGATCAAGATAAAAAAAATTGATCAAGATAAAAAATAGTGTTGAAGTTAACCGAATTAAGAGGCTTTTTATGAATTGTAATACACCTGTTTCACTTATAACAAGCATATGTCGTAGAATGATACGATGACGGTGAAGTAAAGAGACGATGAATAATTTATATTAGCAAACGTGGAAAGCAGAGTATTATATGGCGAAAGGCAGTTTAAAGTTCCTTCATAGTTGAATGCCCACTATACACTGTACGGAGTAGAATCCAACAATAACAACAACAAACTAAACTGAACTAGACTCAGTATCGAATGGCTGGATCCAACAATTGACGTCCGCTATAGGCTGCTACCTGTACCGTTCAACCGTTGTTAGGGCTACTTCACTTTATGCACCTTTGACGCTAGCAAACGTCTCCACCGCCTTCTTCCTCTGGCATTCGGCTCCTTTACAAATAAAGCTCTTTGGTACAGAACATAGTTTAAAATGTATGGTGTCGAAGTAGAAGCTTGACGTGATATGCCCACAAACTCTGCAATCAATGGACACAGACTAGACAGTGACGAGTCGTATTGGTATTTGTATTGATATTGCTCCAGCTGCTACTCTACAATTTCGGCCTAGTCCTATGTACACACTTTGACGGGTTTTAAAATTAAATTTGCTGATCTGATCTCCAGGTAAATAGATATTTTTATGGATTTTCAGTATTTGGACGATTTTATTCGATACTACACAGTTTTTATAACAAGTTATTTGGATCCAATTTTTTTGAAATTAATGACATGTAAAATTATCTTAGACGATCAATTAATTTTTTTAATCAATAATCATCTGTAAAAATTGACCATACCAATATATATAGCAATATATGACTTGATATGACCGTATATAATTTTATGATAAAAGTTAGTTTTATAATTCTCCGACAGGTGGCGCATGATCGGCAAAGTTTCTCTTAGAAGGAAAGTTAACTCTAAAGTATAAAGTTCAAAAATAAAAATCACTTTTTACTTCTCTTAAAGAACTTATCTGAGATTGTTTTTGAAGTTTAATCAATTATTAAACCAACTTTTGCATAATTTAACAAATTAATTAGCTTAAATTATTTAGATTAAATAAAAAATATTTTTTTACCCATATATAAAAATTTTTTAACGAGTAGATACAAAACTGTGTTGACTAATTAAAAAACTAAAAAGAATATATTGTTTTGATGTAACAATAGCTGCAATAACTCTAGAGAGTATTCTGAAGTAAATAGCAGCAATACTGTGAATGAAAAGCAATCTCCTGTTAATCGGTTTAGAATGACCCGTGATTTAAAATAAAATTCGGTCGATTATGCAGAGCCCGTATGACACCAACACGTACATAAGATATAACACGGTAGGGGCAACACATAATGCCGTATTCTATCCAGTGTCCTAATACCTACTAAGGCTCAAATAAGCGAGCGAGAGTGAAACGGATGAGTGAACACGGCCACAGGAGCATCTGCCGCTTCGTGACTTTTGGGGTCGGCTCCATGTACTATACAATACTGTACTATTGTAATGTATGTGTAGTGTCTGTAATGTTCAATACATATATACAAATGTATGTACTTGTTCCTCGCCCACCGAGCAGCGCCGTATAAAGAGCCTTTGAACATAGGGGATATCACGGAATACACCGAGCCTGAGTACATGAGGGACATCTCCAGCTTGCAGGCATATGGCGTATACGACCCGAGTTTTTATTACGAAAGAAAAAAATTGAAAAAACAGAACAGGACAGAATAACCGAGATGAAAGAAAAAAACTAACCTTACTCTTCTCATTTCCCCTCGTTTTCATCACATGCCAGCCCTGGACTAAATAAATACATATTTCCATCTAACGCCACTGTGTTACTGTCGCGCTGGTGTCCACTGCTCAAATTAAAGAGAAAAAGGATTGTTTTTTGCTCCTTTTCTTACTATATTTTTTTTTACCGGCCGAATTTTTGTTGCAGACGCTGGACGACATTTTAACTCGCTGACAACCATTTTCTTTTGTCGGGTTGTCTAAAGAATTTTTCTACTCTACTTTCTACAAAAACTTGAATTTTTTTCTATTTGTTTATTGATTGAAAAGAAGAATTCATAAATAATTTTGAAGAATTTTCTTGCTACGAAGTAAGAAAAATTTCTTTTATTACAAACTCTTTTGCGAGATTGAAAATAATAAAATTCTTTAACTATTTTTTTTGGTACAAAATTTATTTTCTTTAATTAAATTAACTCTTTTATTAGTGTAAAACTTATACAGTGAGAAAAAGGAATATTTTCTTGACACTTGAACATATATTGAAAAATTGATTAAATTAATTTTTATTTAATTAAAATAAAGCAATTAATTCGTGTAAATATTGTAATAAAGGAAAATATTGATATTTTTTTATTAAAAAAGTAACAAATTAAGTAATTTATTTCAAAAAATTCTTGAGTGAAAAAATTTCTGGCCAATATTTTATTTTCCTTTTGCAGTGTAATTTCGTAGCACGAGAGATAAAGACTTTTTCAATTTAATTACTAGTTTCTTAACAAAAACAGGTGGCCAAGAATATATTTATATACTTAGGGTTCACCTCAAAATGAGTTTCTTGAGCCAAGTGTTTCATTTAATTTAACGTATCGCTAATACACTAAACTTTTGAAACAGCCACAAGTTTTAATGAACGAATAGTGTGTATACACTTACACTGAACTTGTTTTTACCGTACCGTCGATTATTAATGCAACGTATCATTAAAACTCACACACACACACACACACACACACACACACACACACACACACACACACACACACACACACACACACATCAACACTCGAGCCGTTGTGGTTTTTAATCAGCTGGTGGTGCACTATTCTTCATACTTATAACTACCATATCGTATTATACATATACATTTACATTACACGCTCAGTTCATTCTTAAATAATAGCGCGGTGCATTTCGACAGAGCCAATTGTAAACTAAGAACAATATTACTACACTTTCAAGTGCCCATTGACTGGCTATTGTTTACGAGCTGCAGACGCTGCATTTTATGTCGCAGCACAATTCACTGCTAAAAAAATATTCACATCAAATAACATTTGTTAGTCCCTAACATGTTCAAACTCGTTAACTGATAATTAAAACTCGAGTAAAAAACAAAGTTTTTTCATATGTTCAAATTAATATTCTATTTGAAATATCAAAGATGAGAAAATTGACGAGGATCTTTTTTGTACAGAATTCAACTTCCTACAAATAAGGTCTCTTATCATTTTTTCATATCTTCAATACTTCATCCGAAATAATAATAATAGTGATATGATCGTACAAGCATGAGATTTATTAATTATAATTACAATTGTTATTATTAATATAAAATAGAGAGATGAAAAAAAAACGTTTTACTTAAACTTTGAGAGTTGAAGTCGAAAGGAAGTAATTATTTAATGTAATGTTATCTTTGACATTGACATCTGTTAGATAGCTGTTTTAAATAAAAACACTTGCCGAGCAAGTTAGTGATTATTTTATTTTAATAAGCTCGGAATAACACGATAATAAAAAAAGAAAGTTATCGTATCGTATGAATTTAATTGATTAATTAGTTTTGAGATTAACTAATAATGTATGTGGTATGAGAATGAGAATGAGGAGCTAAATAAGCCTTCCAATGAAGCTTTTTGTACTTTTTGCAAAAGTTATTCGCGCATAAAGTTTTAGAATTAACGCAGCGGTGAGATAGAGCACGAGAAAGAGAGAAAATAAAGAAAGAGACGGAGAGACAGAGATAGAGATGCAACTCTATACTACATTTTCCGGCATAGCAGAGTTCGTCTGCGATCTATCTGATCTTCTATGTTGTGTGAGTAAGTTTGGTAGCGAGCCAAAATGCCGCCGGTTAAATTAATCGCTCTCTGACACGAATTCCACCCCAAGTGGGAATACAAATTTGTTGGCAAACCTAGAGGAGACGAATAACTGGTTGAGTATTTTCTTGCTCCCCGTGAGAGCCATCTGCTTTTAAAGATTAATGAATCCTAAATTTATATCCGATTCACTCAACAATTCGAATCTGCCCGGGATTATATCTCTGTATCTTGTCAATTATATGTCTTTTCAACCGAACATAAGCACCCTCGTCGCTGATTTTGAGAAAACATTGAAGATGTGTCGGAATTTATGATACTTTATTTCTGACTGATTATTTTTTTCATAATTTATGATCTTTTCCTTAACTTGTCGTGTTTGCCGAGTTTTGTGTAGAAAAATTGACGTCATTTAGATTGACGTCAGAGTTTCTCAATATATGCTTTTTATGGTAGATATTTTAACAGATTCTACTTGACTATAAAAAAAGTAAAAACATTTTATTTCAAGAAAATCTATTTTAAACTTTAAAACAAACTTCATTTTTTGAATTATTAACATTACATCAATATTATCATTATTTTAGGTAGAATATTAAAGATATGAAAAAATGATAAGAAATTTTTCCATGTCTTTGATCCATTCGACAAAATATCAATTTAAACAAAGAATAATCATCATCATCTAACGAAAAAAATCTCTTGATGTTTCAGATCCAAACTGATGGAGTCATCAACGTGGCATAGCTCTCCAGAGCTGGAGGATGCCTAAATGGATAACTGGCGAAGCATCCTACGGATTGATAGCTGTGTTTTTTTATACAATTGAGTGATCAACCAGTGATCGTGGATAAGTTTTATCAGTGGGAGTGATGAATTACAGTTAGTGTGGTGTCTGAATAGTGGATTAGATTATTGTTAAGGTTTGTTTAGGTGTGAGCTATCAATAGTTTGTGGATAATAAAAGTTGGTAGAAGGTACAGTGTCGAGACGCAGTTTTAAAGTGGAGTGATAGTAACAACGAGTTTTAGTCAGTAGTTGTTAGTTGAGTTGTAGAAGAGAAAGAGAAAGAATACCAGTAGTAACCAGTTAGGGTGTGTAGTAACCGGCGAAAAGTAATGTGTTCGATGGACGAGGAGCGTCTCGCGGGCGGTGGTCCGGGTTCAACTACTCCAGGCAGTGGATTAAGCTCTTCGCCGAAGAGACAACACCTCAAGTCCTCGGTGTACAGGCTGGCGGGCGCCGAGGAAACGGTTCCAAGGGCATGGCGACCACGCCAATAGGCGGTCGCCTCCCTAACGTTAACCGCAAAGGAATCTCGCCAAGCTTGGCGGTACCAGCCTCATCAACATCCTCGTCGACATCATCAACAGCATTAACATCATTATCATCATCCTCATCAACGACAACTCCAATATCGTCAACATCCTCAGCTCCAGGTCAGTCTTCATCGCCTTCCCCGAGCGGTAGCGGGCCCAACAAACGCGAGAAAGCGAGCAGGGAGTATCACCAGCATCAGCAGCAGGGCGACCGGTTGGTGGGACGTCGTGATTCGAAAGCAAGCACAGTGGCTGCTAACGTCGGAGAAACGGACACGGACACGGCCACGACGAATGTGACCAACAACTTTGAGTACGACGACAATGAATGGGACATTGGCATAGGCGATCTGATAATCGACCTCGATGCTGACATAGAGAAGACGAGGGACGAGAAATTAAGCTCGGGAAACGGGATGGCTTCAACGCCTGCCTCGGCAGCAGCCACGAATAATCAGAACCAGAGTCACCAGAGTCACCAGTTACAGAGTAACCAGCACCAGGTTAACAACGCTGTTCCCCACCAGAACTCTTTGCCTTTGTCGGTCGGTGGAACCGCACTCTCTAACCAGAACAACCAAAATCAGTCTTGTTCATCGTCCTCGTCGTCGTCCTCCTCAAACTCATCGTCGTCGCCGTCCTGCGGCGGTAATTCTAACTCCGGGCTAGCCTCCTCCGGGAACCAAAACGCTAATAATACCAACTCTAACAACTCTAGCAACAACAACAACAGCAACAACACTAATAGTAATAATAACTCTAACGGTAGTAATAACTCTAATAATAGTAATAATAGTAGTAATAACAGTAGCAATAGTGGTAACAACAGCAACAGTTTGGTGAACAACTCCAGTTCCGGGAACAACCAGAACATAGGGGGCGCCACCGGCAACAGCTCGAACGCCGGGAACGGAACGGGAGGCAAGCAGACGAGTTCTGTTAACGCGGTTCACATAAACTCCGGCAATCCCGGAAAAATGGCTGTTGAACACTCGGCCACCGTAGACAAAGGCCTCAAGATGAAGATCAAACGAACCAAGACAGGAACTAAGACCAGCGAGACTAAGCACGAAATTGTCAAGTCCAACGAAATAAACGGAACCAGTTCCAACCAGGACGGGAACGGTAATTCCACCTCGTCCAACTCTTCGACGTCTTCCTCGGGCTCTTCGACGTCCTCGAGCTCCTCGACCAGTTCTCAAAACTCTGATGTTCCTACGGGGAACTCCTCTTCCTCCTCTAACAAGTCCAAGCCACATTCCCCGGCTTCCGGACCGCCCGCATCCTCGACGGTGGGTTCCAAAAGAGGCTCCAGTGGTCATAGGAGGGACAAAGCCAGGGACAAGCACGAAAAGCCCCAGAGCAATAGTCACGGGCCCCAGCAGAATAGCAAGCCCGAGATGAACGGAACTGCCAGGCCGGTGTCTCAGGGTCAAAATTCCACGGGGGCTGGTGCCCAGTCGCAGGGTCCTACTCCTGCAGCGACTGCTCCTCAGCAACCTCAGGGTCCACCACCCAGTTCTAGAACTGGGTTCCCAGGAGCTCAAGGTGTTGGTCCTCCCGCGACCAGCGCTGCTGCTCCATGTCCTCCTCCTAGTCCAGCTTCGGCGACTGCTGCTGGTTCCGCCGCGAAACCAGAGCAGACCAAAGTCGCTGCTGTTCCTGGGCCTACTTTGAACACGAGTGTTGACGAGGCTATGGACACGGCTGCGTGTAGTTCGCCGCCTATGAAGAAGATGAAGACGTCTAATTCTGAGCCAAAGGTAAGGCTTTTTTTATTTTTAGTTATTAAAGTACTGCTGTCTCATTTAAAAACAGATTTTCCGAAATTGAATTCTAATTGATAGTTGATTTAAAGTTTTTGTACTTTTTTCCTAAAAAATTTAATGATTAATACATCTTCTACGTTTAAGAGCGGTTTATAGTTGATTTTCAAACGTGTTTTTCTCATGTATGTGATAAAATTTCGAAAAAAAACGCTTCGCTCTTCGATAGATAATTTAATTATCTATCGAAGAGCGAAGCGCTTTTTTGGAAAATTTTCATTTATTTATGCATAAAATGCGTTTTAAGATTCCATTTGTTGTACAAGTATGACAGAGATACTTTCGTTTGTCCAATAGAGGGCGAGAGAGAGAAAAAATGTAAACCCTTCTAAAATCAAATTTTTATCAATTTTAAGTGTCGATTTTTTTTCTTGTAAGAAAAATAAAAAAAAAAAAATTTCAATTTCTGTGCTTTGAAATGAGGCTGTAATGTTTCAATTAAAAAAAAGTATCCATAAGCACCTTATCTTATCTTCAAACTATCGACCACTGAGTAATAAACCTTCTTTATAATTTTTCCCAAAAATAAATCATAAAATGACATTAAGTATCCAAATTACCAAATAAAATAAATTTGTTAGTCTATTTAGTATCGAAGATAAAGACCAGTGGATACTCGAGTGTCACCACTTGGTGGTCTTGATCGCCAACAATACATCCACTTAAAAACGTCCACTTAAAGTCACATTTAATAGCAATGGCAAACTCCAATTTACCTCTGGCTAGAGTACTTATAATACAACCGCCAATTAATTTAATCGCTTTAACGACTACCACTGAAATACTTCCTATTGAAGATAATAGACTTGCTAGCTAGAGGTTCCTGTTATATTACTGCCTGTGGTGTTCTAATTACAAATCAACCTCCAAATGTCCCCCCTGTAACAAACATCAATAAAACATCTCTATATCTTTATCGACACCCATTTATTTTTTATCTCTATTTCATCGCCGTCTACTTTTTCCGTGTTTTTTTTATTTTTTATTAAAATATTAATTCACGAGGATTGTGTGACAACATTGCCGAACAGCCGGGGGTTGATTGGGGTTGCTCGATGACGAGGGACAAGCACCAACACCAAAGCACATATATACACACAATAGCAGCTACATGCACACACTCGCACAATGAGCCAAGTAAAATTGGGTGGTGAGGGAAAAGGCAGCAGCAGGAGCAGTAGCAGCAGAAATAGTGGAGCTGCAAGGGAAGTTCGGGGCAGCCGAGTCGAGGGGTTGAAATCAATACTCTGCGGTCTCCGCCCCCGCGAATACAGGAATGAATACACCAGCAAACACGAGGGCGAGACTACACCAAAGTCCAGGGGGTGGAAATTTCCTCCCCTTCCCTCTTCATTCTTCCCGAGCTACTCCAGAGTATTTCACTATTTTTCCTCCCTTTCTTCACTGCGAACCCTCTCGGGGCTGCTGCTCTTTGCCCCTTTGTTTCTTACTCGCTTTTCTTCAGTAAACTCGCGGAAAACAGCGACACCGACGTAAAAGCTCTCTCCAAATTAAATACCTTCCGTTCGGAGCGAGGAAAGACCAAGACCATGAACGAGAACGAGGTGTTCTTCAGCGCACTTGCTCACTTTTTTCTTCTGGTCATATATTTTTAATGCTTATTTTCTCGCACCTCCAGATACTTTCACGTAATTTGTTTCTTTGCCTTCATTTTTGGTTGGGTTTTTATTTCGAAACCTTTAATTGGTTTTTGTTGCTTAGATAGAAAAATTTTCTAGATGATAAATTTTCTTGATGAATGGTAATTATACCTAGAGAATTAATCTCACTAATCGATTGAATCTATTCAAGTATTCGCGGTTGGCAATTTATCTAACGGTGTTTAACCTCGCATTAGCTAATTGCAATCTATTCCGCTCAAGATTTGATTAAATTAAAAGCTTGAAAACAAAAATTATTCGCTGGAATAATGTTGAATCTCTTAAATCAAAAATATTATATTTTTATTTGAGTTATTTAGTTTTTTTTAACGATCCAATACTTAAAATCATAAACAATATAATTTTTCTTCATTAAACAGAAAAATTTATTTTCAAAAACAATATTAAAATAATTAAATAAAGAAATGTTTTAAAACTTTAATAAAATATTTAAGATTCAAAAAATTTATAAGGTTTTCTTTCAGGTAATTAAATTGTCGATAAAAAAAAGCTCTGATCAATTTTATAAAAGGAATTCTATAAATAAAATTAACGGTGTTGAATTTTTGAGTTTAATTTGATTACCAAAAAAAATTCAAGCTTTGGCTTTTAGGATCTGTATAGAACGATGCCTTCGGCGTTACAAACGCGATATTGATCAAAAGTAAAATAATAATTGAGTAGTTTTATACACATACACTCAACCTAGGACAAAATAGCCAGTTGCTTTTCTCCCCTGATATTTTTCCCCTTGTATTTTTTATCACACCACACCCTTCGGCAAACTAACGCTATTATTCAGCTTTGACGTACAAAAATAAACATTCCAATGGACTCAAACATTAATACGTAATAAAAGACGTATGAAAGTATTACTTTTACTGTATTAGTATTTATTTTGAGGTTTAAGAGTACTTTTTTTTTATTTTTTAATGCACAAAGGCGCTCTGAAACAAAAAAAATAATAATAACCATTGCATTATTATTATTAAAATACACGAAGATTCTTTAGAAATATATAATACAAAATATGAAACACAAAGGGAGCTCTGCCGGCGGGCGAGGTAAACTTAAATAAAGGACCAGAGACAAGTTTCTGAAGGGAAATGTTAAATTAGCACACAACAGTTGGGCAATGCGTGCACCAGATGAACAAGGATACAGGCTTAAAAATTACGACTATGAATATGAACAAACGTGAGAGAAATAAGAAAATAAAAGGACAGAGAGAGATGTAGAGTGTAGATAAAGTTGGTGGTGCTTTAGCTTTGACTTTTAGCTTTTGCTTCAGCGGGTGGGTTGGATGCTTTTGCCTTTTCACTCTTACTTTGCTACTTGTCAGAGTTTTGTCGTCGTAGTCGGCAGCAACAGCCCCTTTACTTTCGACGAGGGTTCCCGTGCCGATTACAGTAATTAACCGTCAGTTCTAATTAAAATGGCATCCTGGAGCGCCATTCCGGATCGACGTTCTCATCAGCAGACGATCGGTACTGAGCTAAGAGAAAGGAAACTCAAATAATTCATTTACGAGGGTAAGATAATGATAAAAATAAGACCTGGGGAAGATTGATTAATTGTGGATAGTATCAAAATTAATCGAACGAACTTTATTTCTTATTTCATTTTCTTTGCAAGTATTATTCTGGTTAATTTGTTTTAATTGGGATTAATTAACTTTTAGATTGAGTTAGATATTTTTGGAATTAATGATGTTAAAAATAACTAAATCAAATTTTTTGTAAGATAATTTTATAAATTTATTCGCTCATTTTTAATTTTGTCCAAAAAATATTAAAAATTTTTCAACAATTAGTGAATTTTTCATTTAATTTACAAATACTAGCAACTTTGCAGTCATTATGTGCATTTTTAAATAATGATTTTTGTTAAATTGCACTGTACTTTCTTAACTACTGACGTTTTTGATGATATAAGCTCATCCCGATGTTACACTCATCAAGAGCTTTCATTTGAATACCCACATGCAATTTGATATATTTTTCATATATACATATATGTAATATACATAAATATATGAAAAAATTGATGTGGGTACTCAAATGAAAGCTCTTGATGAGTGTAACATCGGGATGAGCTTATATCATTAAAAATATCAATATTTCACCAGATGAAATGTCATTTCTTAATTATGTATTTAGAGATAGAGAATTTTCGAATGCAGCCTAAATACTTATCATTATAAATTGACTATTGGTGAGAATTATATGAAACCATGAAAAGGTACTTCTATAGGTCAAGACTTTTCTGTTTTCTGTTTTCTAACGATACCAAATTTAACCATAAAAACCCATTTTATCATATAAATACACTGGCCACAAAATTTTGCTTATTCTCTTAATAATATAGATTTACTAACTAAATATCAAAGATAATAATTAAAAAAAAAATAAAATTGTAATTTAAAAGCTCACAAATATTTTTCTTCAAGCGTTTGAGGTATTAATTTTTTTTATTTTATTTAAAATTTCCATTATTTTCCCTTTATCTCTTTTTTCTTGGGTTTGAGCTTCCGCTCGGCGTATAACAGAGAGATGCATGGTATTGTTCTCGTGTCGATTTTCCACGCGACCTCTTTATCGATCTATAAACTTTTAAAAAGCGCTGAATGTACTGCCAGTACGGGAACATGAAAGCCGAGCGGAAGTGTTGATAGTGAGTTGAGGCTTTACAGATTATCTCTTACACTCAAAAGTACTTTTTCAGCTCTTGACAACTATTTGATGACTAAGACTCGCGACTTAAAACTTTTATTCTTATTTGTGACTTGTCGGGATTTATGTTAGCGATAGATATATTTCTCCAACTAACTGGCTCGGTACTTACTCTCATTTCTTCCGAGAGTGATGCCGCCGTTAGTCAGCCTGAAAACTGGGCTTGATCGCGTGCAAATGTGCCTCTCGCGTGAGTCCATATTTTATTTCCCCGGTCACTGGCACGGAATTGATGTATTTCGATATCAAATATTATAATAACGATATGTATTTCATTATTTTCATTTCTCGGCTTTAAGCTTTCGATAACAGTTAATTAAATATTTTAATTTACAATAATAATAATTATTATTATTAATTCTCTTCATGCAAATATTTAATGTTTAACCTCTTATGATATTTATGTTCTGTTGATCTCAAATTTTTATTACTTATTCTCATTATATATTCATTTACTTCCACAATACACTGTTGAATTAAATGCTCGGTGTGCTGAAAGTAATTCGGTGTGAAAGTCTCACTACTAAATACGCTGTTTTATTTTATTTTACTTGGTGTAGGGAAAATATTTAACGTCAGCCATCAAGAATTAATATAATTACACTTAATACTATTTTTTTCAATTTAAAATCTAAATATTAATGCAAACAACTTTTAATCATTTTTTTTTTATAATAAAATTTTATATTTTAATAGAATTTATAATAAAAAAAATTTTTAGGAATATATTTTTTTAATTAAAAAATTTTTTATATTGTTTTTAACTAAAAAAAAATTTCTTCATCCAAAAATCGATATTTTGAAAAATGATTTTTGATAAACTAAAAAAAAAAATTTAATTAAAAATTTTAACTATTTTAACATTCAAGTCCTAAAATTAATTACAACTCATAACATATTAATTAAGTAGAACAAAAAACACTCTAACGGAATTTAAAAAGTTAAAATTCCCCCCGGATGCTCGTTTATTATCTTTTTGCATTATGTACAGTTTTAACTCACCCGAGTGGAGTAAAGTGTCTTTACTTGGCACAGGTAATTATCGCTGTAGTTTGAACGATTAACAAGTTAGCTCTCTATTTAAGCACTCCTCTACATTTCAGATAATAAAATTTAATTCAACAGAATATAAATGTAATTTCATCGTCTCTAATTATTTTATCAGTATAGCCGATTGGTATATACGTATCTACATAATATGAGCTCAAGAATTGCGGCATTAATTTAATTAATAGCTGTACAGAGAACATGCTGCAGGAGAATCATAATTTACAACGATCAAAGTGAATAAAATAAATCTCGGGTGATTGACTGAGGCAATAAATAAATTCCTGGAATCAGTCTTGTACTTGATATTTATTAGCGGGTTGATAAATTTTTTCGCGGCTCGCCAGTTAACTTTGGGAGGAATTTGTCGCAACTTGGAATTAGTTTGACTAATTTGCCCGTGTCCAATTAGAGAAACTAACCAGCTCAGCGTGAGCACTTGGAGGCACAACTAAACCGTGAAGTAGACACTGAAAGAGTACCTAACACACTCGTTATAGTTATGTCAACTGCTGCCGGTTGCATCAACTTCAAGACCCAAGCTTTACTTCAACTTTAGCTCAGCTTTGGTACATTATTTTTATATTCATATATTTTACATATTCTATTCCACGAAACGACATATTTTTCTTTGTACAACATTCGTGTATTTATGTGTGTTGATACATTTACGCTTAGTGTCTCAAATTTATTTTTTGTTATTACAATCCGGGTAAAGGGATAATTTTAAAGAGTAAACATTAAGCTTGCTGTTGGTATTAAGTTTTGTTTAAGAGATATTCAGTTTAGATAGTGTCACACGTCGAGTATATGACATGTGTCTGTAGTCTGTGTAGTATTTTATATTAAAGTTAAATAGAATATCATGTGTGGGTGTATAAGTAGACAGAGGAGAGAAGAAAGACTAGACTACTGTACTACACATACTTTGCTTGACAGACAAAATATTTCTGTAGATGTGTATGAGCTGAATTTCTGCGGACGTTGAATATTTCGAGACAAAAAATATCTCTGAATAATGCAAATGTTCTAGAGAAATAAAAATACCGGAGACAAATTAAAATATCTTCAAATTATTTACATTTTTTTTAATGGATCATTTGAATATTTTTTGCTAATATTCATATTTATTTTGTAATGATAGTGTTTTATTATCTGTTGATAAATTCATTTATGTAGAATTTAATTTTATCATAAGCTATTATATTTTTTTATTTTTAATAAAATTTTTTTACTATTTATTAATAGGTAGATATTTTAAAAATTTTCATAATTTGTATTATTTGTTAGATAAAAAAAAAAATATAAATCTGCCTGATCTATCAGCATTTTTTTTATCTATTCAAATTACAGAATTTTAAAAATAGTCTAAATAAAATTTCAGCCCTTCGTTTTATTTAAGTGTTCAAATAAATATTTTCCAACAAAAAAAATATTTACTAAAATTTAATGAACTATTTATTGACTGTTAATAATTTTTATTTAATAAATAATTGATGAACTATCAGAGATACATTGATTGTTGTTATACAATAATCTATCACCAATAAATAAAGCTTATCAAATCCTATCAGCGCACTAATTCATCCCGCGTTTATTATAAAAAGGTTTAAAATTAATGGATTGGTTCTTCAACTTTTAATCCTATAAGTACTTTGAAAACTTAATCAGAAAAATAACATAATTCAAAAGTTGTCAACTATTCTCGAGTTAAATTAAAACAATTAAAATTAATAAAATATGCAAGTAGCCTCGAAGTAATGAGACACAAAAGTTAGCAAACAGCGTAGCAGCCCATAAATTCTCATGAAAATAGTCTCGAGTGTTCAAAAAGCCCTCAAAGGAAGCTTATAAGAAAGTTTGCCGTAAATGTCTCTGTCTCTCTTGATCAATGCGAAGAGAAATTCTAAAACTACCCTGATAGTTGTGCAGTTATATAACTATATCACATCCGAACGGAAAGACGCAAGTATCGACCCTCATAATCTCATCTCTGTCTGCAGCGTTTAGTTGCTGATAGTTACCCAACACCCACCCACTCACACACACACAAAGTATTTTCCACATTAAGATACAAAGTTAAACACTGTATGGATTTATAAAACAGTGTTGTCAGTCTTACAGCACACATGTGTACTGTAGAGCAGATAAGGGAAAAGTACAAGCTGGGTAAACAACTTTGTAAGATATAGCAATACCTACTGCAGTGTTATCACCGAGTGTGTGGAACATGTGTGTGTCAAACTGAAACTCAAAAGCCTGAGCTTAAAACGGTGTGTATAAATATAATATCTATATATCCAGGGTAACTTTGTTCCTTATGTTAGGTTAAAGCTCCCTCGTAAATGGAACTTCAACATTACATCAAATAGCTTGGCTCACGCTGAATGTGAGCAACTTTCCGAGTGTATTTCTATACCGTCCGAGGAGTTTTGTCGATGCAACATTACTGAACATTGCACACTATCGCAGACATTTTCCAGCTATATACAACATGTAATAGCTAGACTATGTCCATACGAGCTGAGCGACTATACCTGCAAATAGCATTTAATGTACAAACACCAAACAGAAATATTTATCAACAGCATACATACTTACTTGCACAATATCTACACTGGCGGTGATAGACGATAAAAATTAGCGATTGTTTGAGTTTGAGAGGTAACCCGTTTAGTAATGATACCCATGCTCACAGTACATAGCAGCTAACTTTTATTATCACTCGTCGATAATCTTTAACCTGATTACTATCAGTGTATACCCGAAGAAACTTTTACGTTAAATCTTTTATTAACGTTCATAACCCACATGCACAGCCTTTCTCATTGTCTCGGTTGAATGACCTGGCTGCTCGCTCACAAGCTACATGTATGTCTCCATCTCGATCCTCAACATACAATACTGAATCGAACGTATATTTTATTTACGGCAAACATGTATGGGAATTAATGCACGCAACATATGAATCAATTCTACAAACGCTGGCTCTACGACAAATATCTCCATTAATCTGGACTAATTTCTCCATCCGGTGTTGGTGACTCACAAGTTAAGAGACATTAAAAGTTGTTTTTATTTTTACTATCAGAAATTACATCACCAAGTCATTACTTTTATTGCATTTGATTAAATAAAATAAAAGTGTGGCTAAGTGGCAATATCCAAAAGTTAAATATTTATTTTATTTTTATTACATCTGCATACGGCTTGCTTAACACAGCCCAGCAATTTGGACATCAATGCAAATATTATTCATAATTTGGCTTACGAAACACTGGAGATGATTCTCTCTGACTCTGATTTTTATTCGGACGAGCTCAGAGCATCCCGCAGTGCAATGCAACACCGGGAATAATATTGAGAGCGGCGGTCTGCTGACAGATGGCGCAACCCGATGAATCAATATTCCCTGGTTGGTGGAGTGCATGGAGGATTCTGGTTGGCTCGCAAGGTTCTACGTGGGCGAAATGTCGAATGGGCTCACCTGAAAATGGGATGAAATGAAAAGAGGATGAGAGGATGGAACATAACCTAGAGATGGAAAATCTATGGAATAAAGGTGCTGTTCAGTATTGAGTTTTGAGCCGCTATGTCTGTCTCTACTTCAAGGGTGGACTCTTTTCAGGGATAAATTGTAGCAGTCTGTCTGGCAGAGCATGTATGCATCACATATCCTCCAACACATCTCTGCTGCGCAACAAGATTCCAGAATATCGATGTTTCAATATAACGTTGAAAGTTTGCGGTATAAATGGGAGAAAGGAAGATAGTTTGGTGGATTATGCCCAGAATAGTGACATTGATGTTTCTTGTCCTCCCCAGAGAGATTATTCTCTTTGGTTATGCATCACTTCCAGTCCCTAATCCATCCACATACGTATGATGTATAATACGTAATCATGTTCTCTCCTGACGTTAAATGTTAACCGTACACTTGATTGAACTAATTGTCATCGACATTGCTCATCTTCATTACGTACAATGTATTATATATTATTATACTGATTATGATTATTCATTTTTGTTTTAATTGCATTAATTATATTTAGCCGAGATAATAATTCATGTAGAGAGATAACAATATCCAATATTCAATCAGTTTTTAAATTCATTAAAGTGGCACACGGTCGATGGATTTCCGATCAGATTTATTTGCTAGTTGTCTACTTGTGTCAATGTTTCCTATCTATATAAACCAACACCATCAGTTTATTTTTCTGTCGGTGTCTAGTCTCGTGTTTTGTAGGATATTTATTCTTTTGGAAATATAAATCGTAACTGTTCTATATCGTAGAGGAAAATATAATTTTATCAGTGGATTAAATAAATTCAATCATGAGAGAAATCCTTTTTTCGCGGATCCAATTTTTTGTTTCACTGGGTATCAATTATGAATTGAAGCTTCGATTTTTTATCTTCAATGATTTTAGTATGTTTTTTTTTAATTAATTTGAAAAAAAAAATTTTTGGTTTAAAAACTGTTTGTTCTTATCTATGTTGATAGAAGAACTTGTTGATATTTAATTAGTTTTATCAATTGTTGATAAATATTTATATTTGTTGTTAGTAAATTAATTTTTCTTCCCCTTTTACAAATTAATAAATTCTTTCTAATTGGATCAAATTACTAATATTTAAAAAATATTAATTTATTTTCAATAAATAATTTTTTAATATTAAATAATTTAATGAATTTTTAATTTAATAAATGAAATTTTATTTTAAAAAAATATTTATTAAAAAATAATTATTTGTATTTGATAAATTATTAACTTATTTTTAAATAAAATAATTTAATAAACATTTATTAATAACTCTAAAATAAATTTTTCTCCAAAAAAAGATTTATTAAAAATTCATATCATATTTAATAAATTCCTCAATTATCAAATTAAATAATTTAATAAATTTCTATCAGTATATCATAAAAATTCTTAAGATATAATTCTATAAAACACGGATTATTAATTGCTATTAATCTCAAAGAATAAAATTTTTTCGATAAATCAATGAATCATATCTAGACTTTAAAATGATAGAATATCACAGAGCAAGTATAAAGTTATCGATTAATCATGCTTTTAAGCTATTAGCAAATTTGTATAAATATTTTATCAGGAACAATATTGCGAGGTATAGACACTACTCAATACTATTAATAAATTTGCGTTTATTCTCGACGAAATGTATGCTTGATTTATAACGTCGGTGTATACGTACATGATGTATGCCGTCACTCTATAATCCGTATGTATTTATGTAACCTGTCGCTCGTCGATCGAGTTATAAGCAGCCATGGGAATAGCCGAGTTATTTCGTAAAACGAGGATTCATTAAACATTTATAGCTCAGATAATTATTTATACGCTTAGTTATTAGTCGCTTTAATTCCATTAAACATTCAGCCCGTCAAAAGCACACAAAACAGTTTAGAACTAAATGTAGAGGGAAATGAATTATATTTACTTGTATGTGTAGTTTACTTATTTTGTTTGAATTAGCGCACTAATCAATATAATTTATCGCATTAATATACTTAATTTGCATATTTATTTATAATTATGCAAATGTAAATACTTATTTGGTTTATGATGAATTAGTGTTACTTCACTTCCGCTCTTAATTATCGAGTAATTGTAAATTGCTCCCAGCATGAATTTATAAATATATGTTAAACGACGCGCTCTTGCGTAAACAATGTTTAAGATATTAAACTCGTTTTTTTTTTTCTATTTTTATTGAGCTCGGAGCTCATACATATTCTTTAAAAGCATTTACTTTTTATTACTTTTTAGAGAGGATTATTTTCTCAGGTCCAAAGTTTAAGAGATTTCTTTTTTATGCTGGTAGCCTTAATTAAATATTTATTGAATCACTCAGATGTCAGATTTTTTTTTATGTATTTTAAAACCTCAGAGTATATTCAAGTACTTTTTTTTTTAAATTAAATTCAAAATTTTCGATAAAACATCATTTTTATCTAAAGAAAAATTTTTAGTTCAGTTCCAAATTTTACTTTAAATTTTTTCTTTTTAATTATCTAATTTTTAATTTTTTTTTTTTCTTTAATTTCTCAAAAAGTTTTTTTATTTATTCCCCAACAATTTTTTTAATTTAAAATAAATAGTTGTCAAAATTTTTTGCCCTTCAATATTAAAAGCAGCTGATTAAAAATTCGAGTAATTAATTAAAAATAATTCACAAAACCAAGTGTTTATAATTACTACAGTTGATAACAGCTCTCAAGATGGCATTAACCGCTCAGGGGCACACTCTTCTGAGTTAATCGTCTCGAAGTGGTAGTAACAGCCCATATCCATTCACATTAACAGCAACACATACAAAAATTTCTACATACATTTTAGATAGTTTAAGTTAATATAACTTTAATAAGGCAGCGCTTTACTCGTCAGAATTTCTTGCCGAGTGTCGCCCAAGGGCCTTTGATCGATTCATGGTATACCAACATGTCCGTCTTGTTTTTTTCCGTCGACAAAGTACGTACGTGGCATTCGTTAACGCTTTCTGTCTTTTTTAATCCAATCCCACTGCTCTTTACTTTATTATTATTACTATTATTATTATTATCATACTACAAGATATATTAGTAGTTGTGGTTGTTTAAAAAAACTTGATTGAATGATTCTCGGGTTCTTTAGAGTATTCCACTTAAAAATATTTTCATTAGCTTCTCATATGTTAGTATAGCAAATATTAATATCGTAAATGCTATTACTCATAAATACTATTGTTACATATATCTAAATACAATTTAATAATAATAATAATAATAATAATAATAATAATAATTTGACGCGTAACCAAAAGATCCAGGTTCGAGTCCTGGTCTGAGCTATCTAAATTATTTTTTCAGTCACTGAAAAAAGTTACACTGAGTAAAAAATTAAATCTTTCTCTAATCATAATTGTCAAAACAAATTTTAATTGTTATTTTCACCTAAATTTTCTCTGATGTTATTGAGGCTTCATACCGATAAAATATTATGGTGAAAAAATAATAATGAAAAATTAGTCATTATCCAACAATTTGGATCGGGTAGTCTGGCTTATAATATTAACCATCTTTGATTTAATAAATAATAATAATAATAATATTAACAACAAAAATAATACTTTAAGTTTTTTAAATTTGATTATCAATATTATTATTGTGAGCAAAAATTTATGATACAAAAAAATGATAAGAGATCTTTTTTATAGGCAATTGAATTCTCTATAAAAATGATTTTTATCAATTTTTTCATATTTTTATATATTATTATTATAATATTAAATAAAAACACCATAAAATAGTCTTAAAAGATCAACAGTGTAACAGCAACAACAATAAAAATAATAATAATGATAATATCTAAAATTTATATTTCATAAGATAAATTGCTTATGTTATAATATTTATTAACGAATAAATGTTTTTTAAAATTAATTACGAGGGCAAAGAATAATTGGCGATCGATCAATGTCTAGAGTTTATGAAATCACTGTTAAGTCATTGGAATATCAAGCTCCAAAGCGTTATAATAATAAAATTGTCGAGGGGTTAAAATCGATAGACTTGAACGAGCTCATTCTATATCTCTCGATATACATAAATATAAGTGCTTGTTACGTACATCTGTAAATACTATAGTTACAAACGAGCGGTATTATATTTTATAGTTTCAGATATGATAAAAAAACGTCTATTGACTTTAACTATTTTAAGTGAAATCACATATAAATTGGCTGCACAATAGTAATTATTGAGTTAATTCATCTAATAAAAAAAAATACATATAACGAAGCTATTAATTAATGACAATAAGAATTAATATTTAATGAGAGAGAAATATTGAATTTTCATTGAAATATTTAATTTAATCACAAAAGTTGAATTACGATCCATTTAAAATTTATCAATCAATTAAATAGAGGGAATGTTAAAATTAATTTTGTAATTGTGAAGTGTGTGATGAGTTAATAAAATAATTAAAAAAATAAAGACCTCCATTAACTCGTCAAAAACAATTTTGTAATAAAATTCAATTTATTTTTATCGGTACTCGATGTTATATTATATTTGTGATAAAATTTATTGTGAAATTATTTCCGATCGGAAAAAGATAGCGGCATGTATAATAAAAAAAAAAAACCGTAAAAAAATGTTCTGATAAGCAAATTTTTATATCAGACTTTATAAAAGTATATCTGATCATATTTAAACATATATGGAGGTAAAAAATAAAATTTAAGAACAATTTTCTACATATTTTATCGCTAAGTAGTTAATTAACATAAAAATTTAATTTTAGAGAAACTACTTAAATAAGTAACAAAACTTAACTCTCCTCGAAGGAAATAATTGAGCGACCATGCGCCACCTGTCGAAGTTTTTCAACACCATTACCGTCGAAAAAAAATTTTTTTTCAAGAAATATCAGCTCAATTATTAATAAATACACTTGAAAAAATTTTAATAACACACTCAAAATTTAATTATCATAAATCAATTGAACGAAAAGTAACGCGTGAAAGTTTTGGCAGCACTAAACGAAAGAAAGTAAACGAGCTTTTGAGTTCACCGAAAAACGAGTGAGTTTTATATGTTTGGCACTGTTACAAAATGAATTTAGATATGCCAAAATAGGATTACAGAGAGTTTTCTCGGGAAAATAAGGGAAAAAGTGTAAAAACAGCAACACAGCTTTTTCTCGCGGTTTCAAAAACAAAAATAACAACAACTAAACTAAGAAAGAAATATACGCAGTAATACCACCTGCATTTTATTTCTTCCATTAAAGTTGATTGCTATAATGCTCTCTCCCCGGAGTAACAACAAAAGACGACTTTTTTATTATCATCATTATCAATGGTATATACAAAGCATAAATATATAAATTTTTTATTTTTGTTTTCCGCGTAATTATACGGCTGGTAACAATTTAACTTCTCAGCTCGCTCGTCATCCTTCATCATCTTCATCTTGGTCATTAATAAATTGAGCTGATCCAGCTGAATGTTTAATGGGTGAAAAAAGTAAACACTAAAATGAAATAAAAATAAAACTACTGAAAAGAAAATCCAATTATTTATGCAGCTCAGAATAATTAATCTACACGAAATAACTTGACAATAGAGTGGAGACCGAAGAGGGCATGGGGATTTAAATATACCTCGGTCTGTATAATTTAAAGAGAAAAAAGTAAATTCCACGTTGGTTGTCACGAAATAATTATCTTAGACAGCGTCTTCTATTTTCCCGAGGAAAAAGCGCATCGGGATTATACAGTTCGCTGTTTTATTTTGCCCTTGGGTCTTTTTAGCTCCACAACTAAACGCAACACTGCAATGAGCTGGCTGAAGACAAACACAAACACAGAGCCTCGTACTTTATACCATAGAGGTTTTATCGCCGCCTTGGATCGTGATTGCAAGCAACGCAGCGCACCAACCTGCCCGGTAATTGGTCCGCAATTAGCCACCAGGGCTACCGTTTCTATTTCCGATGCAATGCTCAGGTTCTACAGATGTAACCAAGATATCTATTACAGTATTCATTATTCATAACCGTCAACTAGCTGATTTGCATCGACATTTTCCAGTCACGTCGCTTGCAATTTATAGCTACCAAAAATTTATTAATAATTAAAAACAGGATCAATTTATTAAGTATTAATAACAAATTTCATGTTTTTTCCTAAAAAAAAAAATTGCTTATACTTAACAAATTAATAGGTTATTTAAAAAAAAATAATTTATTATAAATTTTCAATTTTAGTACTTTTTATTTAAATTATTACTTCAATTGATTTGTCTAATTAAACAATAATTAGTTTATTAATAATTGATTAAAGTATAAACCGATAAGTTACCTTAGAAAAGTAAAAAAATACTTATTTTAAAACTTAACTCTCTAGTAGTGAGACGATTTAGCGACCATGCGCCACCTATCGGAAACTCTTAACACTATATGTATTGGAAAATTTTTATTTGGCATATTAAGTGAAATTAAAAGACTAAAAATTATTTATGAACATATTATACTAATCAAAAATTAATAAATATTTTTTAACGTTTAACAAAATATCAAAATTGTATTTAACACTTTTTATGACTCTTAAATCGATAAAAAAAATTCCAATAGATTATAAAAATACATATCACAGTGTAGTATATAAAAATAGACAAAAAATCAATAAAGAATTATGTAATTAAAAACACAATCAATTAAGGTATCTTCTCGTAGATAGGATTAAGATATTAAAATAGTAAATTGTAGATGGTGAATAGCAGAGAAAATTTAGTAATTAACCAGGTAATAATTGCAGAGTTAAAACCTGCTAGAATATGCAGAGTTACTTGCTAACTATATTTTCTACACACACATATACACATAAATATATACATTATAGAGGTAATGTAACAGTGTCTGCTAGAAACTCATGAATATATTCATGAGAGAGTGAACATGGCTGCCGAGTGTTGAAGAAAAAGAAAAAGAATAAGAAAAAAAAAAAACAGCAAGGAGGAGGACTCTCAATCCTCGTACTCGGGTTTCCTGAGACTCGTCTTTCAACTCTGCTTTCTTCTTTCTGCCACGAAACACCTCTCTCATTTTAGCCGTATAAAAGTAAAACTTCACTCTGAGCAGAAGTATATACGTAGTAAGGAGAGTTTACTGTATCTACCGGTAACTAAAAAAGCCTCCACCACCTCTACTTCTGCGGGTTTTTATCCGCCAAATATTTATCCAATAAATCGACAATAATGTATACTGCAGGTGGATTTGAATTCTCAAGCTCGTCAGCCATACAATGTGAAAGAGGAATGCCGTCGATGTTGATGTGACTGTATATGTATTTATATTTATATATACCCGCACATACCAGCACACGGTAATTTTTTGTTTCACAACAAAAGTTAAGACTCAAGTTGCTCGTAAGTACCGCAACATTTTTCCTCTTCCTCTCCATCTACGTCTGCTTCTTTTTTCTTTTCTATCCCATAAGATTGTTTTCCAGGCTCTTAAGGACAAGACATCTTTCAGGAATACTTAATCCTTTTTCCGTCGCCACTCCACCAGACCATAAGATCTATAAACCTGCCTAATACTCACTGTTATATCGTATATTGTACTACCCTTTTTTTCTTTTATAGTTTAATATAATCTTGAAAAATCCTCGTAAAGTCCATAAAGTGACGTCTTATTTGCGCTAAGTCGTTAATTGTTTTTTTTTTTCTCGATATTATATCATTTGCTGAGAAGTTTTATCGGTGTTATATTTTTTATGACTACTGTAAAAAAGTACTTTTAGTTCTATTGATTGACAATTTTATACTGATAGAAGAATTTATTGATATTTAATGAGTTTTGAATGATTTTTTAATATTAGACGATTTAATAAATATTTATTAAGAATTAATAAATATTTTTTTAATTGCTAATGAATTTTTATTTCAAGTTAAAAAATATTTTTTAGCTGTCAATAAATATTTATTAGTAGCTTTAAATAAAATTTGTGTCAAAATTTTATTTGAGGAGTTTTTTACACTATAAAAAATTACTTGAATGTAAATTTTAGTAATTAAGCGCTCCAAAAAAAAAAAAAAATGAAAAAATTACACGTTAAAAATATAATTATAATTAATCTTAAAATTACAAAAAAAAAATTTTAATTATATTTTAAAGGAATATTAATTACAACTGAAATTTTTTATTTTTAAATTTACTTCTTATAGAATTTATAAAAATTTTAATTTATTTTTAAGCGCTTAAGTTTTTAAAATTGTAAAAATTTGCAAACCTATTAATAAATACAGCGTTTCTTTCCAAAAAATATTTATTAAAATAAAAAAAATAATTTTTAATCATCAATAAATAAATATAATAAATTTACTAGCAGTTAATAAATCTCCAACTTAAGCAAAGAGTACTTTCAGCCCGACTTAAAAATCTCCCATAGCTCATATATTTATTTAACAGCCTTCTCATTGCTATCGGTTTTGTTTCGTCAGTATAAGTATTGTTATTGTTAAAAGTTGAGTCTAGCGTCTCGAAACCTTGTAACTTGTGCCATAAACTGAACCTTTTTAGACGGGTAGTACAGAAAACTGATCGTAAAATACTTGCATGCTTCGACATAATATACACTTTCGATACTTATAAAGCTCGTATAACACACGAGTATAAAACATCTATATCAGGAATAAACTACCCAAGCTTTTATGGTAAAATAAAATTTTCCACCGGCGATTGGACAATAAAACAAAGCTCAAATACCGGAATGTAAATAAAAACATCCCTAAAAAAAAATAAAAATTTTGCAAAACCGTGACAGTTTAAAAAGGTCAGTGCGATAACTCAGAAAGTACTTAAAGCCTCTACGTATTCAGGTGCTGCGTTTTCACGGTGCGGAATAAACTCTGAGTAGGCGTGACCTCAGTACTTAGCATTATATGCATGGATATGGAAGTAAAGGCAACGGACGCTTCTGTAATTATGGAAGCCTCAACATAAACTCACCGATTTGCATTTAAAACTCCCATTGTAATCCTACAGGGTTAAAGACTGGAGTAAAACTATAAATGGAGATTGAGGTAAAGGTAGAGGGCGCCAAACAAGAGTTCCTGTTAAACTGGCTAATGTTAGGATTTCTCTATTAGCTATATTTATTTCCTCATTATCCATTACTCAGCAAACAGCACTCAACATATTAAAATTTACTGCTCGAATAAATAAGATATTTACGGCTATTATTCCCCCTGATAATCACAATAATTATTAATTCTCAAATTGTCGGTAAATTTATCATCATTGCTTTAGAAAATATCAAACCTTGTATATAAAATCAATTTCTGGATTGAAATAAATAATCAATGTTTTGATTACAGGATATGTCTGATGTCTGCGTCGGAACGAGTGTTGGAACAATCACAGAACCAGAATGTCTGGGTCCGTGTGAACCTGGAACCTCGGTGACACTGGAAGGCATCGTTTGGCACGAGACTGAAGGAGGTGAGGATCTAAATCATTTCATTTATTTTTATTATTATCGCATGCTCCGCTGGGCTTTAGTTGAAATTTGTTTAAGAATTTTAAGGAACAATTTTTTGACTGCCTCAGCATTAATTCCCAATTATTTTGTTCAGGACTTTTACAAGTAGTTGTAATTTTTATTTATAATTAAATTAGGTTCAACATTATATAGATTCTTTAGAAGTTGAGCTTTGAAAATATATATCATTTTTAGTTTTGTATAATTGGAAATTAATTAAAAAAAATAACAAATATTTTAAACTCTACACAGAAAAAAAATTGAATTGAGTAAAAAATTCTTGAACCAAGAAAAATTTCTTAATTTAAGAATTTTTCTACTCAAATCAAGAAGATGAAAATCTTAAAAATTATTTTCTTGATTTAAGTAAATTTTTTTTTCTGTGTACTAGTAGTTATAAATTCATGATACTCTTAGCAGAGAATGATTGAAAACAACAAAGAACATCAAAGTAATTTAAATAAATTTCTTGATCCTTTGTTCGACGCAATATTGTCGAGAAAGCTTTACTCTGTAAGGTGGATTTTCTTCAGTACCGAGAGACATCTCCATTGAAATTAAATGGAACAATATAAATTCGAGTGCATTATTTTTCCACAGCCCTTGAAACGCCGGCGAAAATGTGAATGGATGGCAGAGGGTACAGCGCAAATAAGATAAAATCCAGCTATCCTGTCTGTATAGAACAGCTCTAACCCTTTTAAGTTTTCACATGCATTTAAACCTGAAATTCATTTTCTTAACTCTGCTGTTGAGAGTACAAGACGTACCTAAAAGCTTCAATCTCCCTTTGCTTTATACTTGACGTTTTCTTCTATCTGAAGCTCCTTGCCTATCCATTCCATTCCACGTCTTACGCTTAAGAAATAAATATAAACTCTCTTGTTTGCCTGTACTCCTTATTATTATTATTTTTATTATTAATATTGCAGAGTAGTGTAGACATCCATGTTTTACACCAGACTTTCCATTACTTATTTTTTAGGTAGCTTATTAAATTTAACTCCGCTGGCATTTAAATTTATTTATCATAAATGTCTGTATCGGTAATCAAAACCTTTCACGATTTATTTATTAACATACAACGCAAATTAGCATGTCATTTGAATAAATGAATATTAACAACGACACATGTATCAATAACGTTTTTTTACATTAATTAAAAATTATTTATAAATTATCATAGATCAATATTTGATTAAATTACGGCTTTAAAATTTATCTCTTGGATCTTTAATACATTATATTAATTCCCGAAAATTATATTTTTAATCTCATAATCCGCACTATTTACTTAAATCCTCCCATTCAGCTGTAATTACTTTGTCTAAAACTATTTCAGAATAACCTGCTAGCTTTTACAATTGAATTTTTGGGATTAAAACTCGCTTGGATGAAAATTTTTTTTAATTATAAAAATTAAAATTTTTATTACAGTAAAAGTTATAAAATTTATATTTATAAATCAAAAATATATTTTAATATTTCTAGAAATGATACAGCTGTAACTAATTAGAAAAATAAACAGCACAATAGTATATTCAGCAATTGTTTGGTGAATGATTTACAAGCGCCTAATGAAGCTTTAACGACGTTTGAAATTTGTCATAGAAGCCAGTTTCATTATTTTCAATCAAATTTAATGTAGTGCTCAAATTTTTAAAATTTTGTGTAATTTCAAAGTTTGAAAAGATAATTAATCATTACAAACTGAATTAAATAGTTATTCAAAATTACTAATTATCAAAAATTAGACTTGGTGATACTATTTGAATTTTTATTGAAAAAACAAAAATTTCCCAATTTGTATATTATCAAATTTACATATTAATTTTTTTTTATAATTGCAAAAACAACTTTTATAATTTTAGATAAATTCACAATACAAAAAATTCAAAAATTTACACTTATTAAATTACTGTTAATATTTTTAAAACTATTCTTGAAAATAATTGCAAAATTTTTTTAACAAAAGATTATTTTCCAAAGTTTAATCATCTCAGATTAACCAAAAAAATTTTTGAACTGAGAAATTGTTATTGTTTCAAGTAAATTTTACTTAACTAAAAATTTTTTCTCAATTCAAAATAATCAAACTTTTCAATTAAATTTTTTTTGCTTAATATTTCTTCTCTTAACTGCGTAATTACATCTAATATAAATCAATATTCTTCTAATTTTTAAATCTCAAAAAAAAATTAATAATTAAATAATTACTAAACTCCACCATTATCAAAAATTAAAGTTTGTGGTACTACTCAAAGCCTTAATGAAAAAATAATTATAAAAAATTTTACAATTCTAAGCTCACAAATTTTCTTTTCTAAAATTATCATTCAAGTATGAGTTTCCTAAATCCCAAATAAAGTATCATTAACTTCCAAAGCAAGTATATTACCCAAGTTACAGCTCACAAAATGGAGATTTAATTAATTAGTTTAAACTACCAGAGAATAACTTTATATACACTGTTCTTTATCTTCAATTACAGCGTGATTAAATTTCAGATAGAGAACAATTCATCAATGCAATGAAGTAATGATCTTAAAATAATTACCTACAAAACACAATAGATTTATAAATCATTAACCACGGTTAATAATTAACAATCCGGTTATTAAAGTTATACTAGTTAAAAACAACAATTTATCAGGAGAAGACAATAGCGCAAGTTGTAAGAGGATAAGGAACGTCTTGCTCGAAGTTTCTATCTTAAATATTTAATATAATAATTTAACTCATGTAATTTGTAGTCTTGGAGCTCTCGAAGCATCTCTTGGGATTGGTTTTAGACATACCATATACTCCTATATTATATATGTATATACATACTCTTCATTATTATTCCTCTTGCAGCTCCTTTGGGCTTAACAGAAACCGATTATATATTCAACTATGAAATGCTTTTGATAATTAATCAGATGGCTTACATTAAAATAACATTATTTTACAACTTTTGACTAGTTTAAATTTTAGTTAACAAAAGACCACACAAACCCGGAGTTGATAAATAACAGAGACAAAGAACCGAAGAATAAAAGACTGTTTAACTTAAAATCTTATGATATCATTTTTGAGCAACTTTTTTCTTTTTTTCTCAACTTTTTTTCTTTGGAATAGGCTAGAAATAATACGCCAGGTCAAGGATGTCCAAACAGATGCGAGTATTAGGAAATCCATCCATATATATATAAATATATACGTGTATCCATCGAATCTCAATTGAATAGCAGGCAATCTGTCTTCTGGGCATCATTCTCCAGGATTTTATTGCCTCCCCAGGACGGGATGAAGAACCCGGTCCCTTGCCAACGCGATCTTCCACCTTCTTTCATCTCTGGTTGCTTTTTTTCTTCAACTCCGAGTCGACGTATAATTTTCCCTATCTCTGGCTCGATACTCGTTTTATTTTAGATTTTTTTATTTTGCTCAACACAAATGGAAGCGAGTTCGCTTGGTATAATATCTGCCGCGATGTTAAATATTCTTGTGAAATAATATACATAAGAAAACTCTGTCTTCATTTCTTTAAAAATACCGTCTCTTATTTTTTATTCTCACTTTCTTAACTTTTATATTTCTTTTTTTTTACTTATTCTCTTCTATTTTCAGTTTAAAACTTGAGTAGTGTGAAATGATAAAAATTCGCTCATCATGTTCGTCAGTTTTCGCAGATTCACCATTCGTGCCAACTTTCAATTAGGATTTAATAGCCGACAAATTCATGAGATTCTTTATGACTCGGTATTACATTTTATACCCGCTATTCAACTGAATAAAATTTATTTTTAAACTTTTATTGCCCTTAAAAAACATTCTTATTTTTTTTCTAGTCCATGGCTGGATAAAATTTATTCTAATAAGTTAAGAGACTTTATTTTAAATGCCTAAAAATTTTTTAGTAAATATTTCAAATTGATGATATTTTTTAAATATTTTGTCAATTGAAAATATAATTATTTTTTATTACAAATTATTTCTTCTGTAATTTTCTTCAAGTAATTTATTAAAGCTTAATTTCAAAGAATTTCAATAATATTTCCCCTAATTACATAGATAAAAAATTACAACCACTTTCAAAAGTCGTTAACATAATTACCAAAAAATTCTGATGTAAAATTACACAGAAAAAAAAATTTATTTGAATCAAGTAAATAATTTTGAAGAATTCCATTTTCTTAATTTGAGTAAAAAATTCTTAAACTAAAAAATTTTACTTGTTTCAAGATTTTTTCGTCTTAATTCAAGACAATTAAACTATTCAAAATTGTTTTTTTTTCGTTCAAGAATTTTTTTCTTCATTCAAGTTAATTTTTTTTTCCTTGTACTAAAAAGCTAAATTTAAACTCAAGCCAAAATTAATAAAACTTGGCAATAAAAAAAAAAAAAAAAAAAAAATGAATCCAGAAGGTCGAAAACTAATATCTAAAAAAAAGTCTCTGTTTGATGTTTGTAGAAGGTAAATATTAAAATAATACACCCAAGAATGTGGCATATTCCCTGAACTTGTCCTGCAAACAGGATGTCTGATAAAAGACGTCTCTTATACTACTAACTTTTCATATAATAATGCACCTCGACTAGCAGCATAGTAGCAATACCACCAAGAGATGGTAGCTGTAGTGGTGCATAGTTTGAAAGCCCGTCGATATCACAGACGTTGATGAAGATGATAGAAGTGGTGATCTGTAGGGAATATCTCGGGACTACCCTTGGAATGGTACCGGGGTTCGCAAGCAAGCGCAGCTCGTTATCGATCCTTTCGGGGTTCCCTCGGTCTCTGTCGGCTCTGTCCTCTCTCTTTCATCTGAGCAAAGATACAGAGTACACAGAAGGCTGAGAAGAGAGAGCAAACGAGGAGGTGCTTCTACCTTCTTGACTCAGTTGGTTCCCTGTGAGCGTCGAGAAGGATGAAAGGGAGTAGAAGCTCTTATGCTTCTTTAAAGTGTTCTCGTCATCGAATTTTCCTTCGAAACTTTAGCTTCTTCATCTTCATCTTGTTCTTGTTCTTTATTTTGTGCTTGTTCTTTAAGCTCCTCTCTGCTCGGAAACTTCCCTGTTATTCTATCCAGCTAAGCAAACAAATTCACTTGCAATAATTATCTCCAGGACTTAAGCGATAAGAGTTGGATCCATTTCCAATATAATACGTGGACATTTAACGTTTTAATCAAGACAAGGCCAAATTTGCTGAAGAATTCTGCACCAGAGAGAAGAAGATAGAAGCTGAGGTCTATACACTGGCGGCTGGGCTCTATTGAAGCTCCTCAGCACTCAAACGTGCCCTCGCCTTACCTCAAGAGCTCAAGTTTCTTCTCTTTTTTCCTTTTTCATCTTGCAGCATCATCTTCTGGATTCTTTCTGGTTCTTCTTCTCCAGTCCTCGCAGGACCACCTTCACTTTACTCCACAGTTTACTGAACACCAGCAGACTCTCCACCACAGCTATAAATTCCGGCGAGATTTGTTTCCCATTCCACGAGCTTCGTCGCGGTTCACTGGCGAACACGACGTACAATCGGACTTTCATGCTATTCAAAAACGCATACAAGTTTAAGTCGATTGTTTTTTTTATCTTTAATACTTTACGGTGAGCTATTTCGTCTACATCTACGTTAAAAAGGATTTATCTTTATCTTTATAAAGATTAGAGCGTATAAAAAATTTTTTTTCTTCAATTGAAATGTTTTAATTTTTTGCTCAAACATGAGAAGAAATATTTAAAAACTTTAGAATATTATATCTCTTCACAAAAAAATTACCGACTAGCTTCACAAATATTTTTTCTAGGAAATTAAACGCTCTACAAAAAAAGTATCTTGATTTTTTGATAAATTTACTCTATCAAACATTATTTAAGGATAAAGTTAGATTTATCTTGAATGTTTGAGTTTTCTTTGATCTTCAGTGAAATTATTATCTTTTTTATAAAATTTTCTTATCTTTTTAGAAGAATATATATTTGAAAAAATATTTGTGAAAAAACTGGAGGATCTCTCACAGAAAGTCGACGACAGGAATTAAAATTGAATATTTTATTTGATTAATCAACATCGTAGAGTGAGAATAAAAAGTAACTCTCTAGCCATGATGAGTTAAATACGTACTCATGTGTCTTATTCGACCTCTGTAAATGGACACTCGTGAACCATTAACGGCTATTTATCCGCCTCGTTGATCACACGTTGAGTGAAGATTATGAGAGAGTTATAAAGAGAAGTAGGGAACAGATGCTCGATAATAACAAATCAGACGAGGACAAATTATACCCGCTCTATCCTTCTCATTTATTTTTATTTTTGTTATTTCACTTCTCACTCTATCTTCAGGCAAACAACAGTGACGTCATTCTCTAACCATTGACGAGAGCTAGCTAATATAAGCTAAAATATATTTTTCTCACAATGCCTCAATACTATATTTTATTTTATTTATAAATTTTACTTTTTTGAATCTCTGTTACCTTGAATTGTTATTATTAACATTAACACATCTTTCTCGCTTTATTTTTTTAAGTTATTAATAATAAAACACTTTGTTTATTTCTTTTGTCAACATACTCTACTAATATATTCACCAATATAAATATAAATATTATTTATTCGCATAAATATTTGTAATGCTACTGCTGATAATATATTTTATTTATTTAAATAATATAATTATTAAGGTGGCGTAAAAAATTCACTTTTTTTTTTTTTTTTTTTTTTAAAAAACATCAATGATAATTAATTTTTTACTGACTTTTCTTTTTAATTCTTGAATCAATTAAACCTAAAACAGTTTTTAGCTTCATAAAATATTAAAAAAATAAAAATGATCTTTTTTTTGCCCCTCCCCAAAAAATTACAACCAATAAAAAAATAAAACCTCAAAAATAAACGAAACTGACAATTACTATTTAAGATATCCTATTTTTCTGCTGCAGGTGTATTAGTCGTGAATGTAACGTGGCGAGGAAAAACGTACGTCGGTACGTTATTGGACTGCACGAGACACGACTGGGCGCCACCGCGGTTCTGCGATTCTCCAACGAGCGACCTGGACGCGAGGACCCCAAAAGGCCGAGGCAAACGAGGCCGTGCTGCAGCGAACGCAACGCCCGGGAACGACCTCAGCAACTTCACCGAAACACGGAGTTCCGTGCACAGCAAGCTCCGGAACGGCGGAAAAGGCCGAAGAGGCGCCCAAGGATCTCCAGCAGCAAGCCCTAGTCCCGCGGCGTTTGTTCCCCCACGGCCCGACCCAGCCGCCAAGCGAAAATCTCGCGGCCCCGAAGAAGAGGAAAAGAGCAAGCGAAGAGCTCCCCCTCAAACCCCTCCCAGCGGGTCTCCACCCGCGAGTCCCGTTTTATACGAGTGCCCTGAGCCGAACTGCAGCAAAAAGTACAAAAACCAAAACGGGCTCAAGTACCACCAGAACCACGCCCACGGTTCCGCCGACGATGAAGACACCAAGGAAGGAGTCACCAGTATGTCCGAGAACGACGAGAGCAACATCGAAGCACCCAGTCCCGCAACTCCCGTCAAATCTCCAGTAGACAAGCCGGAGAGTACTCCAGTGAGAGCCTCCAGTCCGCCTGCAGCGACGCTTCCTCCAGCCACGCCTACTCCTCCTCCCAGAGTCCCCTCCCCCATGGCTGATCCCCCAACGCCGATTCTCGCCGACAAAACGAGTATAGTCAAGCCTGGAGTCCTCAGGTTCGGGCAAGACGACCTTCCAGCGCCTGCAGCCGCTGCAACGACGGTTCCTCCAGCGACGGTGGTTCCGCCCAGTCCCAGACAGCCCCCGGTGCAGCAAGTCTCGCCTGCGAACCCCCCACCACAAAGTCCCAGTCCCCACCCGAGTCCGCACCCCAGTCCGTCGCCCAGGCCCGTACCGTCGCCGCACTTACCGACAAACATTCCTCAGCCGATAAATATACCTCAGCCCCCACCACCTAGCCAAGTGGTGCAGCACCAGCCGCAGAACCAGATCCTCCAGCCGCAGAACCTCACTGGCCAGCCGATGCAGCCTGGCCAGCTGATGAGTCCTCAGCCCCAGTTGCAGCCGCAATTGCAGCCCGCTCACCAGTTACCGCCGGTCCAGCACCCCGTTCAGGCGCAGTTGGGCCAGCCAGCCCCTGCCCACATGGTCCACCAGCCCGGTCTTCCACCTCAGCAGGCCCCGCCTCAGCAGCAGCCGGGTCTTCAAGCTTTAAACCAGCACCCAGGCCTCCAGGGGCTGACGAATCAATTGCCTCAACCTGGGCTCCAGAGCACGCCTCCTTCTGGCCACCCGGTCCAGTCGCACATGCAGTATCCCACCGTGGGGCTGCATCCCAAGATGCCCCAGTTCAAGGTTAAGCCCACGGCTGCCCTGATGCCTGAGCAGGACAAGTCCAAGGACCCCAGGTCGTCGAAGCCTCAGGGGTACAAGAAGAAGTCCAGGAAGTCCCCGGGTGGAAGCCCCCACCCGTCGCCCCTTGAGGCCCCGATCATCGACTCCGCGAGGGAGGATGTCCAGAGTCCAGCGTACTCTGATATTTCAGACGACGGTGCGCCGGTGCTCGAGGCCGAGTCTGCTGACAAGCTCAAGCAGGGTCAGGAGAAGGACGTCAAGGCTGGGATGCAGACCCACGTTCCTCAGCACTATGGAATGTTCCCTTACTACGGGCAGCCCCCGTATCTGGTACCCAGTGTCCAGGACAAGCCTGGTGAGCAGAAGCCCAGTGATTTGACTCCTAAACAGGACATCAAGCCGCTTAATATACCCCAGATGCCCCTGATGGCCAGCTTGCAGAACTCCGAGAAGGAGAAGAAGGAGCTCAGTCAGCCACCGCCCCAGCAGCAGTCGCATTATTATAGTAATTATGGGACCTACATTCCTCCTGCGTATTCCTACCAGCCCCAGCCGGTTGCGCAGCCCCAGCAGCCTCAGCAGCAGGAGATGGTCGACAGAATGGACGAGCAGAAGAATAAAATTAAGCAGGAAGTTCAGCAGCAGCAGTCCAGTATCAAGGACAAGCAGCATGAAAACCATCAGATTCTTAAAGAGAGCATTGAGATGAAGAGCCAGATGAGTCCTTATCATGTCTATCACAGCTCACAGAATCAGAGAGGGCCACCGGTTCCTGGGCCTGTTCAGGATGACAGAAGGTAGATTTTTAATCGGGGATATTATTTTTAAAGTTTTGTAAGCTGCAGGAATAAATAAAGTTTTTTAAATTGAAATATATTTTTTTGTTGTTTGTGATAATTTGTTATATATTGAGAAAAAAAAATTTTGTCATGAGATCTTTTAGATCAATTTATTAGAATGATCTATTTTAATTATTTATTTTTTGATAAAAGAATATCAATATTTGTCATCATTATAATAGGCTATTATAAAAACAGCTTTGTTTGAATAAAATAAAGATTATTTTAATCAATTCAACCGATTCTTTAGAAAAGAGAATATATTCATGATAATTGTTAATCATAAAAATAATTTTTTCTTCGTGTATTTAGTGAAGAAGTTAAAATTTAAAAAAAAAATAAAATCCCTTATAATTAAATATTTTTACATATTTATTTTGCCTAAAAAAATTAATTTTAATTAAGAGAAAAATTTTTTTAATTTCATTGAAAATGAATTAATATATAAATATATAAATAAATAAATATATAGAGTAAAAGACCTCATTACTGACACTATCTTTGATTTTGATACTTAATCAATTAATGAAATGATTAATTTCAATAATGAATATATTATTTCTAATCTTTAAAACGTTGAGATCAAAAAAATTATTTTTATTCCAAGTAGAAGATTTTTTCATTAAAAGAAAAAATGCCACTAATGAGGTCTTTTACCTTAAATAAAATTAAAAGCCAGTAATAAATTTTTCTTTAAAAAAAAATGTCTTCAATAAATAAATGATCTAATAAAAAATTTTATTTTAGGTATTACTTGTACCCGGGTGAGCAGAGGCGGAAAGAGGAGCCAGTGAAGCCTCCTCAGCAGTCAAAACCTCCACCACCGAGTCCAAAGCACCAGCCGAAGCAGGAAAAGCCGCAAGACCTCGGGAAGAGCGAGGAGTCGAAAAATAAGCAAGAAGGCGTGAAACCGACAATGGAAACCCAGGGTCCACCTCCGCCTCCAACTTCGCAGTACGCGTACATCCACCACCCGAGTTACATGCCTCCCCAGCACTACGGAGTGCCATTCGACCCGAACCACTCAGTGTACCGGGGGCTGAGTCCGATGCTGATCCCAGGCCCGTTCTCGGGGAACCCGTACCTCCTGCCGAGGTTCCACGCCCCGGAGGACCTGAGCAGACCTCAAGGCGGGAAAGCGCTGGACCTTCTGCAGCACCACGCGAGCCAGTACTACTCGACACACAAAATCCACGAGCTCCAGGAGCGAGCTCTGAAATCCCCTACGCCGAAGACTTCAGCGGCGTCGGGCAGTCCCTCGTCGGCGGGTCCAGCGCCCGCACGGCCGCCCAGCGGTCCTCCGACCTCGGTGGCTGGTGGACCCGGGCCACCTCCTGGACAGGGCCCTCAGCAGGGAAAGCAGCAGCCGAACAACCCCCAGCAGCAAGGACCTGGCGACAACGGTAACGGGAACCTCGGAAAAGACACCAGATCTCCGCCTCCACAGAGGCACGTCCACACTCACCATCACACCCACGTCGGGCTGGGCTATCCTTTGATACCCGGACAGTATTCCGCGCCCTACGGAGGTAAGCCACTTGTCAGGCCCTGACAGTAAGGCTTCAGGCGATCCGCGGCTCCAACTCAATTAATTAATCATTGAAAAAATTTGAATTTAATATTTATTATTTTTAAATTATTAATAAAATTTTGTGAATAAATGCTGGTGGCCAAACAATTCCCGATCTAATGCGCCTGATGCTAAGTACACCACTTGAGACACTCCTTGACGATAGGAGAACAGAGGAGATTAATGGTTGCTTACTGGCACGCGATAGGTACAATGCCCCCATTTTTATTAACTAAATTAACACGCGATTTTGTTCAGGCTTGTTATAAATCTTCAATGTTAATATTATTATCATTATTATTATTATTATTATTATTATTATTATTATTATTACTATAATTTTATTGTTATTATAAAATGCGTTCCAAGTGTTGCTAAATCTCAGAAAAGGTTATTTAATTTTTAAACGGTAAGCCGAAAAAAGTTGGTTAATTTAATAAATTTTATTTTGTTAAAATAAAATTTAATTTCTTACCGTTTAAAAATTTAAAATAATATTTAGATAAAATTTTTAAACTTGGGCCTCTCTAAAAAGTCTAGTCAATTGCAATTGCATTGATAGTTTGTTAAATAACTTTAAGTTTTTTTTATTTATTTTTATTATCAATTCAAAATAAATTTTTTTTTGGCTATTGCAATTGGGTATTTTGAAAAAGTTAAAGCTTTTATGAGTTTTAATAATTGAAATTTACAAGCGAACCGTAATCAGCGACTACTGATAGATAATTGTACAACAAAATCGCGAATTGAACTTTTACCAGGGCATGATACTTATTATATTTATAATTAATACCGCGATCGAAACTTAGGGTAGTTGAGACTGTGATAATTCGTGTTGTCTCGAAAACTGTCGGGAGTTAAGTATCAAATACAAAACTACCATATGGATTTATTACATACATTTTATAATTATATATATATGTGTATAACGCAAGTGTTTAGCGGGAGCTTAGAAGTCTTCCAAAAATCTCATACAAAATTTTAATCGAAAATAATTTTATTATTATTTTAAAAGCCTTTCACTGCCAGGATTCCTAGAGAATCCCTTTTAATCGTCTATAAGATTCCTCTTTATCTTCCTCTGAAATGAATAATTGCCAGATAATTATCCTTACCATTACCTCAAGTGTCTCAACCCTTGTCATGGCCAACCGACCGCGTTTTCGTATTTTATTTATTTATTTTTTTTTTTTTTTAAGTTGAGAGCTGGAGTCGGGCGGGATCGCTGGTAGTTTATTTATTTTATATCATTAATTTCTTTTTATTTTTTTTTTATAAAAACCTCTTGCCGACTGACGATATTTCAATTTAATTAATCATTAATAACTCATGTAAAATAAAATTATTTCTTAAAACAAGAACATTTTTAAATTAAAAAAAAAAAGAAAAGAACATTTAAGAAAAATAAAATTAATTTTTCTTTAATTAAATTTTCTACGATTTTTTAAATAAATTAATACTAATTACTTTTTAATAATTTGTGTAAAAAAAATTATTTCTTTAAATTAGAATCTAAAATTAAAAAAAAAAAATATTTAATTAAATTTCCTAAAAATTTTTAAATAAATTAATCCTAATTATTTTTTAATAATTTGTGTAAAAAAAAATTATTTCTTTAAATTAGAATCTAAAATTTTATTACAAAAGTATTTAATTAAATTTCTTACAATTTTTTTTTTTTTTAATAAAAACATAAAATAAAAAAAAAGAAATAATGAATTATTTTACACGAGAATTATAAAATAGATGATAATTATAATTATAGCGAGGATAGCATAAATTGCAATAGTAATTGTTATTCGGTGTTGATTAACGAGACTGGCAAAGCATGTCGGATCGCAGTCGTGCACGAGGTCAAAACAAAGAGCCATTAATGCTATATAATACTAACGTGAGATGTTATATACATAACATATATGTAAATATAAATTGTATGTATGTTGCAGCGGCCGTGCTGGCGAGTCAGCAGGCTGCCGCAGTAGCCGCTTCGGTGATCTCGCCCTTCCCGCCCAAGTGACCCGCGGCCCCCGGTCCCGGCCCCGCCGCCGGAAACTCCGCACAAACCCACCACACGCACTCCACCGCAACCGCCGCTGGTAGTGGACACTCGCACGGGAACCCCGGCAGACAACCATAGGACTGTACTGCGTTCGACGGACTTTAAACCCAATGGATCATCATGATATTGCCGAGGCATAACTACCGATCCCAGCAATAATCATCATTATCATTTATCTTCATTGTTATTATTTTCACTATCGCTGACAATTATTGTATCAATTCACCATCAATGCACACACTGCATCCTTATTTTTATTTATTATTTTAAAATTTTATAATTTACTTTTTTATCTGAAAAATGATTTGAAAAAATTGCAAGACAATTTTTAAATTTCAATAAGAAATAATTTTTAAAATTTAATAATTTTTTATAACAATTTCACTATTATAAATTTTTAATTGTAAATTATAAATTGATAAATGGAAAAAATTAAAAAAAGAATGCAGTAAACATTAAATAAAATTGTAAATAAAAAAAAAAAAAATGCGGAATTATCATCCTAGTCCGGGACAACTCCAAAGGTATACGTATGTGGGACGATTATTAGTTAGCCATTAAACAAATATATATATATATATATATATATAAATATATATATATTTTTTTCATTAAAATGCTAATATTATACGGATAATAAAAAAGAAAATAAACGGTTGCTTCCACGAGAAGAACAAACCGGCTGATAAAGATCTCGATATGCAGCTCGGCATAAGCTGGCGGTATTACTTAACCCGATGATTAATTAGCAACAATTATAATTATAAATAAAGTATAAAATAATGAATAATTAATGAATATAAAATAAAAAAGGCTTTTGGCTCTGGCATTTACTTTTCAAAGTCCAATTTAGAGGGGGACCATGCTAAATTCCAAAGCACCCTGTTTTTATCGACCCGTAATTTAATTAATAATTAATAATTAGTAATTAATAATTAATTATGAATTATAAGTAATAAATATTTGTGTAACTTAGATTTTTTTATTAATTGATATTTTTTTAGCAACACTTTTATCTCTTTTATCAATTACTATTTTATTTTTCTAAGTTAGCGTCATTAATCGACTGTGATTAACGATCATTTAAAAATATAAGTTTTTATAGTTGACTTTTAATAAATAAAGAGAATAAAGAACGTTCAATGTAATAATAATGGTAAATAATTATTTTAGAAAGGACTGGGTTCCGGCAACCTCGCCTGGAGACAATATTATTGCTCCCCAATTGTAAATATTGTAATTAAAATTAGTTTAAGAAAAAAATTAAATACTTATACATATTTGTATGAATAATTAATAATTAATAATCATAATAATAATAATAATAATAATAATAATAATCATAATAATAATTTTAGGGATCATGTAACAAATGGTACTACCCGTAGTATGTATTATTCACCTGTGCAAATTATTACTGTAATGAGAGACGTATTACTCTGTATAATATCTCGCAGACACTTCACGTAACTTAAAACAAAAAATAAAAAATAATTAACAATTATAAAAAAATCCTTTTTAATTTTTTTTTGAGAATAAAAACGGGGAAAAAGCTATACGTTGATGAAGTGATCTGCAATTATTTTAAAATAAAATAATAAACTTTAAATAAAAAAAAAAGTAAAGAGTAAAGAACAAAGTCTCAACGGTGATTAACGACTTGCTTTTTTTCAAGTCTTGGTAGACTGAAATGCTCACGATCAGACACTTTTTTACGTGAGTTACACAAATATTTAATATTAAGCGTATTGATAATTAATAATTAATAATTATTAAATAATTGATGGAATATCTTTTAAAATGTATGATAATTTAATAACGTATGTAATGTATGAATTTTTTTATGTATGTAAATGGATATGAATGATTAAGAGTAATTGTGATTGTGATTATAGATTATAATATAACCATAATTCGCTGTCCGATATGTATTTAACTGTAAAGATAATAACTGGCATACGTTTTATTTCATTTTTTAGTAACTGCGTTAATTTTAATGGATAAATTTATCTCTAGAAAATTTATTATACATAAATATGAAGATATATATAAATATAAATATAAATACAATGTAATATTAACGTGACTAGCGAGTAAGAACCTATAAATAAAAAAAAAAAATTAGAGAGTATGCGTGGATACTTCTTAAGGAAGAAATAATGATTCTAAATAATTAAGATGCGTTATTATTAAGTATAAAAATGTAAATCGAAAAGTAGAACGCTATTTGTTTACTAAATAATGAAGAAAAAAAAATATGAAAATATAACTAGCTAGTGATGCGATAGTAGGTTTTAAAAATAAAATAAAATAAGACCAGAGAGGCAAAGAATTAAGTAGTGACAAAAAATTGAATAAAAATAACAAAAAAATCAACGTATTATTAATGAAAAAAAAATAATAAATATATATATATATATATATATATATATATATACAACTAAATTTAGGTGAATACATAATACTAGGATAACTATTATTGTAATAATAATTAATTGTAATAATATTATAATTATATGATTATTATATTGTATTATTTTATTATGATTTTATTTTACTATAATTGCCATTGCGAAATGACAAGTGTATGAACGCTTTGTGTATCCTGTACCAGGATGCGCAGAGTTTTTTATTGGACTGCATAGTGTCGCAAATGCCAAATCAAAAATTAATTGCATAATTATCAGAAACTTTAATAACGAGTAAAACGCCTCAGTTTTAATGAGGTCAACCGGAGAAAAAGGGTAGGCTTTTAACAAAATATTGCTGGTGCTGTGCTGTGATTTTTATAAAACAAAGTTAAAAAAACAAACCTTTTAAAATATTAACAACTTAAATTTGCTTTTATTAACATTACAAATTAACGTTTTATTTAAAACGGAGTAATTAAAAAAAAAAAAATAAGTAAGCTTTTTATGGAAAATATACAGATAGCCTAAGTACCTGGACCCTGCCCTGATCTCCGAGTTTTACCAAAAAAAAAGGATTTTTAAATTATTCCGGAAATTGTATAGGCTGTACAATGTATTTGCTTTTAATAAATAATAGATTGTTAATAAAAGTAATAAGTAACGAGCTACTGAGTTAATAAACGAGTGATTGGATGATATTTAGCTATTTTTATTCGGTTACACCCGCATCGAGCCTTATTGTACCTACGAACGTTATTAGAGGTAATTAATAAATAATAATAACAGCGTATCCCTTGTAATAAATTGAAATGTAATTAGAAAAATATAAAGTTAAATAACGAATATTCCATTTATATATAAATATTTAAATAATTGCGGTAACTTAACCTGGGGATTGTAATTAAATAAATACCAATTATTCAAATCGTAACTGACTGAAAAATATATTATAATGATAATAATATTATTGACTTCGCTAATTTATCTCCTTTGTTTCTTTTTTTAGAATGAAATCATAGTTAATGTGCTTTATATAATTACTCGAAATATATAAGAATTAATGGAGAGAAATTAATAACAATAACAATAACGTACAGAAGCAAATACAGAATACAGACAGTCGTCGTTATGTTGTAAGATATTGTGTTCAGATCCAGACCATGTACTCTGACTCCCTTCCCAGACATTTTATTATTATTATTATTATTATTATGATTATAATTATTATTCTTATTATTATTATTATGATTATTATTATTATTATTATTATTATTATTATATATTAATAAAATATATTGTGCACTATGCTCCGAAATTGTCCATACAAATAAAATATATTGAAAAATCTCACATCTTTTTTTTTATTTCTTCTCACTGTTATTAATCACTTTAAAGTTAGCAGTCACTTGAGTATTTTTTTATTTTATTTAACAAAAAAATTTGTTCTAAAATTATTTTTAAAAAATTACATTCTTAATTTTTTTCAATTTTTAAATGTCTATTTTTTTTCTAATTTTTTTTTTGCCATAATTTATTTGTTACAAAAATTTTTTTAATTATTAAATATTTATGAAAATTAAGTTAGCCGACATCTAAAAATTTTTATATTTTTTTTTTTTTATTGAAATAATTATCAGAAAAATAAAAAAAATTTTCATTTGTAAAAACATTTAAAAACTATAAATGCAATTTTAAAAAAGTATTTTTTAGTCGTAATTTAATAAATGAAAAAAATTACAAAAAATTTAAAACGTCAGCTAACTTTATTATTATTATTATTACTAAGAATTAAAGTATTATTATTAAATATTTGCTACATTAATTTTCAAACAAAAAAATTTGTTCTAAAAAGTTATTTTCAAAAAATTGCATTTTTTATTTTTTTAAATTTCTAAACATCAATTTTTTTGCCATAATTTATTTGTTACATAAATTTTTAAAATGATTAAATATCTGCCAAGTTAATTTTCATTTGCTGTTAGTTTTAATCACTGGTAATTATTATTTAATTAACATTAAGATAAGTCAATTATATATATCAATGAATATTTACGTTATTCATAAATGTTAATTGAAAATGGTATCAAGATAAATTATAAATTATTAGTTACTTAGTTGAGAAATGCGAACAACAAGTTTTATGTCGTGTTAAAATTAAATTATCACATTAAATTTATCAGTCAGCTGACCATTTTTTAATTTTACTTAGCAAAAAAATTTTTTCCAAAAATTTATTTATTTAAGAATTGCATTTTTTATTAATTAAAATTTCTACATGGCAATTTTATATCTTTTTGTTTTTGCTATAAATTATTTGTTACAAAAATTTATAACTAAGGTAAAAGCCCCAATTATTGACGCTATAAGAGACAAAGTTATGATTTCATTTTTTTTAAGCAATCAAATATAAATATCGATGAATTTTGTTTGAGGTAATGTCTTCAGTAATGTTTTAACTAATCAATTTCTTTTTTTAAAATGATAGTCAGTGATATTTACTAATTAATTTTAAATAATTAAATATATGATCTGGATACACCAATTATTGACGGGTTAAAAAACTGATTGATCTAATTATTGACGTACTGTAACCCCAATTATTGACGCCCCTACTGCACATGCGTCGAATCATTTGGTTATATTGTTATTTATCAAAAACTTGATATAAAGTAATCAGTATTATTAAAGTTAATTAATAATAATTTCTATGAATGAATAATTATTATGAAAAATATAACAATTTATTTAAAAACTTATTTAACACTAAAACACGCCGAGTTATTTGACAGTTAAAAGCCTTGAATATAATCGCGTATATAACGTATTTTATACTTAAAAAAAAAAGGCGTCGTAGCGGTGTCGACTGGCTGTCAATATGGGATTCACCATAAAAATTATGAACTAGTTATTGACTCCCATTATTTAAATATCATAAAGCATATAATTAATTTCGATTATTTAATTTTATAAATATTTCATATATTGTTAATTAAAAAAAAAAATAGATCATATAATTACATGAAAAAATTAATTTAAACTCGGCAGTTAAAAAAAATGCTTTTCTAACCAAAGTTGTTAAGAAAATAGACGCTCGTAAGCTGATTTGATGAACTGGTGCTAACTTTATTTTTTTTTAATAATTAATATTTAATATTTTGAACTGAATGTGATTTTTTTCAATTTTTTAATTAATTAGAATTTAATAAAAATTTATTTGATCGTTATTCTTATTACAGATAATGTAATATATTTAAAAATAATTTAGGATGTCAATATTTAGACCCCCGTCAATAATTGGGGCTTTTACCTTAAATTCATTATAACTAAAAATTTTAAAATTTTAACTGTCAAGTCGAGACGTGTGGAGGGGAAGGTTATTTAGAATTCTACTCATACGCCATCTGGTAGCTGTATCCAAGAACTGAATAACTGTCATGGAGATTCAAAATATGCGTTAAAAACCGATAAAGTATTTTTATTAATTACATATATTTTACTATTATTATTATTGTTGTTAACATTTTTTTATTATTCAAAAATCTTTTATTAAATTAAAATAAAAAAAAGATTCTACGGTATTATTTCGTTTTCATAACTAGACGCAAATATTGGAGGCGCTAAAACTCATGTACCCTTTTCATTGCCCCCAATTGGAGCCTTCCCCTCTTGCACTCACTGGTTTATACATACTGGCTGGACTGGTGTGGCTTGGTGCTCGACAGTTTGTTTAGCGCGTCTTTTTATTTTATTAGTTATATTAAAATTATAATTTCATTGAGTTTATTATTATTAAGCCTTATTTTTTATTAAAATTTAGTGTTTCAAAAAATATATATAATTTTTGTTTAGTTATTATCGACTGTTTATTTATTAACTTCTTTCATCCGTGTCAGTTATTTTAGTCGATTAAAGGTTAATGTATAAGTTTAGATTTAGATTTATTTACTGGATAAATACAACTATTATCAGCATAGTGAATATTAATTGATGTCGACTTTTGGATTACACAAGGAGTAAAGAGTTATCTCGGTGAGTTTATTAATTTTTAATTTCATTTATTTATTTCTTTCAAACTTTCATTCTTCGTTTCCCGGCAATTCAAGATGGTTGAAATTTTTTATTTACAGTGACTCTGAAAATAGCACGTTTGAAAATTATAAATGAAAAAATATTTTTAAAAAATTTCATTTAGAATTTTTCAGATTTTTTACTCATCAAATTTTTTTTTTTAATTTTTTAAAATCATTAAAAAAAATTATAAAAATTTTCCGATGTCAGCTAATTTAATTTTCACTAAATAAAAAGAAAAAATTAAAAAAGTATCAAGAAAAAAATAATTATCAAAACTGTATATATTTTTAATTAGTTGTTGTAATTATATAATTTATTTATTACCCATCAGTGTAATAGTGATAAATGTTTATAAATATTTATTAGAGTAGCTATTAAATTTTTTTTACCGAAATAAAAATAATAATTTGCTAATATTTAACAATTTATGATAATTAAGTTAGCCGACATCTAAAAAATTTTATAATTTTGTTTATTAAAGAATTATTACAAAAAAATTGAAAAAAAAATTTTTTCATTTGTTAAAAACTTCAAAAACTAAAAGTGCAATTTAAAAAAAATATTTTTTAGTTATAATTTAATAAATTAAGCAAAATAAAAAAATCAAAAATGTCGGCTAATTTTATTATTATTAACAATTATTATAAAATTGATAACAGCCTTGATGTTTATCAGATAAACAATGTTGATCGTTTCTCGAAACTGTGTCTATCAAATAGAGACTGAGTCAGACTGAGAGCACTTTATGTACTTACTTGTTAAACTAAATACGGACATTACTATTACTATTATTTATAAGTACTATTATTAAACATAATGTAAATGTTATTTTTTTTTCTAATGGAACCCGCTTAATGGCTTTGCTGTAGGGTTCAATGCATTGTTTAAAAATAAAATATATTTAATTCAATTTTTCAGCAGCAAGATGGATCGTTCCGCCAAGGAAGCAGGCTTAAATATGGTCTTAAATGACTTGAACGGTTTTCATCAGACATTTTTAGCTGGCTTGGCAACAATAGAACAATTACGCAAAGACCATGTAAACTTCATTCGAGATTTGGGCACTCAGATAGCCAACAAGAGGCCGGGACTCCTTCCAAAAACACCGAAGCGTAAACGTATTCACACAATTCTGGAGAACGAAGAAGTTTCACCCGAAGGAAAGAAAACCCTCGAAACACCAGCGAAGACCGATGATGAAGAACCAAACAAGGAGGAAGAAGAAGAAGTAGTCGTTCCTAGGTCTCGACGCGGTGCTTCCGTCAAGGCTAATGAAAAAATAAAAAAACAGCAATCTATAACGCTTAATGCTAAACTACGCAGACCGTCTAACGATGAAGATGTCATGGAAGTAGTAGTGGTAAGTATTACTTTTATATATTAAATAAATATTTTAATTTATAATAATTATAAACTAGCAACCTTGTAGTCACTATGTGACTGCCGTGACTTGTGAACTATAAATAAATAAAATTTTGCTTTATTAAATAATGACTTTCATAAACTTAAACTGTAATTCTTTAATTATTGACGTTTTTAAAGATATAAGCTCATCCCGATGTTACACTCACCAAGAACTTTCATTTAAGTACCCACATGCATTTTTGATATATTTTTCATATATTCATATATATAAATATATAAAATATATAAAAAATTGATGTGGGTACTTAAATGAAAGGTCTTGATGAGTGTAACATCAGGATGAGCTTATATCTTTAAAAATGTCAATAGTTCACAAGATACAATGTCATTTCTTAATTATGTTAAATTGCACCGTACTTTTTTAACTATTGACATTTTTAAAGATATAAGCTCATCCCGTTGTTACACTTATTAAGAGCTTTCATTTAAGTACCCACATGCATTTTTGATATATTTTTATATATTCATATATATATATATAATATATATAAATATATGAAAAATTGATGTGGGTACTTAAATGAAAGGTCTTGATGAGTGTAACATCGGGATGAGCTTATATTTTTAAAAATATCAATAGTTCACGAGATACAGGGTCATTTCTTAATTATGTATCTAGAGATAGAGCATTTTCTAATGCAGCCTAAATACTTATCATTATAAATCGACTATTGGTGAGAATTATATGAAACCATGAAAAGGCACAACTCCAAGTCAAGACTTTTCCAACGATACCAAATTCAACCATAAAAACCCATTTTATCATATAAATACACTAGCCACAAATTTTTTCTTATTCTCTTAATAATATAGATTTGTGTTTTATTAACAGAAACCCCGAACGACTCGAGGCAAGCGGGCGAAACAACCTGTTAGTGGATCTGATGACGAAGAGTTAAAGAGACCATCCAAGCAATCAAAAATCGAGAAAAAGAGTCACAAACTGATGGAGAAAGTTACTATCAAAGTCGAGCGAATATCTTCAACAATTGAGCTGAACGAAGGGGATAATAATAATAAAAATGTAAGCGATGTTGAAATGATGAGTCCTCCGCGCGAAACTCGATCTACAAAAATTTCTGTACCAGAGCCACCAGCTGATAAGAGTATTGGTGAACAAGACAACACTCTTATCACTGAAGCGTCAATGTATGAAGATGCTATTGGTAGCAAAATGCTGCCGATGAATTCAACGATGAATCCCAATAGCACCATGACCATTGACAGAAAAATGATGAACGTGACAGTAGTGTTGGATAAAATGAATCAAACTGTCACTTTGAGTAAAAATTCTCTGCCATCAACTTCCGGTGAAATGGTGCCAACAGTACTGTTATCAAAGAATGAATTTCGTAAGAAAACGTCGTCGTTAAAATCTAATATCGTTCATTCAGAAGTTGATGAGCTTATTACTGACGACGAGTCTTCGCCGGAACGCATTAAAGCTGTCAATTCATCCAAGTCCACAACCAAAAAATTCAGAAAATTAAAAGCCGCTGTAGTGAGTGAAACCGAAGACTCTGAAGATGAAGTTTTAGCTACGCCGGTTAAGACAAATCTTAAAACAAAGGATCTTAAGTATAAACAAAACGCGCTGTTCAGTCCTTATGCAAAGCAATCTGTAAAGAATAAGGTCGAGGCTTTTGAACAAGTAGCACGAAGTCCTACAAAAGAACAAACAACTGGAAGAGTTACGAGAACTAAAACGCGAGCTATGGCAAACGCTGCTGATACTGCAGCCAGCAAAGCTCCTAAAACTCCGAACCCAGCTGATGTTCGCGCTCGTAAGTCATTGGCTAAAGCCAAAAAAATAGCCATCGCTAAACAAAAGCGTGATGATGACAATGAAAAAGAGAATGCGCTTCTAAATTCTGCTCAAAAGTCGCGCCTACCAGTTGCTAAGTCTGACAAGCTGGCGCAGAAGCAACAATTGAGGACGACTCCGGTCAGCAAAGCGCGATTACACATGCCAATGTCAGTGAATCGCTTAGCTCATACTCCGGTCAATGCTCACGTCTTACCAGCTTCTACCAAAGCAGCGACTACTTCCAAGACAAGCCATCTGAGTCACGCGTCGTCAGTCGATTCGGTGAGCCACTCGAAACCACTGAGTAAATCAAGCTCTATCGACAGCTTGGTTGAGAAAAAGCAGCGAGACGAAGATGCTAGGATCAAGAAGGAAGAGGCGCTGAGACAGCAAACTGAAGAGAAACGACGCAAGCGGGAGGAGAAAGAGCTCAAGAATAAAAAAGCTAGGGAGGCTCAAGAAAAATTGGAGCAGGAAAAGCGCCTCAGGTTGGAGAAGGAGAAAGAAATGAAAGCGAAACATGCTTTGATAATGCAGGAAAAAATGCGCGAAGAAGCGGAAAAGAAAAGGCTCGCACAGCTCCAACGCGCTCAGGAGAAAGAAGAAAAGAAGAGACAAGAAGAGCAGTTGCGCCTGCAGAGGATGCATGAGATTGAAGAAACTGAAAGGAAACTCGCTGAACAGAGGCGACGAGAAGAGGAGAATGAACGTCGCAAGAAGGCGGAACTCAGAGCTCAGCAAGCAGCTGCTGCTGAAAATGCTAAATTGAAGCAGCAGTATCAAGCTAAAGTTAAAGCTATGCAGATGGAGAAGAATCAGCAACAACAACAGCTACATGAGGCCCCGACGTCTTATAAAATTGACAGTGATCCTGATGATGATGAATCAGATAACGAATCTAATCCTAAACATCCTATACCTTACTGGGCACAAGGTAAGTTTTTGGCTGTGTTATAGGCCTACTCATAAAATTTCTACTCACATCATGTAACGACATCTGTACTTGGATACATTTTTATTCAGATGCAATTTGATTCATTTAAATCTCTACGCCAATTCAACTTTACTAAATAACACTCATATTCACATAAAACTTTAAACAGTTACAACTCTATGGCTGCCCAATTTTAAAACACAGTAACTGCAAAATTTTTATACCTGATTTTTTTTAATATTGCTGCATTTCTTATAACTTTTAGAGCTTAATTTCAAGTATTTTTTCTTAAAAATATTCATATTCAAGTATTTTCTATTCATAAATCAAATTTTTTATCAATTTGGCGCGCAAACTTTTTTTTAATAAGAAAAATTTTTAAATTGTCAGTTACTTTATTTTGGAATTGGGCAGCCGTCTACTCAAATATAACAGTAATCACCTTCAAGCCTGCTCGTTCAATAATAGTGCTTACAAAAAATTTCGCAATTATTTCATAATTCATAGTTAAATAAGTAGACTTATTTACGGCCGTAAAATGGACGGCAGAGAATATGAGGTCCACCTAATTGCAAGCATCGAGTGTTTGAAAATAATGCTTACAATTTCTTTAAGTGGGGCATAATTATCTTCCATAGTAGTAATACTATAGAAAATAATAGTGCTTGCAAAAAGTTTCGAAATTATTTAATAATTCATAGTTAAATAAGTAGACTCACCTTCAAACCTGCTGTTTCGTTTATATTCATTTTTAACTCTATTCACTGAAATTATCGCTCAGTTACATATTCATTCATAGAAAAATTGAATCAATTACATATGTGATCACTAACAACTGTACTCACGATCAACTCTACACTCATATGTATGGTTAATTTATAAAATAGAAATTTCTCAATCAGTTGATCTTGAGTACAGTTGTCAGTGATCACTGATTACATATATAATTGATTATATTTTTTTTATGAATAAATATGAGGAGCTGAGTTTCAAAAGGGTATCTTTTCATTTTTGATTAATCGAGACAAAAAAACTGATTATCTTCAATTATAAATATTTGTATCGAACTTTTTTTAATTTATCTATAAAGTGATAGCACGGTTATGAAGATACTATTCGATTTTCATTTATAAATCTTTATAATTCTCGAAGTAATTAATATTTAAAAGTTCAGAAAACTGGTCTTTTAAAATATGAAAAGATACCCTTTTGAAAATCAGCTCCTCATTCTAACTCAGTCTAACTCCATTTTAGAGAATCTTCTATTTGTACGAAAAAAACAATTAGTTCAAAATTTATTATCACTTTAAAAAACCAATTAATATCTAATAGAGTTACAATATTTAGGTTTAAATCATTCAAATAATTTATAATTGGATTATTGCTACATCAAAATGTTAAAAAATCACCCTCTAAAAAATAAGGAGTTAGACAAATTGCTAATTAGACCGTCGATATGTAACTGAGCGATAATTTTAGTAAATAGAATTAAAAATAAATATAAACGAAACTGAGCAGGCTTGAAGGTGACTACTGTTATATTTGAGTAGAATTGCAACTGTTAAGAGTTCTAGGTAAATATGAGTGTTATTTAGTAAAGTTAAATTGGCGTAGAGATTTAAATGAATCAAATTGTATCTGAATAAAAATGAATTAGAATCAAAATATATCTGAGTACAGATGTCATTACATGATGTGAATACAGATTTTATGAGTAGGCCTGTAACACAGCCAAGTTTTTTTATTTTTTTTTTTTTTATAACTGGTTATTAACTAATATTTTTTTTACAGCCGGAATTCGTAATTTACAATTGGAACTGCAACAGTACATTCCGATAAATAATGTTTTAAAATTCTTTGGAGCTAAAAAATGCACGCCGGATTTGTCAGAGCTTTTTGTGGGAGTTAAGAAGGATCGGATGAAGAGGACCTCGAGTGCTGTGTGGAAATCACCGCCTCGGTTTTCAATGATGGAAGATGAATAAATATTTAATCATTAGTTATCATTCATTACTTTAAATATATATTGTTTAATAATATGATTATTTATTTATTCGCAGAACTATAGAACGAACAAAATTGTTTTTTGTATAAGTTTTGTTTTCTTCTGGTAATTATTTTATTAGGAACATTCTGATTAGATGTGGGATAAAGCTGATTAAAGGATTTTTATTTAAGTAAACTACTGTAATGTATTCTAAATTGACCTGTATATGAAACAAGATTTATCGAAAAATTTAATTAATCAAAGTGCACGGACTTTTTTTAAAATAGATTGAATTAATTTCTAAGATATAATTAGAAAAGTAATATTATTCTAAGTAAGTATTCTTATGATTAATAATGTTAGAGTAAAGAAATATTAGTTATGATTCCTTTTTATACGTTGTAATAAATGACTTTTTTTTATTATATTGTTGTGATTATTCATTAAAAATACTTGATAATTTTCCGCAGAATTATTTTATCATTTTCATGTAATTGAAATATTTAGTTAAAATAATATAATTTATAATTCATCAAAAGGTAATTCTGATGTTAAATAAATATTTGAATTTATTTAACAATTAAGTATATAAATATAAATATTTAATAACATAAATTAAACATTTATTGAAATGATTAAAAAAAATATTATTTTTAACGTCAAACTTATCAGTTGTAAACAAGTCTAGTCAAATTAGTGACTTGTATAAAAAAAAAAAAGTTTATAAAAAATTATTATTAAATCTATTATTTATTAAAAAACAAAATTAATAAATTAAAATAATTTTTTAATGAATAATTTTATTTATAAATATATTTTGACTAACGCATAGTAATTTTCTGCTTTAACTATGAAGAGTATCAAAGATGCTGAGTAAACGTTGGAGATTTTTTTACCAGCGCAGACGCGCAATATAAAAGGAGGCGTGAATTGCTATTTTGTGAATCATTTTGTTATTCACGCTTTTGTTATCATCTTCGACGTGTGAGTACTATATACAATTATTGCACTTTATTATTTTTTTATTGTTCATATATATTTTTTTATTTTTATTTCACTTATTACTCCTTATATATTGAATAAGTTTGCCACTAAAACGCCATTTCATTCTTAACCACAAAAGGACGTTTGCATCCACCAAGAGCGTCTTTAAAAAATATTTAAAGTTGATATTTTAATAAAAATATTAAAAAAAAAATAAATATTTCATTTTTAATAATAAATTTTGTACTAGTGTATTATTGTAAGTAAAAATTTTAATTATTATTAATTTATCTATTATTGTTAGGATACTGAAGTTAGCTGACAACTGTCATTTTTTTTTATTTTTATAACAAATCAATTACAAAAAAAAAAAATACTTCAAAAATTTCTAATAATAATTTTTTTTTAATTTTTACACGTGGAATTTTTTATTAAAAATTATGAAAAAAATTCTGTCAGTTAACTTCAGTGTCTTATTGTTGTTGTTATTGTTATTGTTAGTAAAGTTTAAATTCCAACAAAAATGACAAAGAAAAGTCAAAAATATTCCTCTTATTTATTATTTATTTATTTCTTATTATAATTTATGTAAATAAATTTGTTTATAATAATTAAACTGTCAAAAAATAAACTCATTTTTATGGATCAATGAACTCATATATTAATTGTGAATAATTATCATACTAAACACAAGCGTAACATTTAATAGACAACAATTGAACAGGTCAATGTGCTATCACCTCTTATCACACTTAGTTATTAATAATTGTAATTAGAGTAGAATAATGATAATTTTTATTTATTTGCAGGAAACAAAATGAATTATTTAAGGATATTTGTTATCCTATTTATCGGTAAGTTTTAACAATTTATAAATTATACTTAAATTAAGAGACATCTGACAATTTTTATAATTTTTTTAAGAAATAAATTATAGTGAAGAAAAATTTATTTAAAAAATTCCGTCTTTAGAAACTCTAAAAAATTATAATTGCAATTTTTTTAAATAATTTTTTTTTATATAAATAAAAAAACAGTCAAATTTCTATTATTTATATAATACAGTTATCCGACGTTATTAATTTTTTTATTATTTTTCATTTCTTAAATTGGAACAAAAAAATTTTTTTTTAAATCGTACTTACAGTTTTTTAAGTTTTTTACAAATGAAAATTTTTTTAAATAATTTTTTCAAAACAAAAAATTATAAAAATTAATTTTTTTATCTCAGGAATGTGGACAAGATAGGATCATAATAACAAATTACATTATTATTTAAAAAAAAAATAATAATAATAATAATAATGTAATTTGTTATTATGATCCTATCTTGTCCACATTCCTGAGATAAAAAAATTTATTTATGATAACTATGGACGATAATATTAACCATAATTATAAAAATTTTTTCTTAAACCAGAATTAAAAGAAAAATTTTACGTGTAGAAAATATTAAAAATTATCCGTGCAGTTTTTTGAAAATATTTTTTTCGTTCTAATTATTTAATTGATAAAAAAAATAAAAAATTGTCGAACGTCGGCTCATTTTAGTATCATAAATTTCTGTTAATTTAAGTGTCGTTTATAAACAAAATAACTAAACCTATTAAATTGATAAAAATAACATTTTATACTTTTTAGGAATCTCGTGTGCAAATGCCTTCATAAAAAACCCAAAATTCAGCAAGAAGCATTTGAAATCTCCACTTAAAACAAAATATCTAACATCTCCAACATTTAGTAATCAGTATGTCACAAAAGGAACTTTATATATTCCGTATGCTGAAATAAAAGAGCCGTTTTACGCCTGGTATGATGGCGAGCTAGGATCAAGTCGTATCGATTATTACGGAGGTAATAATTATATTTATCATTAAATTTGTGCACTGATTTAAAAATAAAAAATTTTAATTTGTTTTTAGGAATGGTGAAAACATTCCAGCTTAGCGGTGATGGAAGTCACGGATCGAGTATCAAAATAGCTCCGATGACTACTGAACAGGAATTGAATAAAGAGTCATGTTTCAAAATTTACGGAGACGATCAAATGGCTATCCAGCCGCAAACAATTCTTCCAGATACGAGTGGCATGCAGGTACTTGATGTTCAAAATAAAATTTTATCAATAATTCCTTGATAATTTTTATAATAGTTGGAAATTTCGTAATATTATTATATATATTTTTTAACAACAGTGATAAAATTAATGTATGTTTTTAGTGCATCGGGGAAGAAATAATCGATGGGGCTCCTTGTGAAAAATGGCGCCTTGTAGAGAAGTTTGGTGAAAAAACTAATAAATATACTCTTTGGATTAGATACAAGGTAATTTTTTTATTCGGAAATTTTATCTATTATCAATTAATTTTTTTTTAATTAAAAATTAATTTTTTTTTTTATTATTTTTTATTAATTAACAATCAATTTTTTTTATTTTTTTTTTTTTTTAATTAATTTTTAATTTTTTTCTAATTAGAAATCAGTTAATAATGGAGTAAAACAAGCTATTCCAGTAAGATACGAGATGAAAGGATTTAATTCACTTTTAGGATCTCATTATGATCATTATTATTTGGATTATGATTGGTATTCATATGAAACTCCAGATGCAAATGTTTTCCAAATTGCTAGCAGTAAGTTAAATTTTTATTAAAAAAAAAAACTTTATCAACTTTATAATAAATAATTTTTAACAATAGACACTTTGTATTGAAACTTACACTAAAATTATATCGATAAGATTACGTAACTTTAATACGCAGCGATAAATTATTTTTAAATTTATTTTTCCCAACTCAGTTTATATTTATCAACTACGATTGTTTTTTATTCTTATAAATAATGATTTATTTAGTAACTTTAAAAAAAAATTTTTTTTTTTAGACATGTCATGCACTAGTTTCCCAGGACCAGGAGACCGACATCTGTATACATTCAATCCTATCCATGAATTTATTTCTAATGATCACCGTCACGTAGACACAGAGTTTGAAATTTTCAAAAGAAAACACAACAAACAGTACGACGGTATAAAAGAGCATGGTAACCGAAAGGAAATATTCCGTCAAAATTTGAGGTAAAATAAATTGAAATAATTTTAATATCAACAAAATTAAAAAAAATTACACAATTATAATTTAATATAATCAGATACATCCACTCAATAAACCGAAAGAATCAAGGCTTCCAATTGGCAGTGAATCATTTGGCTGATCGCAACGACACCGAGTTGAAATACTTACGAGGAAAGCGATTCAGTCCAATTTCTTACAACGGTGGACTACCTTTCCCACATGACGTAGAAAAAGAGTCTGCTGCGCTACCAGAAAATCACGACTGGAGACTTTATGGCGCCGTAACACCCGTTAAAGATCAGTCAGTTTGCGGATCTTGCTGGAGTTTTGGTACAACAGGCGCAGTCGAAGGTGCTTACTTTATGAAGTACAAAAATCTGGTACGATTATCTCAACAAGCGCTGATAGATTGCTCTTGGGGCTACGGTAACAATGGCTGTGACGGCGGTGAAGACTTCCGATCATACGAGTGGATCATGAAGCACGGTGGACTCCCTACTGAAGATGAGTACGGCGGATACATTGGGCAAGACGGTTACTGTCATATCAATAATGTTACGTTAACTGCTAAGATGGCTGGTTTTGTCAATGTTACTTCTGGGGATCCTAAAGCGTTGAAGGTCGCTCTTTATAAAAATGGTCCAGTGTCCATTGCCATTGATGCTTCACAAAAAGCTTTCTCTTTCTATTCTAATGGAGTTTTCTACGACGCTCATTGCAGTAAGTTAAAATTTTTAATATACAGTCAAGTCGCGTTATGAGTCCTGCTTGTTTTCTTTTTTAATTAACCAGACTCGCGTTAACAGCCGAGACCAATGATTGCAGTTTCAATCGGCTGAGCGAAACGAATGGAAATTTTGAAAAAACGTTTTTAGAGATAATAGATAATTTAATAAACTATTTCACCACAAAGGGTTTTTTTCAAAAATTTCATTCGTTTCGTGAAACCAATCGAAACTGCAATTGCTCTGCTGTTAGGAGTGCGACAGAGATAGTTCCGTTGAACTCTGTGAGAGCAAAGCGAGAAAAAGATGGTCTCGCCTGTTAATATGAGAGAGACACAAAGAGGACTCATAACGCGACTCGACTGTATTTTTTTTTTAATTAATTTTTTTAACATATTTTTCTTTTTAATTAATTTTTTTTAACATATTTTTATTTTAATTAATTTTTTAAATTTAAACTTTTAAACTTATTTTTTTAAAGAGGAACACCACTGTAATGGTCGAAAGAAAAGGTGATTTTTGGGAATTTTTTTAACAGGGTAAATAAAGGAACTTGGGATCGAATTTTTTTTATTTTATCAAGGGTACATTAAAGATTATTACCCTAAATTTTTATTAAAAAACATTTAATTATTAAAAAATTATTAACAATCTCGTAGAGCACTAGAAAAAATTTCCCCCTCCATGTTTGCATCGATAATTCAAAAACGGATCATCTGAAAATAAAAACCCAAATTGCTTTTTAATCAGTAAGGATGTAGTTATCGTTGCACATACGGAATTTTTAAAATTTTAATTTTAAAGATTTTTTTAGCCGGGTTAAAACAAAAAAAAAACAGTAAAAATAATAAAATTTTCAATCAGTCGCCGTTTTTTTAAAAATAAAAATTTTCAAAATTTCGTATGTGCAACGATAACTACATCCTTACTGATTAAAAAGCAATTTGGGTTTTTATTTTCAGATGATTCGTTTTTGAGTTATCGATGCGACCATAGAGGGTTAAATTTTTTTTTGTTCTCTACGAGATTGTTAATAACTTTGAAATAATTAAATATTTTTTAATACGAATTTAGGGCAATAATCTTTAATGTACCCTTAATAAAATAAAAAAAATCAAATCCTCAAATTCCTTTATTTTCCCTGTAAAAAAAAATCCCGAAAATCACCTTCTTTTTCGACCATCACAGTGGTATTCCTCCTTAATAAAGAAAAAAAAATTTATTTGAAAAAATTCTATTTAAAGAATATGTTGAATAAATTTTTTTTCACATAAATAATAATTTTTTTTACAGAAAATACAGTAGACGGTTTAGATCACGCTGTTCTAGCAGTTGGCTGGGGATCAATGAATGGCGAAGATTACTGGCTCGTTAAAAATTCATGGTCTAATTACTGGGGTAATGATGGGTACATTCTAATGGCTCAAAAAGATAACAATTGTGGCGTTTTAACAGCACCAACTTATGTCATAGCTGCGTGAAGAGAAGCACCGAAATAATCTGTGATTCTACATACGAATTTAAAAAAAAAAATATGAATATTATTAAAAATAAAAAGTTAATCGTTTATATAGATAGATTATATAACAATAATAGGAGCTGACCTTAACACACTCATTAAAGTAAGATCATTATTTTTTTATTAGAACTATTATGTTTAGATTATATTGTATCATTACTAATATTGTAAACTATACATCCTGTTTATAAGATGTTAAAATAATTCAATTTAACTTCATCAAATTATAATATTAAATTTAAGAAATAAATTTTCTTAATGTTTTAAATTTATTTTTGATTTATTTTTTTTTTTTTGTCGTAATTTTTTAATTCTTGTACCATATGTGTTTATATATAGTTTTTATTTTTTTATTCTATATCTTTAAGTTCACATATATACCAACTATTTTTTTGTATAGTTAAAAATAATCGTTGAATTTTATTTAAAAAAAAAAAAAAAAAAAAAAAAAAAAAAAAATTATGACAAATAGTCGCATTTAAAAAAATTTATAAATAATTTTAGTACATAGATTTTCAATAAGTAAACTTTAAAAGTTATAAGATACCTTTGTTAAATATTAAGTTTGATATGCTAATAATCAGGTATATAAAAAAACTAATAATATTTAAAGATTTAATAGCATTAAAAAAAATTCGTTGCACTTTTATCATACTTTCGTCCACCTTTAAGTACATTTAAAATAATTTTTTATCATGATAATATTAATATTAATAAAATTTATAATCTTTATACATATAGAAGCTCGCTAATATCTCAATTGACAGTAATCTTTCTTTCAAAATACAATAGAATTAATTTTACAAATAAATAATTTATCAGACCCATTCAATTAATCCTTTAAATTTTTTTTTAAATTTACTCTATAGCTTCTTTTATTAATCACTCGTCGACCCTGAATTTAAATCGATCATTAAATAAATTTAATTATTGGCCATGTTTTATTTTAATTTAGTCACATAAAACGATCGATTTTACTAGATTATCTACTTAATAATATAATTAAGTCTTATGATAATTATTAATCATAATAATAATAACCATAAGCAGGATTTTTGCCTTAATTTGAAAACAACAATAATTAATGATGTTAAATTTTTGATATTACGGCGAAAATATTGATCATATAAAAATTTTCTTAAAATTAAGTTGTTCAAAATTTAATTTTATAAAAAAAATGTCATAATTTTCTCTTAGGCCCAATCAGAAAGCCGTAATTTCAAAATTAAGATTTTAATTATTACCAAAAATTTGAATTATTCATTATGAATCTCAATTTTTGATATTACGGCGAATATATTGGTCATATAAAAATTTAAAAAAAATTAAAGTTTTTCAAAATTAAATTTTATAAAAAAAGTCTTTTATAATGTTTTCTTAAGACCAATCAGAAAGCCGTAATTTGAAAATTAAGATTTTAATAATTATTAAAAAATTAAATTTTATTTATTATAAATCTTAATTTCGAAATTACAGTGAAAATATTGGTTGTATAAAAAAATCATAAGACATTTTTTGTACAAAATTAAATTTCCTACAACTTTTGTTTAAAAAAATTTTTTTTAGGACTAATATTTTCGCTGTAATATCAAAAATTTAAAACATTAATTTCTAAAAGGCAAAAATCTTGGCCTTAATAATAATAACTAATTAGGAATGACGATAAGTTGAGATGTAGCGAAGATTTATCTTCATCTTAAATATTTTTATAAAAAAAAAATTAAAGAAAGCCCATTTCAAGGGCATTGTAGAGCGCTTGAGTATCCGAGTGACTATTTATCCTCCAGAAGGGAAAATTGTGCGCTCGAGCAGCAGTTTCTTCATCAGAGCCATCGCCAATGACTACATAAGTGCATCTCCTTCCAAATTTAGCTACAACTCGTCCGAAGCAACTCTCTTTACCAATTTTAGTCGCTGAATAAATATTCTCAATAGGAAAAAGCCCCCCTAAACCAAATAGTAGCACTTTGGACAGCGCAGGAACGAGTTGTGTGGTGGTTACAAGTATGTTAACACAGTGACTGCGCTTGCTGATGAGACTGAGACACTTGACAGCAGATGTGAGCCAGTTGTCAGTGAGCAGCTCAATTTCTGATCTCAATTGCAGCCAGGACTCCCGTTTAGCTCCCAGTAAACCGCCTACGTTGTTCCTGCAATTACTGTATGTTTCCTTTATTTTCCTGTAACGAAAGGCCAGCTTTCGCATCCAATCAACGCCACCACGGACTCCGGAAGCCAGACAAATTCCATTGTTTGCAGATGCACATTGGAACCCATCCGCTGCAAAGTTGTACGAGGATAAATCTTGACCATTGTCGTCTGATGAAACGTCATCAATGTGCACTTGATCGCAATCCTAAAAATTATTTTAATCTTAGTTTTTATTTTTAGATAAATTTTAAAAATTAAATTTTTTTAACAAATAAATTATAGCAAAAAAAATTAACATTTAGAAATTTAAAAAAATTGAAAATTCAATTTTTTTAAAATAACTTTAATATTAATATTTATTTTTAGATAAATTCAAAAAATGAAAATCAATTTAGCAGATAATTAATCATTTTTCGAATTTTTTTAACAAAAAAAATTGACATTTAGAAATTAAAAAAAGTTGAAAATTCAATTTTTTGTTAATAATTTTGAATCGTACTATTTATTTTTAGATAAATTATAAAAATTTTAATTAATTTAGCAGATATTTGATAATTTTTGTAACAAAAAAAATAGAAAAAAAAAATTGACATTTAGAAATTTAAAAAAATTAAAAATTCAATTTTTTTTAAATAATTTTTAATCTTAGTATTTATTTTTAAATTAAATTTTAAAAATGAAAATGAATTTTGCAGATAATTAATAATTTTTCAAATTTTTGTAACAAAAAAATTAGAAAAAAAAATTGACATTTAGAAATTAAAAAAAATTGAAAATTCAATTTTTTTCAAATAATTTTAATCTTAGTATTTATTTTTAAATAAATTTTAAAAATGAAAATTAATTTAGCAGATATTTAATAATTTTTCAACAAATAAATTATGGCAAAAAAAATTGACATTTAGAAATTAAAAAAAATTGAAAATTCAATTTTTTAAAAACAATTTTAATTCTAGTATTTATTTTTAGATTAAATTTAAAAAATTACAATTAATTTAGCAGATATTTAATAATTTTAAAAATTTTTATAACAAAAAAAATATGGCAAAAAAAATTGACATGTAGGAATTTTAAAAAATTGAAAATGTAATTTTTCAAATCTAATTTTTTGAAACAAATTTTTTTGTTAAAAAAAATTAAAAAATTGTCAAGTGACCGCTAACTTTAATGTCATATTTAAAAAAAATACTTTTAAACGCTAAATGAGTAAAAATAAAAAAACCTCAACGTCATTGAAGAAGAAATGTGTGTCTGCCAAATTGAATATCATTTCTTCCATCCTGTACGCCAGCTGAGCCAACAACGCCGGGTCCTTGCCATGCTTGGTCGCAAACTGTCCAGTAAGCAGGGAATGGAACACAACTATGGTTTCATCAAGGTCCCAGATGAATATCCGATCCGTGCCGCCTTCAGTAGTATCAGCGGATCCAATACTGTTTCCGCTTCCGCTTTGACGTCTTCCGCGCTTGCAGGGCTTCGCTGATGCGCCTGAAATAAATTTTCATCCCTTCGTCGGATCAGTCTCTCGTCCCACTATGCTAAACTTACTTGTCCTATCCATCTTTTTCTTATTTTTACCTTCTATAGTGTCGCGGGTCGTCAAATCATTGGCGTCGTGGCCGGATGAGTCCAGCGTGAGACTACTCGCCTTGTTTGAATCTTTACAACAGATTAAATTGGTTTATTATTTATTGAAAATATCGTAATGATAAATTAATTTATTAATAATTTTATTTCTTATATGAAGAAATAAATATTTATCTTACAGCAACTTTTTTTAATAAATTAATTTAAAAAATAATTTTTTATGTACAATTTGTTAATTTTTTATCTCCCAAATTTAGAAAATTTTTTTTTAATGAGAAAATTTTTATTTCTTTAGCTAAAAAATAAAATTTTTGATAAATTAATTTAAAAAATAATTTTTATTAGACAATTTGTGAATTTTTATTTAAAATTTTATTTTTCCCAAATTTAGAAAATTTTTTTTCAACAAAAAAATTACTGTGAGAAAAATTTTTATTTCTTCAGCTAAAAAATAAAATTTTTAACAAATTAATTTATTATAACATTGCTAATTTTTTTTCTCAATACACGGTATCAATAATTTATCATTATTATTATTATTACCTGTGAAATTAAGGTTTCCGATATTAAATGACGATGATGTCGAATGATATCCTGGCATCGGATAATACCCGGAATATTGAAGCGGCATCCGCTCATTCCCATAGAGACAGGTGCTACTATACGCGCTGTAGTCTAATTTCTGGGAGGCTGAAGATATGTTTTGCCCCACTGGTGAAAATGTTGAACTGCTGCTGTTGTATCCAGGATACGAGCCATACTGGGCCATTGGGCTTGGTGTTGTGTATGAACTTAAATACGAGCTTTGAAGGCTCGGTGAATTTTTTGTTACTGATCCATATGAAGGAGAATTATATAAACTGTAAAAATCAATTTTTAACTTTAGCAAGTGATTATCATTCACTACAATTGGATCAAAATAAAATTACCTGTTATAATACTGATTAGCTCCATAAAGAGTACTATAGTCAGACTTTTCCATAGAATCAGGATACTCCTGTTCTTTATCGTCTATATTTTCATCAACGTACAATTCACTGCCCGGTACATTTTCATTTTCTGGACAGTCTTGTACTTCATTTTTTACTTCAGTTTCTATAAAAATAAAAAATAAATTAAATATTATTTTTTTTTTATTTTATTTTAAAACACTCAATAAAAATTTTATAAAAAAAATAATATTTAAAGATAATACTAAAGTTAGCCCAAATTTTTAATTTTTTTTCATTTATTAAATTAAAGGTAAAAAACATTTTTTAAAAATTACACATAGTTTTTTTAATTTTTTAGAAATTAAAATTTTTTTTAATAATTTTAATAATTTGTCGGCTAAATTAATTTCCATTATTTAAGTTATAAAAATTACTGAAGAAAAAAAATTATTTTAATTTTTATAACAAATAAATTATTATAAAAAAATATTTGAAAAAATTTACACTTATAATTTTTTTCATTATAATTTAATAAGTTCTAAAAATCTAAAAATTATTTACATGCCTGTTAAATTAACTATAATTAAAATATTAAGTGTAAATAAATATAAAAACCATTATTAACACGAGGGTGTTGGAGCGTACTTTCCGTCGAGGATGAAACATTTCCAGTATTGTCTAAAACCCCTGCCGGTTTAGTTGGGTCATTGTCCTCGGTTAACATATCCAACCTGTAAAATAATCATACACATATATTATTTAATAATAAAAAAAATATTTACATGTACGAATATATGAGAAGACATATAATATCTTCTGGATACAAAACACTAAAAAAATAATATTCAATTTCAAAATCCTCTCGAGTTCTAAATAATCTGCGAAGACTAGTGTAAGAATAAAATGTACTAGAATGAAACATATAATATTAAACAACAACGTACCAAGAAGTAAAGGTAATTTGAGTAACTGAAAACCGGATCCTCGGTCCTTGGAACGTGTACAATATTCAAGTAGAAGCTTAAACTTTAGTTTTAGCTTTTACCTTCATTTTATTTTATTTAATTAATAAGTAAGTATACTTTACGTAAGAAGAAATAATGAAAATAAAATTAGCAGGTATCGGACGATTTTTCTTATTCAAAAAATTAGAAAAACTATATGTGCAATTTTTAGAGTTCTAATTTAATTAATTAAAAAAATTAAAAAAAAAATTTAAGCTTATGAAGAAATAACAGAATAATAATAAAAATATTACTATTTTTTATCTTATATTATGTTTCAGAGTTAACCGCAGAAGAATTTAAAAGTAGAAGTTTCAACTTTTATCTTTATTTTATTTTATTTAATTAATAAGTAAGTATATTTTTACGGAAGAAGAAATAATGAAAATAAAATTAGTAGACATCGGACGATTTTTTTTTATTAAAAGAAATTAATAGAATAATATTAAGAGAAAAATTTAACATTTTAAAAATTAGAAAAACTATAAGTGTAATTTAAAAAAAATATTTTTATAGTTCTAATTTAGTTAATTAAAAAAATGAAAAAAAAATTTAATGTCAGCTGATTTTAGTGTCATGAAGAAATAACAGAATAATAATAAAAATCTTATTATCTATTTCAGAGTTAAGCCCAGAAGAATTTAAAAGTAGAAATTTAAACTTTAGTTTTAACTTTTACCTTTATTTAATTTAATTTAATTAATAAGTAAGTATACTTCATTTGAGAAGAAATAATGAAAATAAAATTAGCAGACATCTGACGATTTTTAGGATTTTTCTTATGAAAAAAATTAGAAAAACTATAAGTGCAATTTTTAAAGTTCTGATTTAATTAATTAAAAAATTTTTTAGTGTCATGAAAAAATAACAGAATAATAATAGTAAAAGTCTTATAATCTTCTTCTTCTTTCAAAGTTAAGCGCAGAAGAATTTAAAAATTGACGCCATTGTTGGCGAGCATAAATGCCAAAAAGTAGAGATCTATAATTATGATATAATCATATATATCCTTGATTGTATGGCCAATTGCAGAAGGATATGATGATCTAGGAGATGGGTAGGCGGCACCAGGACTCTTGGGGCGGTAACTGGAAATTCAATGGGACGCCCTTTGCCAACTAAGCTCACGCTATGCTATTCTTGATGGTTTATGTTAGCAAACGGAGTTACTGTCCATAATGCGTCTGATACCGCGCTCCGCCCTTCAGAATGAAACTAAAGTTGGTAAGTAAAAATAAAAACAATGGAGAAGAAACATAAAAGCCATCTTGCACTTAGCTCGCCTGAACGTTCCAGACTACTCCAGGTTACGCTGAGCTCTAGAGTACTTCGGCTAAGTGTAATGATATTGATACTCTTGATGACTTGCGTAAGAATCCTATTCCATGTCTATCCGTTCTATTCGATTGTACTTTATTGTGGGAATAGAGTGCAACTTTGAACGTGGAATTGATGGAAACACCGGCTCGAATATCACCATCACCGCAATATGTTTTTTTTTGACATTACGTGTTTGTGTAAAGTTATCTGTATGGAAATATACGAGTTTTCAATTTTAAATTTAAATAAATATTTTTTTTTATTATTTAAATTACAACACTGTATTATTTAAGGTTTAGTTTTTTAATTGGTTCGATTTTTTTTTATTAATTAAATTAAAACAAAAAAAAATTTTTTTTAATTGCACTTAAAGTTCTTGAAGTTTTTTACAAATGAAATTTTTTTTTTTAATAATTTTTTCAATAAAAAAAAATTATAAAAATTTTTAGATGTCGGCTAACAATTTTCATTAATTATTAGGGTTTTGTTTACAGGAAATATCAATTAAGTTATGGAAGAAAAATTAAATTATAATTATTAATTCTTTAAAAAATTTTATTGAAATTGAAGAAATTAATTTCTAGAAGATTAAAAATTTTTTTAAATATTAACAGGTTTAAATTTTAAATGATAATTTTAATTACAATAAAGTTAGCAGTCACTTGACCATTTTTTGGCATGTATGACTTTTAAAAGTTTCTTCCATTTTTTTTACAGATATCATCCATTTTCCATAATTTATTTGTCAAAAAAATTATCAAATACCTTCTAAATTAATTTTCATCATTTTTAATATAAAAAAAAATAAAGGTATTTTTGTAATTAATATAAAGTTTAAAAATTATCAATATTTTAAAGTGAAATAAATACTTTTTTTTTTCATTGCAACACTGTATTTTTTAAGGTTTAGCTTTTTAATTAATTGTTGGGATTTTAATTACAGGAAATATCAATGAATTTATGGAAGAAAAATGAAATTATGATTGTTGATTCTTTAAAAGTTTTATTTCAAGGATTATTTATATATCTAAAAAAGTTTTTATTGGGATTGAAGAAATAAATTCCCAGAAAATTAATAAAAAAATATTAATATGTTTAAATTTTAAGTAAAATTTTTAATTATATTAAAGTAAGTAGTTTCTTTATTATTTTTCAAATTTATTTAAGAAATAAATTATTTTTAAAAAATTGTATTTAAAATTTTTTTTATTTTCTCATTTTTTTTGCCATTATTTATTTGTTACAAAACTTCTAAAAATTATTAAATATCTTTTAAATTAATTTTCATAATTTTGAATGTCGAAAAATAAAGATATTTTTATAATTAATATTAAATTTAAAAATTATTAAAATTTTAAATAAAAATAATTTTTTTAGTTTCAGATAAAAGCGAAGAAAAATTTTTTACCAAAAATTTTGACGTCCAGGATATAATTCTAATTTTTCAATGGAGCCAATAAGTGAGCGCTTTTAAATAAAAAATATTAAATGCAAAATAATTTTTCCACCATAATCAAAGTTGCCAAGTAAACACTAATAATACATAAATTATATAATATAAAGAATGGGTAATAAGAGGTAATATGAGTCATCATTACTGTCGTTATTATGTCTCTCTAAACAAGCAATGTGTTATCGCGAGCAAGTTGCTTCGCTTGCAATACGAGCGATCACGTAAGTGACGGAGAATGTGAGCATTAAAAATTCCAGGTTTTATTCTACCCCCAGTAATTAGTAATTAATAATTAATAATTAATTAACAGATCATCTAATAAATTAGAGGAGTTAACTTAGACATTTTTTCATTTCTTCTTATTATTAATAATGACATTAAAGTTAGCAGTCACTGATAATTTTTAAATTTTATTTAACAAATAAATCTTTTCTGAAAAATTATTTTTAAAAAATTGCGTTTATGATTTTTTTAAAATTTCTACATGTCAATTTTTTTTCTCATTTTTTTTTGTCATAATTTATTTGTTAAAAAAATTTTAAAAATGATTAAATATCTGCTAAATTAATTCTCATCTATTAATAGTAAGAATTTGTGAAGTAAAATTTTAGATCAAACGACCTTAAAAATAATTGAATCTAATAAAAAATAAAATTTCCATATAAATTAGAACAAGGTAAATATAAATAAGAAATAAAAAAGTCTTGATAAATAAAACTTTTAAGCTTTGACCCGAGTCTCGCATCAATTCCAATTAAAATACATGATTGTTTAACGAGCCAAATTAGATATACGCCTAATAAAAAGGTAGAGCGGATGGACTATTTTGCATAAAATATCCTATTTGTCAAACATATCTCCTCTGCTAATTCTATGCGTTCATTTGTATAACGAAATTTTACAAATTAAATGTTAATTAATATAATTATCCAATTATTATATTCTTCTTTGTGAAATCTGTCGAAATTTGATAATTAGAACTGGAAAATTATCATCACGTAGTGACAGACAATGAATAGAGAATAATTAATAGTTATAAATGTTATTGTAATAGTATAGTATCGATTCAGAAGTTTGTAGTTGTGTTTGACATCGAATGTCCCAGAGACGCGCCTGTGCGAACAATGAAATTAGTTGTTTATTATTTATTATATATTATTGTTTTATAACAAGTGCATTAACCAATTATACTAATTATTATTTTATTAATAACAATATTATAATTATGATTACTCATAACAACTAATTGGTTAATGGATAATTATAATACTCACTTATAATAAATTATCAAAAGTTCATTTTTTGTTTTTGAGCTTCAAGTAAATATTTACTCATAAATTAAAAATTTTTATTTATGAGTTTTTTATGTTCGTTAAATATTTTTTTTCTCTTTAAGTTTGATAATAAACCAGAGAGAATATAAAAGAGAAAAATTTTCTCCGTTTTGAGAACCAGATGTGAAAACTCGTGGGTCATAAAAACGGAGAAAAAAAAACATAAAAAAATTTTTAACAGTAATATTGTTACTGTTAAAATAAAATATAATATTTAAGTTAATTTATGAATAAAATATTAGGCAATTTTGGAGCTATCTTGATCTTGAATTTTTATGCTGATTTTTTTTTAGTGAATCACCTTCAAAATTCAAAAGATTATCTTTTCATCATAAACATAGTTAATATATTGGCATATTAACCCGAATGGAAGTGAAGTGACAAATGGAAAAGATTTAATCTTAACTTTATTATCAAATTCCAAAAATCTAAACATTTTTATTTATCACCTAAACTAAAAAAAAAATAATTAAATTATTTAAAATAAAAAATAATTAAATTTCTCACCTCTTTTTAAGCAGATCACTTCCCTCTTATTTTCCACAATTCATAAAACATTTTTAACAACAAAACTTGTGTCACACGTTATCATCCCTTGGCCAAATATCACGTTTAAAAATAAAAATTTTTATTACATAAAAAATAATTATGAAAAGTGAAAAAAATGATTAATTCACTTGAAATAAAATATTTGTGAGTGACAAGCAATAAAACAGCGATTATTTACAAATTATTTAGCGGTGAAATAAAATCCAAATAAATACAAAGGATAAAATAACATCCGAGGTGTAGATCGAGCCGGCTCGTTGTGATGCTGCAGCCTGTGGAGTTCTGGGCATGCGAAATGTCGCTTTCCACCCCCGCCCGTTGATCACGTGGGCTTCCCTTCCCTACTGTGTCTCTCCTCTTCTTTCTGGTGTGTTATGTAGTCACATTAAATCTATATATGTTGGTATAATATAATGAAAAATAATATGTTGGAGTGAATAAGAGCAGAGATGCTGGGACAGAGCAAATGTGAGTACGAGTGGGAGTTCTGTGAATAGAGATGGACAAAAGTAAAAAAATAAGATAAAAGGGGATGTATATAGCTATATGTATAAAATAATACGTACACATTAGAGGCCTACAATGCTGTTGTAGGGACTGAACAAAAATGAGGGGATTAACCCCTTGTTCAAGTAATTGTCACCGGTTGTCAGCATTCATTTGGCTGAATAAAACCACTGACTACCCTTATGTCACTCTGATGTGCTTTTATTTTTATTACATACTTTTATTTTTTAGTGACAGGCGTAAATATTTTGCTGATGGATCTGAAAAAATTTTTTTATTAACAGTATAATTAGCTTTGTTACTTAAAATTTTATTTTTAGAAAAATTTTTATAAAAAATTCATGAAAATTAATTTAGCTGATATTTTATAATTTTAATCATTTTTTCAATAAATAAATTATGTCAAAGAAAATCAGAAAAAAAATTGACATTTAGAAAATTAAAAAAATAAAAAATGCAATTTTTTAGAAATAATTTTTCGGAGCAAATTTATTTATTAGAAAAATTAAAAAATGGTCAAGCGACTGCTAACTTTAATGTCAAAAAAAATTTTATTTTTTGATTAATAAATTTAATAATAAATTATAAAGCATTGAATTGAAAAAAAAAAAATTATTAAAATTAATTCAGCACAATTGGTAATTTTAAAAATTTTTGTAACAAATAAATTATTACAAAAAAAAATTGACGTAAAATTTAAAAAAAAATTAAAAATGCAATTTATTAAAAATAATTTTTTTGTTAAGTAAAATTGAAAAATGATCTATTTTCACGTCATAAAAAATTATCAGTGTTTAGTCTTGAGTTAAAAATAAATAAAGATAAAAATTTTAAGTATAAGTTGATATCAAAACACTTAGTTTTATTAATTTAAGGAACTATTTCTTTTAAGAATTAAAATACCTTGTAGAAAAATCCAAGATTTTGTTTCAATTTAAAACAAAGTTTTTAAAAAAAAACGAGTAAAATCCAGGGTCCAGATCCAGAAGGACATCTAAGTCTAGTTTAAGTAGGGCTAATCCACAGATCGGTCCAGGCATCGTTTTCTTCACGGTACATCAAACTTGGGCTATTCCACTCAAGTAAATTAAACTAAAAAGAAATGAGACCACTTTAGTAATGTAAAAAAATAAACATAAGTGTATATAAATAAAAAAAAAAAAAAAGGCTAAAGCACTAAAGAGCTGAAACTCTACAAATACAAACAACCTTTTAGTCCATAAACAAATCAAACAAAACGTTAATCGGCTGCGAGCTGGACATTTTAGTCTCGACAAACTTTTATTTAATAGCTTTTAAATTTAACTATGTTTTACTTGTATCATTAATAATAATAATTAATTTATACAATAAAATTATCAGATATTTGAAAATTTTGGATTTTTTGACTCAATAAAAATTATAAGTAAAAAAATATTTTTTTAAAATTGCACTTAAAATTTTTCAAATTTTTTCAATAAAAAAATTATAAAAATTTTTCAATGTCGGCTAATTTAATCTATACAATAAAATTTTATGCGATTATAAAATTAAAATTAATTTAGCGGATATTTGATAATTTTAATAACATTTTTAACAAATAAATTATGGTAAAAAAATTGACCTGTAGAAATTAAAAAAAATTAAAAATGCAATTTTTTAAAAATAATTGTTGGTTAAATAAAATTAAATAATTGTCAAGTGACTACTAATTTTAATGTCATAATTATAAATAATTTATCCTGTGAAAAAAAAAAAATAAAAAATACGGAGCATCATAATTATTATTATAGATTACTATAGCAAATAAAAATTTAAAAGGTGTGTACCCCTAAATTGACTCACACTCGTACTTAATACATAATAATTCATCCCCTCGGACATTCATCTAACACACACGACATCTTGGTGTTCCTGGAGAGAAAGGCGTGCGTGTGTATTCAGCACATTAAATAGGTGTATTTTATCCTTATTATGTGTATATATATCAATACAAATACTCGCTCTCATCCACATACATATGGATGTATATGGTACACACAGACGTAGGCAGCTGTCACCTTACACCATGGAGAAGGCATGGGGCTGGAGCGGCCATTCTCAACTTATCTCTAGGATCTTTGTAAACATGTCGTGAAATCCGAGTACCTCACCAGTGGCGTAGACTTTAGTGGGGTGGTTCGAGAAAAAATACTAAAAAGATAAAATAATAATAAAAGTAAGAGAAATGTGGATGTAATGCCGAAGATATTGGGTGTAGATGCAGGAGAATTTTTCAGCTGAATGCTGCATATTTTGCTCCTAAAATTTTTATAACGTATAAAGAAAGCTTACAGCAGACTTGATAATTTTATAAATTTTTCTGCTTTTAAAATCTTCAGTAAATCCTGAAAAAAAAAAATTTTTTATAAAATTTTTTTGGCCCCCAACTCGCAGTATGTGTATCAAGTATACGTGTGGCAAGTAGCTTGGTTCATATACTATGGTTGCACACACCCCACCCAATTTGTGCAATGAGATGGCAAGTTTCCCTGGCAACTAAAATCATCCCTTGATCTTATCATTAAAGCGAATATATTTCTTCTTCTATGAATATCATCGTCTATTATAAATAACAATTAATTGCATACTTGACCATACATGTAATATAATTATTAGGATGTGCCAAAATTCATCTTCCGTAATGGACCTCTTAAAATTGGAGTTTTGAGTTCCGCTTTTAAAAAGAGTTGTGTTTGGTAATTTCCTGATATATTTTGAGCGTAAGGGATTTATTTACACGGAAAGAACAAGATGACACTGAATATCATCCCAAATTATACTAAGTGAAAAAAAATATCAGATAGTAACTAGTATAATGCAGATTACAATGAGTATAATCCAGATATCACGCAGTATGATCTGGATTTTTTTAGTAACTATCTGACATTTTTTTTCACCACAGATATCACTGAATATAATCTGGGATGATATCCAATGTCATCTTGTTCTTTCCGTGTATTATAAAATTTTTTAATAGGAGTTTTGTTTAGGCATTTTTTTTGAGATTTCAAAATTTCAAAATTTGGCTAAACAAAACTCCAGTTAAAAAATTATATTAAAATAAAATAAATCCCTTACACTCAAAATATGTCGGGAAATGCCCCTAATAATTATACAAAACAACAAACAAAGCATCACTGGAAAGATAATTAATTCTAAAACAAAAAATATAAATTATTAATTATAATCTAATAAATGTAGGATACTTGTTATAATAATAAAATAAGCTGGTGGTTTCAACGGTGGCCAAAGAAGCTAGTTCAGAGGTCGGACAGGACCAGCAGACGCGACCGCAGCATCGTGAAACATAATACACGTTGCATTGCACCAGTACACCAGTTTCAGGGCCTTGTTCAATCAAGCATATGAAGCAGCTTCGAGGATAGCGAAGAGCGAGCGACGAATCAGATTACATCTTGAGCCCGGTGCTTATCTTTATTCTTCACGTCATCTCACATCAATTCACTTGATTTCGCATGAATGATGTCCGTGTATGTGAAAGTCTTCATGTATGTTCATTATTGAATACTTCGGGCACTATTCCAAGAACTTGGGGACAAGCTACTCGTCGGTTAATTTAAAAAATTTTTTATTTTCTTACCGTACAATCTTATACTTATGTCTTAATCCTTACTTTTATTATTTACTTTTTATTATACTTTTATTTTATTTTATTTATAGTTAAGATATTGTTGGGTTGTGTTTTAGGTGCGGTTATTCATTATCAGTGCCGTTGGTTTGCAGGTATACCGGTGCTTGACCACTTCCGGCTACTTGAATTATTTGAGGCTGAGCTGCTATGGGTGCTGCTTGGATTATTATCGGCTGATTACTGCCACCTTGCACTTGCATTCTTATCATTTGAAGTTGCTGAGGTGTCAGTTGAATCTAATAAATAAATAAATAATTTATTTTTTAATAATTCATATTTATAAAAAAAATTATTAACCCATAGTGGTCACACTTCTTAAAAATGACGTAGTGGTCATACTGGGTCTAGTTGACCCCATGCACGGAAAAAATTGTTGCTACTTGCGTTCTTTTCCGTTGAATAACTCAATCGTTTTTTAATTTTTTTTAATTGTTTAATTATAAAAAAAAAATGCAAGAAAGTCAAATATCGAAAAATGTGACTTTTTTTTACTAAAAACTTCATTTTTTGAGATAAATGAAAATGACCTCCGGGGTTCTACTCCGGATATCGCATACTTTAAAAAAAAAAAGTGGTGTCATGTCAAGCTTTTCAAAAATTATATTTATCTGTGCAATTGAAATCGTAAATTGCGGATAGTCTTCCTGAATTTCAAAACGCCTCTTTTTCATTTTTTCTCGCTAATGACAATTAAAATTATTATTTTACTAGCTGTTACTCGCCCGCTCCGCTGGGCGCTTTATAGAATTGCATTTTTAGATCTAGACTTGAAATTTAATTAGAGTATTGTTTTGACTTGCACAGATTCCCAATTCTATCGAATTGGCATACACCTTTGATCCATGTAATTATTCTAGCTAATATTCATTGTAACTTTCAATCCGCAATCATTATAACATTCCCGAGTCTTTCTTACAAAAATCAATAATAGTTGATATGAGCATTGAAAGTTTCAGTTAAAGAAATTGCGCGTCTTATAAGTGAAGAGATCTGCCTACTTAGTATATAAACTTAAACCAATAGAATTAAAAAATTTATTTTAAACAAATGACAATTGAATAGAATAAATTTAGTTACAATAAAAATTCATTATTTTTAAGTTAAAAAAATATAGGTTCCGGATAAGTAATCACCAACATATCATATACTAAAACCTTTTCCGAAACACGCTGCATTTTATGGTTTAAGTATTATTCCGATCGGTTGTGTAGTTTTCGCAGTATAACCGGACAAAAAAAAACCGGCTCTCCATTTATTAGTATAGATTTGTTTAATTAATTATAATTTCTGTTCAAAGTGTTCATTAATTTACTAATTAACTACTGTATAAGGTAACTCTAAAATCTTGCTTTATTGTTATTATGTTATTAAACTAAAAGTACTATTGTAATTATATTTTAATACTATATACTTATATATATACATAAAAATGCATTGCTTGTTGATGGCCTTGAGGGAGCTTCGGCTCTGAGGTCAAATAAATAAATATTTAACTAACTAACTAACTAAATTTCCATGAATTTCAAAAAATCTTCAAACAATAATAGATGGTACCACAGATATCATTTTGAATGATATCGAAGCAAGAGCAACTTAACAATTGCCTGGGGTCATCTAAACCCCTAATGACCACTACGGGTTAAAATAAAATTTAATTTTTTTTTAACTTACAGGTATTTGTTGAATGTCACCATTAGGAGTAACAATTTGTTGTACTATTTGAATTCCTCCGCTTTGTGAGGATGGTGATTGCGCTTGTTGAAGCTGTATCACTTGTTGATTCGATTGTTGAGGAGCCTATAATTATTATTTACAATTAAGTATTTTAATACTAAATTTTTAAATATTTAATTAATAATATTAATCTAAATAAAAAATATTTAATTCTACACGAAAAGAACAATATGACACTGGATATCATTCCAGAGTATACTGAGTAAAAAAAATTTCAGACAGTAACTAGTATAATGCTGATTACAATGATTATAATCCAGATTATAATGAGTATAATCCAGATATCACGCAGTATAATCTGGACTTTTTTAGCTACTATCTATAATTTTTTGCACCACAGATATCACTGAGTATAAACTGAGATGATATCCAGTGTCATCTTGTTCTTTCCGTGTAAATAAAAAAATATTTAATTCTAAATAAAAAATATTTTTTTTTAGTGAAAAAAAAATTAAATTTTTGACAAATATTTAAGATTGATAAGATATTATTTATAAATCTAAAAAAAAAATATTTGTTTTTTTTATATTTACTTGTTCAACAGAATTACTAATGGGCATATTAATAGTTTGTATTTGCCCAGCAGGCGGTTGTACGATTTGTATCGACTGCGCTCCATTATTTTGCACGGTCTGATTATTAGACTGCTGTTGAGCCAATTGAAAATAATAATGAACTTGATCAGAACTCATCGAAGTTCGTACGACATTATCCGACTGTGCTTTGCTCTGTTTCAACTCATCTCTCGGTACAATGTCGATCAGAAAGTCAAACTGATCGTACTTAGTGATGGCCATCGCAATGTCATTCCTCTGCAATGTACGTCTTTTATTGTCCTCCGTGTGGATCCACGCTCTCAAGGTTAATTCATGGATAAATATTTCAGCAGCTTTTGAAAATAACATTGGAGCTTCAGCACTTATCATTTTCACGTCACCGTCTAGCTTCATTATTTTTTTTATCCTCGCTAACGGCAATGATTGTGTCTTCAGGTCATTCTGTAATTATTTTAATACATAAATAATTATTTTTTTCATTTAAAAAATAAGAAAAAAAAATCTTACACTAGTAATTTTTTTTATTTCTTCAGCAACTTTTGGCCAAAATGTCGTTAATGCCTGCTGTGCTTCTGAACTTCCTGGAGATGATATTTGTAAGTCTCCATTAGAGTCTCCTTCTACTTCGCTGTCTTGATTTCTATTAAAAAAAAAAAAAAAATAATTAATATTTGATAAAAAAAAAAATTCCAGAATTAAAATATTTTCTTATTTTAAAACAATAATAATATTAAAGTAATTGTCAACAATTAAAAAATAAATAAAAATAAAATACTTTGTTAAATCACATATGTAACAAAACAATAATAAATAACAAACCCACTGACAATATAACCTAAAAGTAAGTAAGACAAATGTTGGAACTTACGCATTGACAAAGAATAAAGACATCTTGGTTTATTTACTCTCCAACAAAAAATATTAAAATCAAAATATTATTATGGATCATTAAAAATAAAATTGATAAATGAATAAGCTTGGGCCAAATATTTGCGCCGGAAATTTCGCCAATCGCCGTCTCTCAATCACACTCAATCAGATTACAGTATATACCTTTAAGATCTGTTTCAATCACGTGTGTAAATAAAAACTCCGGATAATTTTAATGTCCTAGTTACTGAATTTATTAAAATAAATTACTAAAAAACTAAAATAAAGTACCCAATAATGTTTATGGGTTTTTGCAGTAACAAAATCAATTATTATATCGTATTTTTATTTATTTATCATGAAAATCAGCCCAAGTTGCGCTTCGTTCGAGATGTCGCTTATAGGTAACCTTTATTTATTATTTATCATTCATTATTTTTTTGCACAAAACCTGTAATTTAGTTTACCACATATTCGGGAAAAAAAATATGATACTAATGTTAGTCGACGTTCAAAAATTTTTCTATTTTTTTCAACAATTAAATTGCAAGTAAAAAAATACTTAAAAAAAATTTCACGTATAATTTTTCAAATTTTCTACATGTGAAATTTTTTCTTTTAATTTTATTGTGACAATTTTTTCAATAAAAATAATGATAAAAATTTTCAGATGTCGGCTAATTTAATTTTCATAAAAAAAATTCTTTAAAAAAATAAAGGTAGCAGACAAACTTCTTATTTTATAATGATTATTCTTCTTTTAATAATAATAATAATAATAATAATAATAATAATAATAATAAAGTTAGATGACATTGAAGTTAGCAGTCACTTAAGAATTTTTCAATTTTATTTAACAAAAAAATTTGTTTAAAAGTTATTTTTTTAAAATTGAATTTTTTATTTTTTTAATTTCTACATATCAATTTTTTATGCCATAATTTGTTATAAAATTTTAAAAATTGTTAAATATATGCTAAATTAATTTTCATTTCAGTTAGCTGACATTTTTGATTTTTTGATTTTGTTTAATTTATTAAATTTGAACTAAAAAATATTTTTTTAAATTGCACTTACAGTTTTTCAAATTTTTTAGAAATGAAATTTTTTTTTAATTTTTTCAATAATAAAAATTCTTAAAATTTTTAAATGTCGGCTAACTTTATTGTCATTTCTTTTTAAATATTTGAATTTTTCTATATACACACAAAAATATGTCTGCTACTTTTTATTTTACAATTTTTCTAAAAAATTTATAAATAATAATTTAAAAACTTGACTTATACAAATTTCCATTAAAAAGTTATTTTTACATAGTTAATAATTGAAAAATACAATTTTTCATAAAATTAATTAGGCATTGCTTTAAAACTGCTGAGTTTTTGAAAAACGAAATTCAAAATTTCCTTTGATGTAGGAATATCGGATGACATATTGATTCGTATCATTTCTCCAAATTCTCTGATATAATAATCAAGTTCTGATTCATTAGCAGGATCTTTCATTGACATGTATTTATTTGTCAACTGTGATAGTTTTAGCAGGTCAGAACTGAATTCTTCATCGAGGTCGAACAGTTCTAGGGCTGGCGGTTGAAGTTCTTGGAAACTTGGTGGAAAAACCTTAATTTTATAAGAATAATTTGTTAATTTTTTTAAGCCCTCAAACTTATGACACTTATGTTAATAGACATTAAAATTTTTTTTAGAATTTTATAGCAATGATATAATGAAAAAAATTTCCAAAAGTGGAAATTAAAAAAAATTATTGAAGACAATTTTTAGAAGTAATTTTTTTAATTAAAATCTTGAAAAATTTTATGAAAATTAAGTTAGCCGACATCTAAAATTTTTTAGAATTTTTTTATTAACAAAATTATTGAAAAAAAAATAAAAAAAAATTCAATTTTAAAAAACTTTAAAAACTATAAGTGCAATTTTTTAAAAATAATATTTTATTCTAATTTAATAATTAAAAAATAACTCCAAAAATTAACAATGTCGGCTAACTTTACTATTATAAAAATTTTAATTACCGAAGCTTGAGTTGGAGGTAGCGGAGTTTCAAAATGTGGTTTAATTAACGTTAATGGTTCATGTTTAACTCCTAAAAGTTGATACGCACTAATACACTCTGGTATCATTGACAAGTTGATTGAATAAAAATGATGCTTAAATAATTTTGTGTATTCTCGAGGAATGTCAATAGTATCTAGGTCTTGAGTACAAACTTTTGGTTCGTCTGCTAATTGTGTTATATCTGGTACAAAATTATACTCGGAGTACTGTAATAAAATAATTAATTATTAAATTAATAAATTGCAATTCATAAATAAATAAAGGACATTATCTTTACATCAATATCATCAAAATGATATTCTTTAGAAAACTGTTCTTTAGATTTGAAAAAATCAAAAATCATTTCTCTCAAAGCATCATTATGTTCCTTTTCTATGTAAGAGTCTGTTAGTAATCTCGATGAACCGAGTACTACTAACTTTCCAGAACTTGTTGGTGAAGAATAATAGGCGCAAATTGGTCTGTTGGTAGGTATTGCCATAGTCCCACTTGACAATGCAACGACTGAAGGCTGGACGACGTTCAATGTTGCTCCGTATGGATAAATAAAATTCATATTACTGAAAAAATAATTTTTTTAATGTATAATTATTAATTAGAAGCATTTTTCTAGAATTTTTATCAATGCTCACACAACTTCATCACGATTTTTGACAAATCGCGATTTATTCGATAGACCTTGAGATATTGTACATTCTTTCGGGTGTAATTTACGACTATAATTAATTCTTATGACGCTATCTGTAATGAAAAAAATTAATATAAATTCAATGTGCAAGTTTATGAATTAAAAATAGAACTGTACTTACCATTATTAACCATTATTCCAAATTCTTCAAGTAAAAAATTAATATTTGTATTAAATTTATTCTCTCCACCTTCACCTAGCATCACTAAAACATTTTTCCCATTATTTATAAACCCTCTTATAGAATCCATTTCTAATTCTGTAAACTTATTCCTTGGTTCTGGTAATACTAATAAATCTCCACTAGATAAAGATTCTTCAGACAATACTTCATTGTTCCTGAAAAAAAAAAGTGATTAATTAAATGACTTTTTAAAAATTTTTTATAAAAATTAATTTAGCAGATATTTAATAATTTTAAGAATTTTGGTGTCAAATAAATTACGGCAAAAAAAAAATTGACAGTTCAAAAATTAAAAAATTAAAAATTCAATTTTTTTTAAATAATTTTTTTAACAAAATTGTTTATTAAATAAAATCAAAAAAGTGGTCAAGTGACTGCTAACTTTAATGTCATAAATTTTCTAATAAAAAAAAAAAAAACTTACTCCAAAAATTTCCATTTTGGTTTTAATTTTCTTTGCAATACTTTAAACTCATCATTTAAACGTCTTTCATTCTTGGAAGAATCGAAAATTATCAACTGAGAATCATTGTCATTGCTAATTATTGAACTCATTTTACCCACTTATAGTTTATAACTTTATGTCATAAATTTTGACAGATAAATGTTTTACATTTTGGTTGCCAAGGGAGACCAATAAATATCCATGTCAAATAATGTAAATTTATTGGTTGAATTTCGACCAATTAAAACTTTCTGTTTTTGTTGCGCGCGCCTTTGCTTTCACAAAAACAGAAAAACATTAGAGAGAAGGTAGATTTTCCTTAGGTTAGGTTAAAATCGTTTCATTTTTATTTGTTTTTTTATTATTTACTCTCGTATTATTTAATTAATAATTATAATGGCAGAAAAATTGAGAAGATATGAAAAAATTGATTTTTTGGGAGAAGGACAGGTTAGTATCATAATCATTATTAATTTATAAATATTTTTCTTTATAAATAAATTTAAACAATTAACCTAATGTTTAATATTTATTTTATTATTATTAACATTTAATTTATTGTATTGTTACAGTTTGCTACAGTATACAAAGCAAAAGATACTGAAACGGATCAAATAGTTGCAGTAAAAAAGGTTTGCTTAATTGATAAAAATAAGTCACATGTTTCTTAAAAAATTTTCTTACATGACACCGAAATTAGTATACTTGAAAGATTTTTTATTCTTTTTTTATAAAAATTAAATTAGCCGACATCTAAAAGTATTGAGAATTTTTTTATTAAAAAAAATTAAAAGACAAAATTCGACACGTAGAAAATTTGAAAAATTTTAAGTTTAATTTTTTTTAAAAAACTTTTACTTATGATTTTTATTGATTGAAAAAATCAAAAATTGGTAATGTGTGCTAATTTTAATATCATTTTTTTTTTTTTAATAAAATAGATCTAGAAAATTATTTTGAAAAATTGCATTTATAATTTTTTAAAGCTTCTCAAGATGAATTTTTTTAAATAAATTTTCTTGCTATGATTTATTTATTAAAAAAAAATTATAAAAATTATCAGATGTTATATTCGTAAAATTTTCTATAATACTAAAATTAGCCGACGTTCAAAAATTTTTAATTTATTTAATCAATTAAATTACGAGTAAAAAAATACTTAAAAAAAATTGCACGTATAATTTTTCAAATCTTCAACATGTGAAATTTTTTCTTTTAATTTTTTTTGTAATAATTTTTTCAATAAAAAAAATTATAAAAATTTTTAGATGTCGGCTAATTTCAATTTTCATAAATTTTCTTACAAGCATTATTAATTTTTCAGATAAAAGTAGCAAGCAGAGCTGAAGCTCGCGATGGTATAAACCGAACAGCATTAAGAGAAATAAAATTACTTCAAGATTTAAAGCATGATAATATTATCGGCTTACTAGGTATTAATTGACTTGACCTTTTATTAATTAACCAAAAATTTAACGAGTAATTATCATAATTTTACAGATGTGTTTGGTTACAAGTCGAACGTGTCGTTGGTGTTCGACTTCATGGACACCGATTTAGAAATAATAATAAAAGATTCAAGTATTGTATTTACAATATCTCACATAAAGTCTTATATGATCCAAACTTTACAAGGACTAGATTACTTACACTGCAACTGGATTCTCCACCGTGATTTGAAGCCCAATAATTTATTAGTAAATCAAAAGGGAGTTTTAAAGATAGGTGATTTTGGTCTGGCTAAATTCTTCGGATCTCCGAATAGAATAAACACTCACCAAGTTGTAACCAGGTGGTACCGAGCTCCTGAGCTGCTCTATGGGGCAAGATTGTATGGAACTGGAGTTGATATGTGGGCAGTTGGTTGTATTTTAGCTGAATTATTGTTGCGTAATCCATTTTTACCTGGAGAGTCTGATTTAGATCAATTAACTAGAATATTTCAGGTAATTTTTATTAATTATTATTGACTCTGAATTTAACAGACATCTATGAAAATTAATTTACCAGATATTTAATAATTTTTTTAATAAAAAAAAATTGACATCTAGAAATTAAAAAAAATTATAATTCCTTTTTTTTTATTTTTTTAAAATTTATATTTATTAAATAAAATTAAAAAATTATCAAGTGACTTAACTCTAATGTCATCAGACATCTAAAAAATTTTTAGATTAATAAAACAATTAAATTATAATAAAAAAAATTTCACCTATAAAAATTTTAAGTGTGAATTTTTTATAATTGCTTAATTGTAAAAATTCAAAGAATTGTCAGATATCTGCTAATTTTATCATAATTAAAAGGGAACCACTGTGAATTTGGGGATCGGATTTTTTTTATTTTATTTTATATAGAGCACTAGTAAAAAATTTCCCCTCCATGTTCGCATCGATAACTCAAAAACGAATCAACTGAAAATAAAAACCCAAATTGTTTTTTAATCAGTAAAGATGTAGTTATCGTTGCACGTACGGAATTTTAAAAATTTTGATTTCAAAGATTTTTTTAGCTGGGTTAAAACAAAAAAAAACAATAAAAATAATGAGAAAATTTTCAGTCACCATTTTTTTTGAAAATTAAAATTGTTAATAACTTTGTAATAACTAAATATTTTTTAATTGCAATTTAGGGTAATAATCTTTAATGCACCCTTAATAAAATAAAAAAAATTCGATCCCCAAATTCCTTTATTTTCTCTGTCAAAAAAATCTCCGAAAATCAGGTTTTTTTCGTCCGTCACAGTGGTATTCTCCCTTAATTATTATTGATACTGAAGTTAGCTGTCAGCTGTCAATTTTCAAAATTTTTATAACAAATCAATTATAATAAAAAAATGTTTCTAAAAATTTTCACTTGTAATTTTTATTAATTTTCACACGTGGAATTTTTTAATAAAATTTTTTTTTACAATAATTTAATTGCCATAAAATTCTAAAAAAATTTTTAATGCCTGTCAACTTCAGTGTCATAATTATTATTGATTCTGACATGCAATTTTATTTAAAAATATTTATTATTACAGACCCTAGGAACGCCTACAGAAGAAACTTGGCCAGGAATGACTGAACTAACAGATTTCATCCAATTCAAACCTTTTATCGGAATACCTTTCTCAGACATTTTCACAGCAGTTAGTGCAGATCTTCTAGATTTAATTTCCAGTTTATTACGTATCAACCCAAGCGAGAGATGTACCTGCAGCCAGGCACTGCAAATGCCCTTTTTCAGCAATAAACCTTCACCAACTTCTGGGGACAAATTACCACTGCCTATAAGTGTCAGAAGACTTAAAGAAAACCGACCAAGTCTCAAGCGCAAATTACTCGAAAATATCGATGGAGGAACTCTAGCAAAGCGTTTACAATTTTAATCTCTTATAAATAATTATATAGAGAAGTTTGAAATTTATTAATCATTTAAATATTTTGAGTGAATGTTGTGTGAATGAATAGCTGAATTAAATAAAAAATAATGACGTTTATTTTTTATATATTTAAATAATTATTATGTAGTCATAAATAATTATAATTTTTTTGTATATTTAATTAAAAATAAATAATTCAGAAAGTTAAACTAAAATATTTTTTTTTATTGTTGTTAAATAATATTTTAAATATCACGTGACTTTGACACTTCCTGTAAATTATCACACACATGTATAGTTATAAGTGTGTCAAAATATATATGTATATATCTGTGTATACTTAATGTACACAAACATACGAAATGAAACCAGCAGTTGCGAATAGCCCTAAGACCTTTCAATAATAACAAAGTAGTTGAACAATATATTAAGTTTTAAATATTTAATTATTAGTGAACAATTAAAAAAAAAAATGAATGTTGTGACAGCTATTAAACATTACATTACTCGAATGACTGAAGAAAGTGGACCGGGTATGAAAGTTCTTTTAATGGATAAACAAACGGTAATTTTATTTTTATATTATTGGTTAAAGTAACAATTTTTTTATTAATTATAAATAATACTAAAGTTAGCCGACATTTTTGATCTTTTAATTTTTTTTTATTTATTAAATTGGAACAAAAAAATATGACATTAAAATTAACAATCACTTGATCATTTTTTAATTTTATTTAATAAATAAATTTGTTCAACAAAAAAATTTTTTTTGCCATAATTTATTTATTAAAAAAATTATAAAAATTACCAAATATCTGCTAAATAAATTTTCTTTTTTTTTCTATCATTGATTTGTCAGAAAAATAAAAAAAAATTGACAGATGTCAGCTGACTTCAATATTTTTAATAATGAGAATTGATAAATAATCAGTAAGAAGATTTTGGTACTAATTAGAATTTATAATTTATAATTTATAATCATAAATAAATTTTCATTTTTATTATAGATAAGTATTGTCAGTTTGGTGTACAGTCATTCGGAAATTTTAATGAAAGAAGTGTATTTGTTTGATAAAATAGATGCACAAGTACGTGGTGAAGAGCTTAGACATTTAAAATGTATTGTTTTCATCAGACCAACCAAAGAAAATGTTGCTTTACTTTGCAATGAATTAAGAAATCCAAAGTATGGAATTTATTATATTTGTAAGTAGCTTTTCTTTTTTTAAACACTGTTTTAAATGAATTTATGGTAATCGTCATTATTTAATCTGTAGATTTCAGTAATATCATTCCAAAAGCTGATATTAAATTATTAGCTGAAAGTGACGAGCAAGAAGTTGTCAGGGAAGTGCAAGAGTATTATGCTGATTACTTAGCGATTAATCCACATTTATTTTCAATTGGAATAAATTCATGTGCTGAAGGTATGAAAATCACATTAAAGTTAGCAGTAAATTGACAATTTTTTTATTTTTTTTTAACAAATCAATTTGTTAAAAAAATTGCATTTTCAATTTTTTCAAATTTCTACATATCAATTTTTTTTCTAATTTTTTTTGCAATAATTTATTTGTCACTAAAATTCTTAAAATTATCAAATATCTGCTATTTTCATTTTCATTTTTAAAATTTATATAAAATAAATACTAAGATTAGAATTATCTTCAAAAAATTGAATTTTTTTTCAAATAATTTTTTTAAATTTCTATGTCAATTTTTTTTGCAATAATTTGTCACTAAAATTATGAAATTATTATATATATTGCTTTAAATTATTTTAAAATAATTGACAGGCCTTACATGGAATCCAGTGAATTTACATCGCTCTTGCGAAGGAATTATATCAGTTTTACTTTCTCTAAAAAAATGTCCTTACATTCGTTACCAAAGTAGTTCAGAAATGGCCAAAAGACTGTCTGAAAAAATACGTGAAGTACTGATAAAAGAATCTAATTCATTTAAATTTAGACAGGAGTCAGATCCGCTTTTATTGATACTCGATAGACGAGATGATCCAGTTACTCCATTGTTGAATCAATGGACTTATCAAGCTATGGTTCATGAAATTTTAGGTATTAATAACAATCGTGTTGACTTGTCCCATATACAAGGAATTTCTAAAGAGTTACAAGAAGTTGTGCTTAGTGCTGAACATGATGAATTTTATGCTGAGGTAATTTTTACTCGATTATATTAAAAAAATATATGACAAAGTTAACAATCACGTAGAAATTTTTTTATTTTATCTAACAAAAAAATTTGTTCTGAAAAAATTTTTTTTTAAATTGCATTTATAATTTTTTCAAATTTCTACGTCAATATTTTTTTCTCATTTTTTCTTAAAAAAATTATTAAAGATCTGCTAAATTAATTTTTATTAAAAATCTTATAATAATAATAATAATAATAATAATTTATTTTTTTTACAGGCTATGTATTTAAATTTTGGTGAAATTGGACAAACGATAAAAGAATTAATGGAAGAGTTTCAAAGAAAAGCTAAGAAACATCAAAAAGTTGAAAGTATTGCAGACATGAAAAATTTTGTTGAAGCTTATCCATTATTTAAAAAAATGTCTGGTACTGTTTCTAAGCATGTAACAGTTGTTGGTGAGCTCTCTAATTTAGTTGGTAATCATAATTTATTAGAAGTTTCGGAGACTGAACAAGAATTGTGCTGTCAAAATGAACATTCCAATCAAGTGTGTACTGAAAATTAATTTTATATTAAATAAATAATTAGATTTATTTTAGATTAATCTATAAAAAAAAATTAACTAAATTTTAATTACAGCTACAAAAAATAAAGAAATTATTAAACAATCCAAAAGTACGTGATATTGATGCGACGAGATTAGTGATGCTGTATGCATTGCACTATGAAAAGCACACAAATAATGAAATAGGAACATTAGTTGAAATGTTAAAAAAACGAGAAGTTCCTGAAAAATACACAAAAGTAATTATTTTATTAATTAAAATTTATTTCAATATTTATAAACAACAAAATCAACATCTTTGCATAAAATAGACGTTTGAGTATTTTGAACACGCTTTTAACAGTAAATAAATTTAATTATTTTTTTTAGCTTGTCTACAGTATTTTAGAGTACAGTGGAATAAATCAAAGGCAGAGTAATTTATTTGACCGCGAAGCTGTTGCGAAGATAACTAAAAAATTATTCAAGGGTCTGAGCGGTGTTGAGAATATATACACTCAACACAATCCGCTGCTCAGTGAAACTCTAGAAGATCTCATAAAAGGAAAATTAAATACTCAAACTTTTCCTTATTTAGGACAAATGACCATGACTAAAAGGTAAATTGTTTTTATAAAATTAATTATAAACTTTGAATTTAAATTTATACTTCTGTTACAGGATTCAAGATGTAATTGTATTTATAATTGGTGGCGCGACTTATGAAGAAAGTTTGGCAGTACATAATTTAAATAAACAAAATCCGAGTGTAAAAATAATACTAGGAGGCACAACAGTTCATAATTTTGAAAGTTTTTGCAATGAAATAATATCAGCGACTACTGGAATTGTACCGAGATATAGATCTCGAAATAATTAAAACTTTAATTAAACATAGATTAGATTTTATATATTGCTAATTAACTTAAAAAAGAAGAATATATAATATTTATCATTCCTAAAATAGGCTATTTATATTTATATTTTTCTGACGTGAAATTATCGCTGTAAAATTATTTACTCAAAAATATCTATAATAAACAAACACGTCTTATTTTTTGTTTACTTGTTTTTTTAATTTTTTAATTTTCTTTTTCACTTTTATTCAATCTATTTAAAATTTCACAATTTAATCATATTCTATGTCTTCTGCTTCCAAAAAATAGTCATCATCATTTGTCGTGACCTAGAACAAATATTTAAATTAATTATTTACTTTAAAAAATTTTTAATGGTTATTATTTAATGTTTAATTATATTTACAATTTTTGTCAACCGGGAAATGAAGTAAGGCAATAAAAATATTAATATAAATAATTAAAATATTTTTATCCGCTTTTTTATTTATTTTACAAATTATCAGTTCCTATTACTTACGTTTTTTTTTCTTTTTAGGTATTTTAATAAACTTCTTTCGTCTTACTAAAAATATAAGAACCTACAAATAATATCAATTGCTACACAAATATTTGTATTTCAAAAAATCTAATAAAATTTTTAAAATTTTAACAAAAAAATTTATTTTTTTTCTAATTTAAAATAATGGAAATTAATAAATAAAATGAATAATTAAAAATAATTACCTCAACTATACCGGTGAAAATAGCATAAGAAATCATAGCAAAGGTCACAAACATTCCAGCTAATATTTTGTCCCTCTTATTATTCGGAAATTCAGTATCAACTTCAACTTTGTGTTTCTTTTCATTCTCCTTGGCCTTTATTTTCTCATACTCTTGGTAGTCATACTCAAAGTAACGTTGTGATATGCGTGATATAAATTTACTGAGATTTGTGCAAGCTTTCAAGTGATTTTGTAAAGCTGGATTTGGCAGTGGTGCTTTTAATAATGGAGCGAGATATGCGTATATCAATGCGTCTAACGAAGTTGGGTTTGGACCAAAAAAATATTCCGAGTCACCTAGTCTTGTTGACAGCAGAGTTATGCATTTTTGTGCATCGGAATATACTTTGCTTTCAATTACAGTCATTATATCTTCGTTTATGTACAGCGCTTCCATCAAAGTTCGAGCATGTTTTTCGTACTTTGATGGATAGTGAAAATTAAATGGAAATGGTATCGCTTTCGCGTACCAAGGTCTTATTAAATCATTAAAATTTTTTTGATCTAACCACCTGAAAGAAAAAAAATTTTAATTAACTAAATAAAAATACTATGATATTAAAATTATCATGAAATATTAATGAGGCAGATATTTATTTAATTTCAAGAATTTTTTTAACAAATAAATTACACGGAAAAAACAAGATGACACTGGATATCATCACAGATTATACTCAGTGATATCTGTGGTGACAAACAATTTCAGATAGTAGCTAGAAAAATCCAGATTATACTGCGTGATATCTGGATTATACTCATTGTAATCCAGATTATACTAGCTACTTTCTGAAATTTTTTTTCACTCAGTATAATCTGGGATGATATCCAGTAGTATCTTGTTCTTTCCGTATATGACGAAAAAAAAAATAAAAAAAATATTGACGTGTGGAAATTAAAAAAAAAAATAAAAAATTTAAATTTTTGGAACTAATTTTTTTTGTAAAATAAAATAAATAAATTTTCAAATGACTGCTAACTTTTATGTCATAAAATTATCATACATTTAAAAATTTTTGATTTTTTTATAGAATCATTTTTTAAAGAATCATAAATAATAAATAAATAAAAATTACCAAACATATTGAAGAGCTGGGTAAAGCTTTTCTTTCAACAAATATTCATATGACACAATATCAGCTCGTTCTTTGGAGCTCAATGAATTATCTGGAGAGTAATTTTTCTCTTTTAAAAAATTAATTATCTGTGGAACAGAGTCTATTGCATTAGAACCATTTCGTAGAACTGGAAAATGTCCATGTGGTGTTCGGAAGGGATTACATGTCGGATTTACTTTTATTGGAGCGTTGCTAAATTTTGCATAGGCCTGAAAATAATATTTATAGATTAGTAATTGAAAATTAGTTTTTTTTTTATAATAATTTTAAATTATTCTTACCAAGATTTGCAAACAACGAATGCCAACTGATGGCAATCCCCAGTCACCTTTCCATACATCCAACTGAAACGTCTCAGTTGAACTCATTCTCATAAAATAAAACCGGAATAATAGTTAGACATTTATAATTACAATTATCGTATTTTTATGCGCGTAAGATTATTATTTATGGATTTAATTAATCTGTCAACACCGACAAAATAATAATAAACGCATGATAAATAACCTAGAAAAATTTTTTTTTTGTTATTGAAAATTTAGAAGAGGCTTGAGCGGCAAGCTCCTCTGCCGTTCATTTAATAAACTATAAGAACTTACATATCAAAGCTCCCTCTTAGGACTATGTACGTATTAAAAAACATTATTATCTTGAATGACACTAAAAAAATGCATTTTTAATTTTTTAAAATTTCTATATGACAATTTTTTTAGCAGTAATTTATTTCTTTAAAAAAATCTAAAAATTATCAAACATTTGCTTCTTTGATTTTCATTTTTTTTTTTACACAATAACAATTTCATAATTTTTTTCACTAAGTATAAAAAATTAAATATTCTTTAAATAAATTAATTTTATAAAAAATGTACCATTAAAAAAATTTTATTTTTATCGATAACTTAAATATATAATTGATATCAATGATTTATGTGATTGAGCTGTCAAGTATAAAAGTCGAACTTAAATAAAAAAACTTATTTGTGAATTTTAATTTTAATAATATGGACAATTGATTAATTAGTAATAAAAAATTAAGAACGTAATGCTTCTTGAAGTTTCTTCCTGGCAATAGCAACTCGGTCTTCTTGCTTTTTAATATCTTCGTCAGCTATCGTTACTGCCTGTAATTAAATAATAATGATGATAATTAACACGTAATTATTTAAAGTAAAAAGCTTAATTAAATTGAAATTACTTATGATATAATAAAAAAAAAAAAATAAATTGTGTAAATGTTAAATCAAAACTTACAATGAAAATATAAGTTAGTTTATTAAAAAAAATAAGTATGAACTTTAGAAACACCAAACACAAATGATAAACTATATAGAATGAAAAAAAATTAATAGGTAAATATTTTTATGAAAATTTTAAGTTTTTAACCTGCACGAGAGGTTGGTCAGGATTTAAAAATACTCCTGGATTTTTTTCTAATGAAGTTTTGGAGCCGGTTTGTCCGGTGACTGGTTGGGAAGACATGTGAAGAGCTGTTGCTACACTTTGAAGAAGAGTTTCTTCGGTTATGTAAGGTCCAACGGGTTTTAGGGTTTTAGGTAAATCCATTCCGTTGAATTCATAACCATCTGGATCACATGCTCTTAAGCCTTCCAATCGTTTTTCCCAGAATAACTGAAAATAGTTATTAATTTTTAATTATAATTGATATAGCGTAAAATAATATATTATATAAAATTAATTTAGAATATATTTAAGAATTTTATCACAAATAAAGGATGTTAAAAAAAAATTAGAAAAAAAAATTGACATGTAAGGTAAAAGCCCTAATAGATGATCATGTACCAGTATATGATCACTCCGTGTATTTGTATACCTATATTTGTGAATATAGATATACAAATACATGGAGTGATCATATACTGGTACGTGATCATCTATTGGGGCTTTTACCTTAGAAGTTTTAAAAAATAAAAAATTCAATTTTTTGAGAATAATTTTTTGGAACAAATTTTTTTGTTAAATAAAATTAAAAAATTGTCAAATGCTAATTTTAATGTAATAAATTGTATAATATAAATAAATTAAAGAAATTTATTATTTTACCTGTTTAGGCTTGTCTTGAGAACAATACTTGCTGTCAGTTTTATCAGTTCCTTCCTTAAAAGAAAAAAAAAAAAAAAAATTGAATTATTTTCTATTTGACATTTCAATATTTTTTTTTATTAATGTAACTAAACAATACAAACTTGTTTTGGTTTATCCTGAGCACCATGCTTGACATCTTTGCTGACTTTTCTGTCTTGTGTTTTATAAATCGTAACTGGTTGCTTGAAAATAGATGCTGTTTGTCTTATTGGAGGTACTAGTGATGCATCGTTCCTTACTCCTCGACTGAAAAAAATAAACAAAACATTAATTTTCTACAAAATAAAAAGTAACAATAACTGTATTATTTCAATTACTGTCAACAGTATAAAAAAAATAACCTATAATAGTAAACATCAACTTTGCCTGATGATGGAGGTAGTGGATTTGAATTTTTTCGTGGAATTTCGTCCCGAGTCGGCCAATTTGTTGGCAAAGTCGAGGAATACTTTTTTTTATCTATTGACATATTCATTTTTCATGAATTTTATTATTATTAATAGATATAAATAAATAAACACTATTGTATACACGGTATATATACACAAAACCAATTAAGATAATTTATACAATAGTATATCAGCACACAGCACTTAGACTAAATAATTAAAATGCTTTCTTAGACTATAGTAAACCGATAAAATTTCTTGATTTGAGTTGTAATAAACTACAATTGCCTCCCACTATCGCTCACGCTACTGCGCATGCGCACAATATTTTTAACTACCTGTCAAATTTTATAAAAAATTAATAATAAAAAAAAAAATCGATTATTTTTTTAATAAAAAAAATTTAATTTATTTTGTGACTATTGTCATTTTTTTATTTTAAAATTTATTTACAATGTACAAAAATATTATTTTTTATAAATTAATTAATAGCAACAACAACAGGTGCTTCATCGAATTCTTCTTGTTGTAAATTAGAAAAATCCCAGGAAAATTGATTAGTAAGTCGCACTTGGAGCCTCGCAGCTTCAGATTTTAAGCGTCCTTCAATTTCTGGATTTATCTCAATCGTTGCAAATAATTTTCTTAAATGATAATAAACAAAATTATTATCCGCGACAATATCGCAAAGTATATCTTCAGGCGCATGAGATAATTGAATTTCAATTGTGTGTAAAAAGTCGACGTAAATACTTCGGCGTGAAGAGATCGCTTTTTCGGCCCCGCAAATTAGAGCAATAAGTTTTTTCCAATGCTCAAACGCTTCGAAGCTTTGGCCGATCAGGAAGCAGACGAATGCTAATTGTAACTCCCCAATTATCTCGGATTGGCTGTAAATAAAACAAATTAATTAAACATCTATTTTTTTTTTATATTAAACTAGCAGTCCGCCCGGCTTCGCACGGGTATTTAACAAAAATTTCAAAATCAATCATAATATAAGATAGCCTATGTCACCCGGGGATAGCGTAGCTTCCCAACAGTGAAAAAATTTTTCAAATCGGTTCAATAGTTTCGGAGCCTATTCAATGCAAACAAACAAACAATCAAATTTTTCTTCTTTATAATATTAACTAGCTGTTACTTGCCCGCTCCGTTGGGCGCTTTATAGAATTACATTTTTAGATCTAGACTTGAAATTTAATTAGAATATTGTTTTGACTTGCATAGATTCCAAATTCTGTCGAATTGGCATGCACCTTTTATCCATGTAATTATTCTAGCTAATATTCATTGTAACTTTCAATGTGCAATCATTATAACATTCCCGTGTCTTTCTTACAAAAATAAATAAAAAAAGTTTGGAAAATCCAAAAGTGCACGCCTCATAACGCTCATTCATTTTTTAAGAAAAAATAAATTGTGTAATTGATTAAAAAAAAAAAAAATTATAATTAAGTCATTTCTTACAGAGTATTTTTTTTTCTTTTTAATAGGGTAAGTGTGGGTATTACTGCAGGTGTAGGTATTACTGCAGATTTTCTTGTTTTAATTATCAATAAATGGGTTATGACTTTTTTGATTAAAAAAAAATTATTTCTGTTAATTTAAACCTTTCGGAAAATAACTGCATAGTGGTTTTATAAGTAAGACAATTATTCAATTTGTTATTAATTAATAAAAATTAAGTAGTTACAGAAGTGAATAATTTTATCTTTTTTAAGAGTTTCAGTGTAAAAAGAGGTGGTCGTAAAAAGTCTTTTTTTTTATATAAATGGCCTAATTAATATATTTTTTACATTTAGAAGTTAGATAACCCTTTTTTAGAATCAAATAATTAATAAAAATTACATTTTGATCAGTAAAATTTATTTAATTAAGCATGCAGTAACTGGTACCGAAAAACTGCATGTGCGTGTATTACTGCAATTTTCTCAGTCGACTGCAGTAATAGAAGCGCCTCTATTTGTATATGTCTGTACCTATTACTGCGGACGTAAACACGGCTATTCTGACCTCTAAATAAGTGCGTGAATCAAGTTGTCTTGAAGTGAAAAATAAACTATGGATAAAATTAATAAAAAATCAAAAGTTAATAAACAAAAAAATAAGAAGTCGAGGCAAGTCCAGGAAAGCAATAATCAGTAGATTGTAAGATTACATCAATTAAAATTTACGAATTCTGGTCAATTAATAATACGTTAAGGCTGTGTTACTTATTATTTAGATTATGAAGAATTTTTGTTATTACATTAAACTAATAAATTTTCTTTTTGATAAGTTTTTGTTCATTTTTAAGTAAATCCTAAAATATAGCCGTTCTGCAGTAATAGGTACGCAGTAACTGGATCAGTTGCAGTAATGGACATGCAGTAATAGGAGCAAGCTACTTTAAGACCTGCAGTAATACATGCATTTAGACTTCTTTTTAAATGCTTATTATTTAACGAAAATATTTGTTTCTCTCATTGTTGATTTAATTTTGGGTTAATAATAAGTCAAACTTTTGTTTAAAAAAAAAAAGTTATTATTATCTTGAGAAAATTTTATAAAAATGCTTTCGAAGTGAGACTTACGAAAAAAACTGCAGTAATACCGACACTTACCCTAGTATTATTCCGATCGGTTTAGTAGTTTTCGCGGTATAACCGGACAAAAAAACCGGGTCTCCATTTATTAGTATAGATATAGATTATTAAATTAAAAGACTCACTCTTTCATTTTTTGTATAGTCGAACTAAGAGCATATGATGAATCCAAAGAGTACTCGGTTATCTCAGCTGGTGTTGCATCATCGGGATAATTTCTTTCTGGCACCTCTGTAAATCTAAGCTCTGTACCTTTTTTTGGTTTTAAATTTGGTAAAAGCAATTCTTCTTTAGCTTCTACTGAAAGTCCGCTTTCTCTTCGTCGCAGTTGAGTTTTATTACTTTCTTTCAAGCGCATTTCATTGTCATAATTTTCTAACTCTAATGCGGATCGGACGTAACTAAATAAGAAGAAAAATTAATTAGTTTAATTATCAGTAATTTAATTGATAGAATTTTTTTTTCTTACCCAGTTAGAGGCTGACATCTTTCTAAAATATTATCGCTGATTTTACTAGTTAATTCTTTCCACTGATTAAGTACATCGTAAGGATAAGGACCCAAAAATTTATCCAGTTCTTTGTGATTGTTTTTTATTCTTTCTATTACTTCTTCTTCAATCGCTGAAAATCAGTAATAATTAAATAATATTTTTAAAAATAAGGTATAAAAATATTTTAATGTAATTGATAATTACGTTGAGAACTCATGTCGGTTTCTTTATTATCCCACCGCTTTACTATGAAGTCTTGCTCTTTAAAAATATGAAAAAATCCAACTCTGGGGGCTGATTCATTAAATTCATCTTTAGCACTAAAAAATATTAATTAGATACACTAATTAATTAAATATTCAAGTATTGTTAGTTGAGTTGATAGACACAGTACCAATTATTTTATTAATTTACCTGTAATGTATAAAATGTAATCCAGGAGGTATCATTTTTATACCTTTAAAATTACTCCCTGTAGTCCAAGATTTTAAATCTATTCCAAAGTCTGTTCCTGGGAGCATGTCCATTACAACTAATGTACCTCCTTTTTTAAATAATACTTTAGCTACTTCTTGAGTCATTTCACATGATTCCTTGCTCGCCATATTTATTTATTTATTAATAATTAATTAATTAGTATAGCAGCTAGATTCTTTAGAGTTAAAAATCTGAAAAATAAATTTATAAAAAAATTAAACAAATACATAAAAGTAAAAATAAAGATGAATAATACTTACAATAATTATTAAGACCTGGTAATAAATTAATATTCTTTGTATTTTATATTGACAATTAAAATTAATTATTTTCTGACTGCTGATTTTATTTATTTCTAGATTTTGAGGTTAACAAAATTACTAATGTTGTGAATCCGAAAGGATTGATCGCAACGTTCCCTGTACATACACTAATATAAAATTAAATACATATATAAGCTTATAAGCAGATGGCTGTAATAATAATAGCGGGAAAAACCCAGTAAGATTTAAAATATATGTATTTTTATTTGTAATAGTACTTATCGGTAAGAAAAAAATAAGAATCTTTAAAATGTTTTAAACTTTTTTATGCTAAGTTCTATTGTTAATTATAAGAATTTTTCTATCATAAATTTTAGGGTATAGACGAATTTATAGTCACTGAAAATTCCTAAGGAAAAACCTACAAAAACTTTTAGTACTGTTCAGTTAGTTTAGACATGCTGAGAAAAAAAATTTCTTTGTTAAAATAAACCCACATTAATTGTAATGGTCACTTAGAATAAGATGCCGAACGTTTTAGAATACTCTATACAATACTGAGAAAAACTCAGAGATCTTTATTTATTACTTTTTTTATTGTCATTTATATAATCCTTTAAGTAACTTATTTTTCAAAACGTTCGCTGAAAAAAAGGGATTACTCGAGTACCCAAAACTAAGTCATAAAAACCATACATCCATGCGGGTTACATACAACCTGGGAATGTCAAGGGTCATCGTGACGTCATTTCAGCATGGTCCCAATAAATAATTTTTTTCTGTAATAAATATGCTAATTTTATTACCATAACTATTTATTGATGAGAAAAGAAAATAATTTGATATAATTTATATTTTACAAAAATATTAATGAAAATTAAGTTAGCCGACACTTAAAAGTTTTTGAGATTTTTTTTCATTAAAAAAATGATTACAAAAAAAAATTAAAAAAAAATTCATTTGTAAAAAACTTTAAAAACTGTAAGTGCAATTTTTTAAAAATATTTTTTTGTTCTAATTTAATTATTAAAAAAAAATCAAAAAATTAAAAACGTCGGCTAACTTTAGTATTATAAATATTAACATGAAAAAATATGACACTGAAGTTAGCAGACGTTTAAAAATTTTTGATTTTTTTTATTAATTAAATTAAAATTAAAAAGATATTTCTAAAAAATTGCACTTATAGTTTTTCAAGTTTATTACATGTGAAATTTTTTAATTGTTTAATTGAAATTTTTTCAATAAAAAATTTCTAAAAATTTAGAAATGTCAGCTAACTTCATTTTCATGAAAAAATATGTTTATTTTTAAAAAACTTTTTTTTCAACTTTGAGCACAAACATTCTAAGTGAATGATACTGAAGTTAGCTGACAACTGTCAATTTTTTTAGTTTTTACAACAAATCAATTATAATAAAAAAATACTTCCAAAAATTTCCACTAATAATTTTTTTTTTAATTTTCACACTTGGAATTTTTTTATTAATTTTTTTTTTTTCACAATAATTTAATTGCTATGAAATTACAAAAAAATTTCTAACGTCTGTTAACTTCAGTGCCATTTCAATAAACGGTAGATTTACGAACTAAAAAAAACAGTTGAAGTTCAAACACCACATCCTTTGTTTAGAAGTGAGGCGCAGATCAAATTGTTGACAGGAACAGACAAGTTCTTACCGTCTATAGTCTATACACGCACTAACCACGTAAGTTTTTTTATTCTCTTTATTAATTAAAATTATTCAATGAATTAAAATAAATAATTAAATACAATATATAAATTTATTTACAGAAACAATTTCAATAAAAAATTGATAAATTTAATTTAGTGTTAAAAAATAAAAGTGACAAAGAATCTTCGCATAATGTCGCATTACTACTCAGATGAAGATTACGAAGAGATGGTGAAGTTGTACAAAAAAAATAAGAAAAATGCTTCCGCAGCGTCTAGAGAATTCGCAGCTCTTCATCCTGATTACCCGTTTCTTCCGAAGGGAAACTTAATTCGCAGAGCTGTCGAACGAAAGTTCCGAACTCGCCAAGCAGCTCCTGAAAAGAAGATGTGGATGCACGTCGATGACATCCCAAAAGGACCATCAAGACCTAGAAGCCACATGTCAAAGCGTATGTTTGAAGAAATCATGGGAATCGCCCCTGAAAAGAAAAAGCCGGCTCAAAGTAAAAAAAAAGCTGAACCTGCGAAGAAAAATGTTCCCGCTAGAGCTGAAAAATCAGCTAAGTCTCAGAGTCAGCTTCCCAAACAAGCTGGAAAATAACTTTCATCAGTTTAAATATCTTTTTTTTTTTAGTTTTTAAGTGTGTTTTTTGTTCAGCTTATTTTTTTGTCATTATTTAATATATAGTTAAAATTAAACAATACAGCTGATCGGGTAATTTTGGCTATTGTTAACTCTCATTATTGTATTTTTTAAGTAAAATAATATTTTAAGAGCCAAAAATTATTTCGATTGACTGATATCATTTAATTTTATTTAAATATCTCGAGCTTACAAAATTTTTGCTCAATATTCCGTACTTCTTAATGTATTATTTAATAATTTACCAAATAATAGTGCCATATTATTGTTATTATTATTTAGTGTAAAAAAAAGTTTTCCAAGTGTTAAAATAACAATTTAAATAATTATTACTAAAAATATGTAATTTTAAGAGCGGTTTATAGTTGATTTTCAAACGTGTTTTTTTCTCATGTATGTGATAAAATTTCGAAAAAAAACGCTTCGCTCTTCGATAGATAATTAAATTATCTATCGAAGAACGAAGCGCTTTTTTGGAAAGTTTTCATTTATTTATGCATAAAATGCGTTTTAAGATTCCATTTGTTGTACAAGTATGACAGAGATACTTTCGTTTGTCCAATAGAGGACGAGAGAGAGGAAAAATGTAAACCCTTCTTAATAATAATAAATTATTTTTTCATTCTTTAAATTATTTTAAATAATTTTAAGTCCTTTAAATACTAATTATTTATCTTTATAATTTATTTTTATTAATAATAATTTTGTAAAATTAATTAGACGTAATGACTAAAACAGTAAGTATAGATTATCTAATTAAATTAAATAAGTATAATTCAAATCAATAATTATTGTCTACTTTTAATCTAAATTGAAAAGATATTAGAATTATTTAATTGCAGTTGGTAAGGTAAAAGCCCCAATAGATGATCACGTACCAGTATATGATCATCTATTGGGGCTTTTACCTTAATTAAATTTTCAATTTCTCTTAGAATAAAATCTCTTAATCTGACAAAAAAAATAGTTAATTAATTTTTAATAATTTACAAAAAAAAATATGTAAAAATTTTAGATTAATTTGGCGAGTCTATTAATACAGCGAATAAAAAATATGCGGCTAATGAACCCAATTAAGACTTGTTATTTTTTTATAAATAAAGCGCTAAAATAAATATTTGGAAGCTCTTAAGTAAGTATCAAAATAAGTAACTTATCTTAGCGTAAATTTACTTTCAGTTAGTTCTATGAATTATTACGTACTACTTTCCTCTAAGTCAATAAATTTAGCAATTGAAAAAATAATTCAAAGCTTAAATCGATCCGGTATTTATAGAGCTTCAATGTATAATTTTAGAAATAATATCTTATAATATCATTCTATATTTAAATCAATTACTATAATTGAATGAAAGTAATAAAATATATAGAGCAATATTTACAATTTTCTAAGTATACACAATTTGTTTTGATTGGTAAATTCTTAGTACATACTTATGATGACTATTGTTCTCACAAGTGTAGACGATATATATTTTTAATAGCAACTCGAGATGTTATTTAATCTTTACCTTGAAGATTCGTCTCGCATTAACTATAACATCTCCATAATTAATACAGCGCAGCATTAATTTATTGTTGTTGTAACTAATGTACGAGTAACATGATCTTTATCAAGTGAATCAAGATAAAATAGAATTTTATTTGTATTTGATTAACTTTTTTACATTCTAATCAACTGGAAATATTGCTGTATATTAAATTATTTTTTTTTAAATATTAACAATTTTAAAAATGAATTAATCAGAAATTTAAATAATTCCAATAATTAAAAATTTTTACTAATAAAATTCAATTCCTAAAAAAAAAAAATATACATATATAACATAGGATTTAAAAAGACAAAAAATTTAAGGTATTCATTATAATTTTATTTCAATAAACCTTAATTAATTAAGTGTAAAATAAATCGGAATAAAAAATTCCTTACAATTGTTTTTTAATGTCTAAAATAAATTCTAAAAGTCAATTATTTAAAAACTGTAAATTTTACATATAATCGAAAATAAGAAATTTTATTTTCGAAGGGTTGAAAAAAAAATCACTATAATAATAAAATAATAAAAAAGGTTTATGTAAATATTACCAACTAATAATTGTTTAAAAATATTATGGCCAACTAAATTTCGTCTATAAAAATACGTGTACAATTATTTAAGTCTATTTTTAATTTAGTGATTGTATGATCCCTCACATTGTAATTTGGCATAAGTCATACTTTCTTATAATATTGATCAGTTTTTAATAATCGTCATTATTTTAGATAAAAATTTACAATTAATTACAAAGACAAAAGTATATTGAAAATTTATCACAAAATGGGTTTAGTGGTCAATAGATATAGGGTGGAAGCAATACTAAAATTGATAAGGCCTTACAAGACTGGTTGTCGTATCGATTAAAAAGTATGAAATAAAAGTTAGCAGTTACTTGATCATTTAAAAAATTTTTTAATGTCAATTTTTTTTTTCTGCCACAATTTATATGTAAAAAAAATAATCAAATATCTGCTAAATTAATCTTCATTTAAAAAAATAAATGGTATAATAAATTGTATGTGTTACCCGCATGAAAATAAAAGAATTTTCAGAAGAAAAAATTTAAAAGGTGATATTCTATAGCTCCAGACAGGAACCAGAGACAGGTACGATGGATAAAGGACTTTAAAATGAATTATTAGTAGAGTCTTTTCTCGTAGGAGAAGAGACTGTGTACATTGCCTTCCTGTTGAGCAGAAGGAGATCTCCGCTCGAATCTGAGCTTGCCACTGTAGGTCATTTCCCGCAACGCCAGAAGGGATCTGGCTCCGATGTCCTGACAGCCGTGTTTGATACCGCACTGCAAGTAGGGCAAGAACTTGAGGACACTTCCCTTGTCAACGATCGACCCACTGACGCCCTGGGCGACTTTCATCTTGTCCATTTCGTTGTGAAAGTATCGATCCATAGCAGAACCCTTGGCGTCTTTCTTGTTCATCGCTTCCAGAGATCCCATGCCACGGTACTTCTTCAAACGAACGCCGTCGCTGAAGAAATACTCGCCGGGGGCCTCAGAAGTACCAGCTAGCAATGATCCCATCATGACAGTGCTCGCTCCAAGACTGAGAGCCTTGATGATGTGTCCCAGAGACTGGATCCCTCCGTCAGCGATCACTGGAACTCCAAACTTGTTCGCGTACTCGCTTACTTTGTAGACAGCAGTAGCCTGAGGCCGTCCTACAGCCATGACTTCCTGGGTGATGCAGATAGACCCGCAGCCCATGCCCACGCGGAGTCCGTCAGCACCAGCCTCGATCAAATTCTTGGCTTGCATTGTCGTCACTACATTCCCAGCAATCACTTGCAATTTCGGGTACTCTTTTTTTATGAACTTGATCATCTCGATTTGGTAGATCGAGTTTCCTTGAGAAGAGTCCAGGACTATCACGTCGACTCCTACGGATGCTAGTAATTTGAGACGCTCTTTGTCAGTCTCTCGCGTTCCGATGGCTGCGCCGACCAACAGCTGTTTGTTCTCGTCCTTGCTGGCTATTGGGTAGCTTCTGTTCTTCTTCAAGTCCGTCCGAGCCATCAGCGACACCAGCTCGCCTTTGTCATTCACTATAGGTAGTTTACCCTTTTTAGACTTCTCTAGAATGTAATTAGCCTCCGGCAATGTCACTCCCAACTTGGCGGTGATTAAGTCTTGCGATTTGGTCATCACAGACTCTAGCTTTGTTTTCTCAGGGCTAGATGAGTCCTCCAAGAAATCGATGTCCCTTGATGTCACGATTCCTACCAGCTTGCCTCCTATTTTACCGTTTTCTGTTATTGGTATCCCGCAAAATCCGTGCTCCGCTTTTACATTCAACACGTCTCGCACTGTGTCAGTTGGCGAAAGAACTACTGGATCTCTGATGAAACCATGTTTGTATTTTTTTACCTAAAAAAAAAAATTTTTAATTACTTATTTTTATTTAAATCAATTGTTGGAAAATTTTTAATGACACTGAAGTAGACATCTGATAATTTTTAATGATATTCAAATTAACAGACACTTAAAAAAATTTTTTTATTAAGAAACTATAGGTCTAGAAAATTATTTTTAAAAAATTTCATTTATAATTTTTTAGAGCTTCTAAAGATGAAATTTTTTAATGAAAATTAAGTTAGCCGACATTTAAAAATTTTTAGAATTTTTTTTTATTAAAAATATTATTGTAAAATAATAAAAAAAAAATTTCAATTGTAAAAAACTCAAAAAACTCTAAGTGCAATTTTTAAAAAATATATTTTAGTTCTAATTTAATATTTAAAAAAAATTTAAAAACGTCAGCTAACTTTAGTGTTATAATTTTTTATAACATTAAAGTTAGCAGTCACTTAACAATTTTTTAATTTTATTTATTAAAAAAATTAGTTCCAAAAAATTATTTTTCAAAAATTGCATTTTTAATTTCTTAAAATTTCTACATGTAAATTTTTTTTTTATAATTTTTTTTGCCATAATTTATTTGTTATAAAATTTTAAAAATTATTAAATATCTGCTAAATTAATTTTCATAATTTTTTTTGCTATTATTTATTTGTTAAAAATTTTTTTTTAAATTATCAGATGTTTCTCAATTCCAGTATTATAATTTTTAATATTAAATAATTAAAAAAAAAAAAAAAATTACACGTGTACTGTTTAAATTTTCTACATGTGCTAATTTTTTTTTTTACATATTTTATCTCTCAAAAAATTGACATGTGTCTGTTATTTTTAAAATAAAAATTTATACAATTGTAAATTAAAATAAATTATAATAATAATAAATATTTTACCTTGTGAACTTCAGCAGCCTGGTACTCAGGAGTGCAATTATGATGTATAATACCAATGCCTCCAGAGAGTGCCATCGCGATAGCCATGTCCGACTCGGTGACGGTGTCCATCGGTGATGAGACCAGCGGAACCTTCAAGCCAATCTTTTTCGTCAACGGAGACACCAGTTCGACTTGATCAGCGACGAAGTCGATGTACCCGGGCAGAATAATAAAATCATTGTACGTGAGTCCCTCACCAGCTGTGAATAATTTGTTTGCAGACAAACCGTCGTCAGAAAGCTCCATGTCTTCAATTTTAGCAGCCGGAATATCCATCGTTTGTTATTTATTGATACTGATTCTCGTTTTTTTTAAATTGACAATTAAATTTTTAAACGTTAATTTTTGTTGTTCTTACTGTTTGTTTATTTATAAAATACAAGGCGTATTGATTTTTTTTTCACAGGCAGGAAGATGGTGTAAATAACTATTTTATTTAATACTAACACGTGCTTTTTTTAATTTAGCGCCCGATATACACCTCACTAGATACTCTGGCAAAGTGACCGAATGCACATTGCGCGGATATCTTATATACACCATTTATGAACATAATTTATATATATTATGTATATTTATTATCATCTCGATTGATGCATCACCTGACGGTAAATAGTGTAAGTAAATGTCACTGCACTTTATTCAATTTTTATTTTCATTTAATTAAATATTTATTTAAAAATTCTTTTATTTTATTTTTATTATTTATTAGTTATTTTAATACGCGTTTATTCCAAATTATATAAATAATAATAATAACTTGGTTAGTTTTTAATCAACTTCAAGGTAAGTTTTAATGAAATATGGGAAGGTTTTATTGGTTAATTTAATTTTACAAATGCGCATGCGCTGCGCGCAAAATTTTAAATGCAATTTTATGACATTAAAGTTAGCTGTCACTTTACAATTTTTTAATTTTATTTAACAATAAAATTTGTTCCAAAAAATTATTTAAAAAAAATTCCATCTTTAAATTTATAAAATTTCTACAAGTCAATTTTTTTTTGCCATAATTTATTTGTTATAAAATTCTAAAAATTACTAAATATATGCTAGATTAATTTTCATTGCAATTTTTACAAATTAATAATTATTTGATTAATTAATTATTAATAATTATTACATTGCCTGAAAATGATTCAATTGAACTCTTAACTTCGACAAAATAACTAATAATTGTCAAAAAGTTCACGTTATATACGTCAAATTAAAAGTAATTTTGTGAGCTTTCACATAAATTTATCAAAAATCAGCTATCAATCAGTTATGAACATGTAACCCCTTATTATAATAAATTAGGGTGACTAAAATTAAGTAAGAGAAGAGATTATTTCATAGCATGTTTGTTTTTTAAAGAAATAAGGCTAAATTATCGGCAGTTGTTTGGCCCAGGACTTCAATATTTTAATGTATCAATGCGTAGAGGTAACATTAGACAAGATTACTTGCGTTTGCCAAGAGCAAATAGTAATATGTATGAACAATCTTTTATAATCAATGGTATACGTATCTGGAACTCGTTGCCACCTGGGCTGACAACTGTAGATAATCTTCCTGAATTTCAAAATGCATCTTTTTCATTTTTTCTGGCTAATGACAATTAAAATCATTATTATATTTGTTTAATTAATTATAATTTCTGTTTCAAAGTGTCTCAAAGTGTTTATAAATTTACTAACTAACTACTGTAAATTTATTAAGTAACTTTATTGTATTTAGGTAACTTTAAAACCTTGCTGTTGTTATATTATCAAACTTACAGTACTATTGTAATTGTATTTTTATACTGTATACTTATACATCTATATATATATATATATATATATATATATATATATATATATATAAAATGTATTGCTTATTGATGGCCTTGAGGGAGCTTCGGCTCTAAGGACAAATAAATATATCTATCTATCTTTTTTCTATCAAAAGTTATACTTAAATGAAGTCACCAAAAACATCATTTTTACTATTTTGATCATTTAGAAGAGCTACTATTTCTGAACTAATCGAAGAATTTCGCTCATTCTAAGGCTTATGCAAGCTTATTGTTCAAGGAATCTATATACTAAATTTCATTAAGATCTGTTGAGAATTCTCGATAGAATAACATTCATAAGTCGGTTGTACTACACATTGCCTGAAAATGGTTCAATAGAACTCTTAGCTTTGATAAAATAACTAAAAAAGGTCAAAATTTCAATATTATATCCGTCAAATTGAAGGTAATTTCATGAGCTTTCACATAAATTTATTAAAAATTAGCCATTTCTTTTCAATCAAAAGTTATACATCAATAGTCACCGAAAACGTGATTTTCACTATTTTGATAATTTTGAAGAGCTGCCATTTCTAAACTTGACGGTAAGTTATTAAAATTATTTTATTGCAATTATAAATTTAATAATTTATATTGAAATTTTAGAGAAAAAATTTTTAATATTCTACTTATATTAATTTTACTCCGATCTTTTTATTATTTTTGCAACTGATGACAATTTTCCGATTGTCGATAAATTCAGAACTTAACAATTTATCCGTTAGTAAGAAACACTTGCAATAAAAATTATAGTTATAATAATTAAATATTTTTATAAAAGACTATATAAATATCTTTTTTTATAAAAAAAAATTCTATTAATAAAAATATTTTAACAAATCATTAAAAAAAAAAATTCTTTATATTTCAGAACAAAGTTTAAAAATATCTTCGCGCGAAGAAAAAATCTTTACGACTCTCCTAAAAAATATTTTTTGCAACAAAAAATCTTCATATAAAAAATCCAAATTTAATTAAACCATTAAATTTAACTAAATTTAATTACGTATCTGGAATGCACTGCCAGCTGAGACTGTGGCTGTAGATAATTTGGTTGAATTTAAAAATGCTTGCTTCAATCACTTTTTTGAACATGACAATTAACAATTGCAATCTTTATTTTTGATTCTATTTAAATATTTTTTCTTGTAGAATTATTATGACTTTAAATTAAGTTATTTGTTTGTATTAAATGATCTATTTGGATTTTATTACATTTGAAATTAAATCTAATTGTAAACCTTTAATTAGTTAAGTAATCTTGTAACCTATGTAAACCAATGTAATTTAAATATTGATGGCTTTGAGGGAGCTTAGGTTTCAGAGCCAAATAAAATTTTTATCTTTCTATCTAAACCGCTAAATATTAATTTTAAATAAAATTTAAGTCAACAATAAATCAATTATCGAACTCAATATTAAAATCTCGGAATCTAAATTAATAAAAATAAATCATTAATTATAATTAGTTTCTTTTAAATAAAACAAAATTAAGGCTCTTGCAACCCTTGTAAATAGATCAAGAGCGCTTCTCTAGCTCCGACACCACGTTTACCTTTTGACGCATCAATAATGTAATTTTGATCTTTATTAGACCCTTCAGGGTTGTTGCGATGACCTCAGTAACGCTCGGTAAGTAGGGGTAACCAACGCCTAGATCACGTATAACTATCTCGTAAGTAAAGGATAACTCTGGTAAAGCCAAAGCCTCTGAAGCCGAAGCCAGCGGCTAAGTAATATATATCCACACTTGTACATATAAATACCAAAGAAACGTACGAGTCGATGTCACAAAAATCCAACCCAGTAAAGTTTAGATCTTCATCTATACTAAGAATATTCTTAATCTTGGGCATTATTATCTTCCATTATAATCCGAATGAAAATGATAATGATAATCGTAATTATGATCTTTCATAGAGTATCTTGTCTTGTAATCAGCAACTAACAATCAACAGAAGGTTGGTTGGTTGCATAACGTTGATTAGCATTGAAGCTATACTGAAGAATAAACTTGATGTAATAGAATAGAATAACGAGTGAAGAGAATATAAAGGATGACGAAGTGAAGGGGAAAAAAGATGACATAGATGACTCGAGATTCGCTCATCTCTTCTCTCGACATCAGCTTCTCTCGCTTCCTCTCTTTTCTATTTCCACATCAACATCTCGGTCTGGGGAAGTATATATGTGTACAGCTCGCTCTTTCATCCCCTACATTCTACACTCTACTATAATACACACTCACACCTGGACAATAAAATCCATCTGTGTGTACATATACCTAGAGCACACAGCTTCTCGGTTCTCAGTTCTCAGTAAACGCGGAATAGGAAGCGCGCAAGTCACAGATCGATCGTCTATCGTCATGGTTACACCTCTTCTCTGTATAGAAACGTACGAGCACCTCGCTCTCACGGTAAAACCACCCCCGAAAAAGTACGTCGGGCATCGCATCTGGACCGACGTTACAACCGAGAATTATAACCTGTTAAGCATTAAGCATAACTTTGTACTTGAATAAAATTTATAAATATTTTTATCATTTTATCTTTTATTTTTATTTTCTTTTAGTTTGTTAATAAAAAGTGCGCTTTTGTCACTCGTTCGTTGTTGAGATAAATAAAATAATTTGTAAAAATTGATAGTAATAATAAAATAAATTGTAGAGGTAGTTGTAATTAATGTGTGGAAAAAAGTGGAATTTAGAGTTTTTAAATAATAAATACAGCAGATTCAAATAAAATAAAATCTCCGGAGAAGATACGGCGCACGGGCGCATCGCAGAAAAAGGGATATTGACATTTGTTGGATAGGGGCGCTGTTAAGATCCAGGACTGCCCTGATCTTCTCTCCCGCAGTATCCATGGATACGCTCTGGATAAATTCGCGCGAAACCGGCGCGCTAGCCAGTGAACTAACGAATAAAGAGTAAACGGGTGAAGAGCAAAAGTGAAGCTGACGGTGAGTGCTTAACTCCAATAGTTATTTTTTAAATAAATAGATTTAATCATAAGTGATTGTCTTATAAAATTGTGTTTCGTAAATTTGAATTTTACTGTGGATTTGTGTCATGTGACGATGCGTTTCTGACGCTCCACCCTTGTCCTTACCCCCGTTGCCTCGTTCACTTTCTTCTCTCCCTACCTCACTATTGCGCTTTCTCTGTGTTATTGTACAATCTACATCAGTATCACGGTATGTTACGGGTGAGGTCTCGCGGATGTCGTCGACCGTAAGTGTAAATTCACATTTTATTTTTTAACATCAACCATTTCGGAGTTTTCTTCATCTCCTGGTTTTTGTCGCCGGAAAAAGCTCGGAAATCCACTCCGTATAAATTTTGTCGGTCAGAGTCGGCAGTTTTGACAAAATGGCTCAAATGTGCTTTTTATTTTTATTTTTTTTTTTCTAACTATTTTTACGTCAGTGGTCTTTAGTGCCCTCTCCTCCGTCACTGCCTCCCTCTGTTCTTGGGCGTCGTCGCTCCAGTGAATGCGGTGCACCTACGATAGATGCAATTTCGGGAGTCGTTGGCATCCATTTTAACACATATGTTTTACAATAATACTCTTAATTACAATCATTATTTTTTTTTTGGTATCAAAAATTATGATTAATTTTATTTTAGTTCAAAATAAAAAAAAAACGAAAGAAAAATTTATCTTTTTTTTGCACAATTAATTTTATTTTACCGCAACCAAGTAATTTTTTTTAGTTAAAAATAAACATGAAAATTTTTCCAATTTTATAGCTTAATTTTTGAATAAAAAAATTATCTAATATTTTGAATTTTATAAAATTGTTTTAATTATAAAAGAAGAAATAAAAAAAAAATAAATTCAAGTCAATGAACTCTTGTTAAATAAAATGATCAGTAATTTATGCCGGTAATTTATTAAAAAAAAATATTAATTGTTATTATTGAAGAAAATAATATTACTGAAAAAAATTTAAGGAACTTTTTGGCAGGACTCTGATCAGGCAAATAAACAAAGTAGCGGATAAGTTGATGAGGGTCATGCGATATCCATGACGAGAAGGGCGACAGGTGAACGCATCGGAGCTGAGTAGAGATCGATATAGCGTTTAGGGAGCTCGTTTCACCCACGCGTACAACCCGAGTGCACCTACTTCGCCCTACCCTAGTAATCGGAGCCGAGTGGTATGGTTGAAAAATAGAGAAGTGAAACAGGAGTGCTTTGATCCCCCCGAAGCTTCAAGCTTGAACCTCTGAGCTCGGGAACTAATACCAGCTGAGTATTCCAGCTCATACATCGTAGATCTTCCTGTCCCTCGATGTCAATACGAGTTTTATTTTTAATCTTTTTTTATTTATTTAGTTTCATTTTATCTTTTTGTTGCTTTTTCTCTAGGGCGAAAGAATCCACCTTTTTCTGGCACCACGACCTCGCCCTGCTGTACTGTCACTCGCCTCTGTTCTCGGTCTGCTCAGCCCCACCCCTTTATTTTTATTCCCGTCTCACTCACGTGTTTGTTGATAACCGTGTTCAAGTGCATATCGCTACCGCGGCTGTTATCGCGGTCAGTTCTTAGTGTCTGACTTTTAAGCCTTTTTACTACTTGGATTTTATTTTTCCTTCAATTTATTGGAATTTAAAAATTTTTTTTTCTTTATTTTAAATTTGTAAATTATAATTAATAAATATTAATTGAATAATTAAAAAAAAAAATTTTTTTTTTATTAATTTTAAGACCAATAATTTTTTATAAAATTTTAAGTATAAAAAAAGCTTGAGTGTAAAAATAAGAAAATTATAAATAATTTTAATAAAAATAAATTACAGAGTGGTGAATTATTCTGTAAAATGAATCGTAAATAATTGACAGTAGTGTATATGAGAATGAGGTCAATAACTAGGACACGGTTAGTAAGTAGGTCATTTACCCTAGTCCTGGAATATAAAATTTAACTATCATTCTTTTATTTTATTTTCTTTTATTTTTTATTAATTAAAATTTAGTTTATTAAATAAATAAATTTTTTTTGGTGTTGCCAAGCTATTAAAATATTTTTCCTCTATAATTTTATTCCCGTTTGAAAATTAATTAAAAAAAAACAGTTTGAAATTTTAGTTGGTAAAAATAACAGAGAAGCGCAGATTGATGAATTCTTTGATTTTAATTGGACAGAAATAATTAAAAAGTAATTACTAACTCAATTACACGAAATTCAGGTTGAAAGTTCAATGGATTTAAATTAATCATCTGCTGGTGCCTTGAGCAGAAAGTTTTTTTTTTTTTTTTTTTTTTTTTCAATTTTCTCCGCGGTCTCCGGAGGCTTATGTAATTTTGAACATGCAAATAGAGGAATAAAATAGGAATATCAAAAATAAGAGGATACATAAAAGAGAGAAAGAGAGCCAATGCAGTTGTTATCATGATCCTGCGGACTTTGGACATAGATTTGCGACCGCGCATGTATAAGATATCTAAACTTTTATTTATTTTTAAAGTCAATTTTGTCTTAAAAAAATTTATTAGTTGTTTTTAAATTTTATTCTAACATTAATCAAAACTTGAAAGACTTTTTGTCTGAGTCTCAGTCATAAAAATTTTTATTATAAAAGTATCTCGACATTTATCTGAATTTATATTTCATTAATCCAGATTTTATAGTAATATATTGAAATTTATTCTATTGTTAATTTTATTAGTTTTTCAACAGCGCTGGGGCTCGAACCCCGACCCTTTGCGTTAGAGTCATGTGTCTTCCAATTCACGCTACAGTCATCTTACGCTACTTTTTCTTTCATGCATAAATAACATAAAAACTTCTCAAAGGTCAAAAAAATCACGTTAAAGTTTGAAATTAATCACTTTAATTGATTTTAAAAATGTGGGATTTTTTTTTATGACTTTCAAACAAGTAGATCGATTTTTTAGACACCTAAAACTTTTCACCTTGTAATTAATGGTTTTTATAAAAAAAGCCAAGTCTCACACTCGACTGATAAAATACAGTAACAATAATTCGGTGAGAAGGATTTAAAATCAAGGTTGTATAATAAGAGATAAATTACTATGACATTTGACATATACTTTTGTAGATATTTAACAGTTGTTCTACTTACTTGTCTGTTGAATAATGATAAAGTAGAAAGACTAGAGTCATTACGTAGCCTGCGGAGCTACGTAATATCACAGTCTGGCTTAGTAGTCAGGTCAGTTATGTCTAGTATAGTCCATCCAGCGGTTCCAGGTCTATATATCTAATATATAAGTGTAAATGCATCACTGATATATATTTTGTCTCAAGTTTTTAGTGAAAGTAATCAGTGTTAATGCAGACGGCACTCTTTATCTGATATACTTTCTTCTTTAATACATAATAAACTCATTCTTGTTTTATTTTATTCATTTTTTTAAATTTCACATTCAAAAATTTTTTATTATTTCATTCAAAAAATTTTTGAAAAATATTTATTAAAAAATTTTAATGAAAAAATTCATTTTTAATTAAAATTTTTTTCCTTAAGTTTGAAAAATTCTCTAAATAATTTATTTAAAGTCGCTAATTAATATTAAACAAGATCCGTTTTACGTCAACAGATCATTAATTACCATAACACGGTCGCTAATTTTCCCAGCAACTTTAAAATGAAATTTTAAATAAAGGTGACCGAGCTGATAGCGTATTTTTGTGCAAGCCGTGCTTAGTTTTATCAGTAAAGAGTATTTTTTCATCGAGAAGAAATAAAAATAAAAAAAAAAAGATAAATAGACGGCTGACAAGTCGTTAGATGTTCTACTCTACCCTCGAAACATCGGGTTGATTCAATTAAAATCTTCAACGGAAATTAACCTTTTTGGCTCTCGCTACCGAGGGTTAATATTATTATTATTATTATTATTATTATTATTATTATTATTATTATTCAATTACAATCCTATAGATTAGAAATATTTCAATTTTCTGTCGTCAAACGTCAATAACGTAAATAATTCGATTACAACTTTAATCGGATTTTATTTTTCCCTTTAAATTTAGTTTTAAAATTACCAATCATACTTGTTATTTTTAATTAAAAATAAAATAATATGCAGTAAAATATAAAAAAAATAAAATTCAATTAAATAAAAAATTTCTTTCCAATAAAATTGCATGACGCGTCGCTGAAATTTATCTACATAACATTAAATATATATTTATAGAATCACGTATTGGTCAATAGAAGCCTCAAATGTGAAAAATCAATCGTAATGTTTTAGTGCTTTCATTCATTTTCAATTAAATTAACTTTGGTATAAAAAAAAAAACATTATAAATTATCAGTACGTCGCTATTATTTCCATGAAGCTATTTCGAATCATAAATTTACCGTTCAATTAAATTTTCATCAATTTACTAGCCGAAATAATTAATAGTTCAATAAAAAGTGATTTTATTTTTCCAATTTTGAAATATTAAAAATAGTTTTCTTTTAAAGTATAATTAATTTATTTATTTTATTTTTAACTTTAAAATTTTCTAAATAAAATGTTTCCTTTCTTGCCAAATTATTTTTACGGTCAATAGCAATTATAAACTCTCGACAATTTTCCACACTTTAAACCCTCAGTACAATAACCAGTCCACCAAATTGGCAATAAATATTGAAACAGTTTGTCACTACCAGATAATAGTTAAATAAAAATAAAAATCTAAATTTATTTAATCAATCATATGGAAACAAAATAGGAAATTGATTAACAGTCATTGTTATTGCAAATAATTAATTAACTTTAGATCTGATCCCATTGACCCCATTTAGAATAATTATTAAATAATAATTATAATATCTATATTGTATTTGTATTTTCGCAGTGATGATGCCACGGAGAAGCTGATAATCACGGTCGCCAACAATGATGTGACAATAAAGATACCTCCGTTTATTCTCGATCGGGAATTATAAACCGATCATCTGTGCTACCGAGTGCTTCCGTTTAAAATAACAACAAATGAATTTATAATTAACACCATTAAATATCGCTCATTAATTTAAAAGGAAAATATAAATCGGCTGATAAAATTGGTGCCAAATAAAATAAAATAAAAAATACCAAAGAGAATAAATAATTATAATTATTTATTTAAAATAACTAGATAAAATAAAAAGCCAAATAAAATTGTGTCAAAGCGAGGGAGAGAAAAGACATCGAGAGATGAAAGACTAAATAAAGTCGATTTAAAGATGAGAAAATAATATTACTTATAATGAATTGAATTGGATTTATAATTCATCAATAAAAAAGTCTAAGAGAAAGATTAAGACAAGGAATAAAGTATTATTATTATAATTGTTATTATAAAAACTTCAGTATTGATATTTAAACTCGAAAATGGGAAACAAATTATCAGCATGCAGTTGTGCGCCTTTGAAACGAGGCTACCGCGACGACGAATCCCCATGGCAGACAGGTGGAAGAAGTAGCGGCAGCCACAGGGGAGATTCTGCCCACTTGCTCAGGTGCGGAAGCGTAATAGAAAAGAAGAGGTGCGCATACCATCCCATTAAACCATTTCCATTTGATCACTCTCTGTCAACATTTAATTCTCTGTAATAATTATTATTAAACACTGATTTAAAAAATTTATTTTACTTGAGAAAAAAATTTTAATCAAAAAAATTTTTTCTCTTAATGTGGATAGCCACTGTGAGGATCAAAAAAATAGGTGATTTTCGGGAATTTTTTTGACTGGGATAATAAAGGAATTTGGAGATTGGGTTTTTTTGTTTTATAAAGTATACATTAAAGATTATTCTCCTAAATTTTAATCAAAAAATATCATGTTGTTACAAAGTTATTAGCATTTTTGTAGAGCACCAAAAAAATTTCCCCCTCCATGATGCGATCTCTAACTCAAAAACGGATTATCTAAAACAAAAAAATGAAAGAGCGTTGTAATCTGCATACACACTGATAGAAGGATTTGTTTATAGTTAAAAGTATTTGTTAATATTTAACAAATCATTTATTAGAGACCACTTTTTAGTCCTTAATAAATATTTCTTAGTATTTAAAAAGATTTATTAATACTTAATAAATGAATATCAGATTTATTAAATACAAACAAATCATTTTAAATACTAAGAAATATTTGTTTAATACTAAAAAGTGGTCTCTAATAAATGATTTGGTAACTATTAACAAATATTTTTTGGTACAAATAAATCCTTCTATCAGTGCATGTGGTTATCGTTGCACGTAGGGGATTATGAAAATTTGGATTTAAAAAAAAATGGCGACATATTAAAAATTTTTTCGTTTTTTTACTTATTTTTTTGGATTCAAACAGCCCTAAAAAATCTTAAATATCAAAATTTCCAAAATCCCCTACGTGCAACTATAGCTACTGAATAGACGAATACGGGGAAAAAAAAAGTTGCAAATCGGTTCATATTTATGCAAATTACAGTGCTTATCAGTTAAAAAAAAGTAGTTTCGAGAAAAACGCGTTTTCGTCGGAGTGCCGCGCGTGCACTGATAGAAGGATTTATTTGTATTAAAAAATATTTGTTAATAGTTAACAAATCATTTATTAGAGACCATTTTTTAGTATTAAACAAATATTTCTTAGTATTTAAAATCATTCGTTTGTATTTAATAAATCTGATGTTCATTTATTAAATATTAATAAATCTATTTAAATACTAAAAAATATTTGTTAAGGACTAAAAAGTGATCTCTAATAAATGATTTGTTAAATATTAACAAATATTTTTAACTATAAACAAATCCTTCTATCAGTGTGTAAAGTCATTTGACGCGCTGTCACAAAAATTACTATAACTCGGAAAATATTCGGAATTTTGATACCAAACTCTAGATACATATTTTTGAATCTATAAACTTGGATTTAATAAAAAAAAAAAAATTTTTTTTTTTGAAATTTCACAGTGGCTATCCCCCTTAAATCAAGTTGATTTTTTATCAGTGTAATATTATGCCGTCAGTACACAAGTCTTTCAATAAACTGAATGAATTTACTGATGTATGATAGATTACGACACGTGGTTACTTCACGTGTAGACCCTTGATGTATAAATTTATTATTATTTTTTTTTTTTTTCATGTCTCTGTGACACATTTTTTTTCTCTCAACCCCTTTTCAATTTACTCAAGTGTTTTTTGTGCACAGCAATTTCAACTGACGTATGTATCTTACAATTAATTTCTCACAAGTTGCTTATTCTAATGTAGTTTTACGATCATTGATTATCTATAAATCTATAATCTATTTAGAGATGGAGAATAAATATCTATCATTTTTTAGTCGTCAGAGTATTTTAGGTTTGATCACCGCGAGTAAAAGTGGAAGATTATTTTTTTTTTATTTCATTTTTTAGGCGGCTTTTTGTTGATTTATTCGAGCCGGGAAAAAATTATTCTATCGGATTTTACATTTTTTTATTTGAATTAAAAATATATGTAAATTTTATTGAAGTTAAAAAAAAAAAATTAAATTTTGTCCAGTAATTAATATTTTTCCACATAAAAAGTAATTTATAATTAATTACATATTGGTGAAGTTAATGAATAATTGACTGACTGCTTTTAATATTCACCTAATTAAAATTAAAAAATCTAATATAAAAAAAAAAAAAACTAGTCTACTTTAATATAACTAAGTAATTTTTTTAATTAAACTTTATTCTTAAACTTTTTAATTTATTTAAGTAGGATGTGAATTTTTTGTATGAATAAAAAATCGTGAACTAGATTTTGACAGCGTTCTTTCGATCTTTTGATGTCACACTTTATTATCGGAAAGACGTCAAGCGAAAAAATGAAAAAATAATAAAATTTAAAACAGGGATCACTTAAAATTTTTTTAACTTATAATTATTCCATCAAATATTAATTACATCCACAAATAGAAAGTTATTACCGTCATTGAAAAGCATTAAAAATAATTAATTTGCATTGAAAATAAAATTACCTACGGCTATTAGCTTGTAAGCAGTTATCAAACAATGTTCAATTAACTTAAATGTTCATTTAATTGAGTTGAATAAATCTCTAGATAAATATCGAGGTGATATTTACTCTTCAATTTTTTTTATTCAAAAAAAAAAACATCACAATTTTTTTCCGTGTCTTCCAATTTTACGTTTCTACACGGAAAAAAAAAAAAAAAAAACAGGAATAATTACAGTATAAAATGTAAAATCGGTCCCAGTGTAATCAAAACTAGAAAAATTACAGTTTGAAATAACATTTTTCTAAATTTAATTTTTAATTTAATTTTCAGAGCTTTCAATGTAAATATTACATTTTACAATGTAATTCCTATAAAATTTGTAATAATTACAATCTGAAATTGTAATTTTTCCAGTTTTCATCACAAAGCGCCACGTTGCATTATATACTGTAATTTTTCGAGTTTTCTTTTTTCCGTGTAGATTACTTAGACGATAAAAATTGATAGATTAGTTCTTAGCGAAAAATTTTCAAAGGTTTCCTCTTGAAAGGGATTCCGTCAGATGTTTAAATTTTCTTTGATAACAGGAAATATATATTGCTGTTTAAATTTTTTAAACACTTCACAATCACTCACATTATCAATCACTTGGCATTATCAATCATGTGTATATATTTGTCATTCCTTTCATCTCGACCTGCAACTGATGCTTTGCAAATCTTTATCTATATTATAAGCTTAAGTTTCATTATTCCCTTCTTTTGCATGTCTTATTTTAAACTTCTGTATTTCCTTTAATTGATTCAAAAAATTTATTAATTTTTATTTTTCAAAGAGGTCTAATCGCAATCAATGTTAATTAAAAATATTCATAAAAAATTTAATTATTTTTTCATATTAAATTAAAAATTTGTGTTTTATATTTTTTCCCTTAAAAATAAAAAGTTTAAAATAAATTGTGAAGCGACTGGACTTCTTCAGGCTGAGACAGTACTAAAAAAATTTCAATAAATTTTATTTCTTTAATTACGGAATAAATTTGTTAATAAAATTATTAACAAGCTTATTCAATAAATTTTTAAATGAAAAATCTGAAATTACATCTAGTACTGCTCAGCTTCATGCATAGACACCAACGAACACTCGATTAACAAAATTTTGAGTACTTTCAGATTGTGGGCTGAAGTTTTCCACGTTAGCGCGGCTGGACAAACAGGTCTTGTCAAATGGCAGCAAGTTTCAGAGGATCTTGTCCCCGTGAATATTCGCTGTCTTTCGGATTCCCCTGAAATGGTCTTCCATATTACCGCCTACAATAGTCAAGTTGACAAGATCCTAGATGTACGACTGGTCCAACCAGGTCAGTCTTTTTTTTTTTTTTTTACAGAAACTTATAATATTTACCTCATTAATACAAGACGGAAAATTTTATTGTAAAATATTTAAATTAATAAGTGTACTTTTTAAAACTTTTATTTTAGCAAACTTTATAATAAGTTTACTTAACAAGAAAGTTAATAATCAATAAAAGTAGTTTATTGGTAAAAATTAAGTTTTTTTTTATTTTACAGTAAATATTAAAATTCAGCTTATTTTATTTTTTTAAATACTAAATTGAAGACTTTAAATATCTGGATGATATTTTAAAAAGTTCAAGTATTATAAAGTTTATAAATATTTTTTAAACTAAAACTTTTTTTTTTTTTAAATAAAATAATAAAAAATAAAATTTTCCAATTAAAATCCCAATTAGTTTTTTTTTTTTAACAAAATCTTGTTATTTAATTTATACACAATAAAAAATTTTCCGTCATTGTGTAAAGTATAAAAATTTGTGTGTAGAATATTACACTGTAGTGTAGAATTTCAAATTCTAGTGTGTTAAATCAACATATGTTAAATCAACATATAAGAATGTTAAATTCTACACACTAGAGTGTAATATTCTACACATAAATTTTTACACTTTACACAATGACGAAAAATTTTTGACTGTTTATAAATTGCAACACATAAAAAAAATGTTCTTGAATCAAGTATATAATTTTGAAGAAATTAATATTCTTGATTTGAGTAGAAAAATTCTTGATTTAAGGAAATTTTACTTGATTCAAGAATTTTTCTCTTGAATCAAGTTAATTTTTTTTTTTCAGTGAATGAAAATTAAATTTATAAATAAAAATACGCAAAAAAAATGACACTGAAGTTAGCAGACGTCTAAAAATATTTGATTTTTTTTTAAATTAAATTACAATTAAAAAGATATTTATAAAAAATTGCACTTATAGTTTTTAAATTTTTTTACATGTGAATTTTTTTTTTTAATTGTTTAATTGAAAATTTTTTAATAAAAAATTTCTAAAAATTTTGAAATGTCAGCTAACTTCAGTATTATAAAAAAAAGCTCAAATTACATGACTAAAAATTAAAATTAAAGGTACAAGAATCGGCCAAGCATCAGAATGCTTTATCTACTGGAAAGACTCAATGACCAATGATACATGGGGTCTAAACTTTACCTCTCCAATAGACGCTAAACAGTTCAAAGACTGCTGCGTAAGTAATCGTACATATATATTAATATTAATATTAAATCAAGTATTTCCGACGCGAATTTCAGCTTCAGCTAAATGAACAGTAATAAAAATAATAATAATAATAGTAGACAGAACATGTAGCCGGAGATGTAGATGCGTTTTATCAATAAAATAACAAAGTGGAGTTTACCCGGGCGAATGATTGACATTTTATCTTTGGCCTTTCCAGTCACCCTCGACGAAAACACCCCGCAAAGCGCCTTCTTCGTATTCCCTGAAGCTGGAGCCTCCCAACAAGCAAAAGGTCAAAACACGGATGAAACCTCTTTCTACACCAGCTTCTCCTAGTCGAACAAAAGCTCCGCAGTGCACTTGCATGGTTCCTGAGCAACTGAGAATCTCACGGACTCGAGACCAGAGATTTTCAGCAGGTCCTTGCGGTGAGTTAGAATTACTTATTATAATTATTTATTCAATTCTTGAATTAGCTAAATTTATTCACGGTGTAAAAGACTCCAAGATACTTAATTCACTGGGTGTATTTTTAGTGTCAAGTTCAAGTCTGCTGGAATATAACTAAGGAGCCTCGGTGGATTATTTATAAATTATTGATAGCTGATTGAAAGGATAAATTATTAATATATTATTATTTGCGCAGGCCCCGTGTCGTTACCTAGAAACATGGTACTGAACCCCCGTTCCGGGGATGTAGAGATGACGCCTGGACGTGACAAGATAGGTAACAACGCAACATCCAGCGTTTCACTTTACGACAATGTCAATAATACTACCGATACACCAGGTAAAACATCCAAGTACGGTGATACGTCAAGGCACATCAGTAAAGACAAACAACTACAGAATGAAACATGCCAGACAACGCCCAAAACTGTTAACGTTGCTACTGGCACTGCTACCGTTGGTTCACAGGTATTTTTTTTTTTTTTATTTTTATTTAATACATTTTATTGGTTTTTTTCAATTAAAATTTTTTATTTTTAATTATTGTTGATTTAAAATTATTTAATGCAATTTTTTGATTAAAATTTTGAGAATTTTATTTTTTTAAAGTAATTTTTTTTATTGAAATTATAAAAAAATTACTTATTTTAATTTTAAACAGTAAATTTAATTTAAAAAAAACTTTTTTTTATAGAAAAAAATTTAAAATTAAAATTTTTTATTTTTAATTATTCTTGATTTAAAATTATTTAACGCAATTTTTTTAATAAAATTTTGAAAATTTTATTTTTTTTAGGTAATTTTTTTATTGAAATCATAAAAAAATTACTTATTTTAATTTTAAACAGTAAGGTAAAAGCCCCAATATATGATTATGTACCAGTATATGATCATATATTGGGGCTTTTACCTTAAATTTCATTAAAAAAATTTTTTTTTTTTTTTTAAGAAAAACTTTTTCTACATTTCTTCACTATTAATGATATTTTATATCTTAAAATTAGAGTAAAAATTTATGAAAAAGTTTTTATGAGAAACTTTTGAATTAGATTTTATGAAATTGAAAATTGAGATTAAAGTTTTTTTTTTTTTTTAATAAATAGTCAAAAAATTTACGTTAAAAATAAAGAAGAAAAAATGAATTATTCAATACAATGGTAATAATATTGTTGGTAGAGATATTAATAATAATAATAATGATAAAATTTGGTAGATTGATAGTCCAGATGACAAAGGTACAACGATATCACCTAAAAAAGGAATAAAGCGTCAAGACAGTGCGACACAAAATGGGAGTGAGTCTCTGAAATCAGAAAGCATACAAGTAGGGGGTACATTAGGTAGCAAATTTCGTAAAGAACAATTACACCACACAAAATCAGCAGACTACACGGAGTACGAAATGCAAAATGGTAATTTCTTCAACATCGTTAATAACAACAGCAATCATGGGAGTAGAAAATCCAAGAGTAAGAGTACGGACGATATGAGAATTGAAAATGCTCAAAACGGCGGTATTAGCCTTGATCCGAATACATTGAAACGGATGCTCAAACCAATGTCAAGTATTGACAGTCCAGCAACTTCACCAGAAATGACGAGAAAACGTCATCCTCATGCTCACACTCATCACTACTATCATCCGAATAATAATAATCAGAGGTACATACATTCCGAACCGGAAAATGATAATTATGCTCATCCATACAGAAGCCCCTATAATAATAAATTTCAAGGATCAAGAAGTGTTCATGAAATGACTCGTCAATACTCTACTGGTACGTATTGTTTTCTTCTCTTTATTACTCTTATCGTTTTTTTTTTTTTTTTTTTTTAATATGTAGGTTTTGATTATTACAATGTTATGGATTTTCTGTTGTTATACTCAGCTTATTTCGTTTTTGAGTATTGATTTACATTTTTATTCATTTCATTCAATAGCTTCCACCAATCAAACTCTTTCATTAAACTCAACTTTTCATTTTTATGCAATCTAGTATTTTTTCTTATTGCATTTATTAATCATTTTTTAATATAAAGTGAATGGAGTTTTTTAGACAGTTTTCTTGCTAGTGTAATTATTAAAATTTTTTGTAGATATTTTTATTTTTTTACTCTAAAATAGTTGAGAGATCAATAACAAGAATAATAATCAAAGTAGAAAAAATTAAATTTCAATTTTTTTAAAATTATTTTTCAGTATAAAATTAAGTCTTCTTATTTTATAGAAAAAAAAAAATTATTAATGTCAAGAAATTAAAAGAAGAAAACAATTAACTTCATTTTTTGATCAATATTTAAAAAAATCATAATAAAAATGTTTGAATCAATTTATTAACTTAAATAAATAGAGAGTTAAAATAAAAAAAAATCAAGTAGAGAATATTATTAAATTTTTTAATATCTTCATCAAAGACAAGTTTTTTTGAATCTCTCAACTAGATTATTAAAAAAATATAAAAAATTCAATTTTAAATTAAAAAAATCTTGTTTTTTCTAAAAAAATTTTTCTTATTTACTTTTTACATACCACGAGTTTTAATTAAAAAAAAAAAAAAAAAAAAACTTGTAATATGTAAGAAAAAATATTTTTTACTTTATCGATTGCTTTATTTATTAAATATATATATATATATATACAGTGTATGTTCCAATTAGTGACCATACTTCATAGCGCTAATTACCCAACTAGATAAAAATTTTCGAGTTTGCTATTCTGCCAACAAATGCTTAAAAAAAAATAACTCAGCCATTACGCAGTTGAATAATCAACCCTTACATTTTAAATGTAAATAATGTAAGTAATAACTAGCGAGTACATAATCGAAGATAAAAAAAAAAGAAATGAATTGTAAGGGTAGTTTAATAAAAGAGGTCAGTAATTGGAACAGACACAATGGGGACAGTCACTTTATCGGAATTTCGGCATTAGCTATCGAAAAAAGCGTAAAAAAGCGGTTGTAATATTGTTAATGAAGAATGAGCTATTATAGAGGTCTAGAGACCTGCTGCACCATTTGTTGAGTACTTGCACGTTGCGTATCTGCTCTGTCTTAGGCGGCAGAGGCAGGATGTACTTAGATTTGGAACGTAATCGGTGCACAGGTGACATGTCCCCACCGTCAGACAACGTTATCTTCGACAATCAGTGCTACGCAACAACGCCAAGTTCATCTAATGGTAATTCAGATATGGAACAACCGAACCACTGCAGTGCCAGACGTTACAACGGCCAGACATATCATCAGCAGCACCACCCACAGCAGCAGCAGCAGCACCATCAGCAGCACCACCACCCGTATCAGCAGCAGAACATCCAGCATCAGCAGCAACAGCAGCAGCAGCAAAATATGCAGCAACAGCAGAACATCCAGCAGCAGCAACAGCAGCAGAATATGCAGCCCACTTCAACCCCCGGGAGTCCGACCAGCCGTTTATTGCTCGAGTACGAAATGCATTTGAGAAACACTCTTGCGAAGGGAATGGACGCTGAAAGCTACAGTCTTCATACCTTTGAAGCGCTTTTAACTCAAAGCATGGAAAATCTAGGTCAGAATACGCCTCAGCTCAGGTTTATTTATTTATATAGTTTGTTGGTATTATTTTAATTAGAGTTTGTTTTATTTTTCTTCGGTTTTATTCCTTTCGATAATTTTTATTATTTTATTTTATTCAATTTTTACTGTTATTTTCTTTGCTATAAAATCAATGAACTAGGAAGATTTAAAAAGGCCAAAGGTGTTTTTTTTTATAAAAACTGATTTACGGATGAGAGAATATTTTATTGTTTTATAATTATAAATGTTTAGTTAAAATTTAATTATTTTTTGTCTGGAATAAATAAAGAAATAAGTAAATAACTATTAGTAAATTATTGATAAAAAATGGGGATTTAAAAAATTGCACGAAAAAAAGTAAACTGTAAATTCACTCGGATTCCGGTTAATTTTTATAGTTTCTAAAGGTACAGCGGACATCGGGATGGCAAAAATATAAATATTACAGAATTTAATGTAGAAAGTGTAAAAGCCACAATTTATAATTTAATATCCAAAATAAGGGATTAGTAGCTGTCACTATAGTAAATAACGAATCTGTCATCTTAAAAAATTACAGTTTCAAATAGTAAAAATTGCCGTTTCAATATATAGTCCATTCTATTGAGGAGAAGGGGTATCAATCTAGGAGAATTTAACATTTGAAACAGTAAAAATTATAAATCTGAATTTTTTTATTGGCTGTCCAGTATTAACCAGTCTACAGAAAATATATTGTAGTAAAAATTATACTTTTAAAATATACATTTTATCAGTACAAGCAAGTCAATAATTATAGTTTCATTTTTAGCGCTGCGTTTAAAATTTACCATTTTACTTTGTAAATATTGACGTTGCTTGTATTAGAAGTTTACTAACTTTATTTTATACATTCGACATATCATAAGATCATTTTTTAGATACGAAATGATAAATATCAACGTCAAAATTCTTAATTATTATACTTTACGTTTTTCGACATTCACGTAGCGAATATTATTGTTTGAAATAATGTTTTCTGCTATGTAAAATATAAATTGTAGCATTTAAATGATAAATATTATAAAGTGATTAGTAAAATCACGATTTTACTGTTTGAATTGGTAATTTATAGCAGTTGATCATTACTTATCATAAATCGACTATTATTTATTACAGTTTACTTTTTTCCGTATAGTTATTTAAATAAAAAGTTTATAAGGGAAAAAATAAATTTTTTTTTATTGTAAAAAATTTAAATTAAAAATTACTGAATTTTAGTTTTAAAATGTATAATATTTTAAAACAGCAGTAACGTTATTAAAATTTATTTTTATAGAACTGGCAGAAAATATTCCGATGAATGTTCAACGCACCCCGCACGCATCGCGCAAGCGTAAGTACAAGCTTTATAATTAACTTTTTTTTTTTTTATAAAAATGTAACCATGTACACTATCTAACCATAATAAATAAGCTCAAGTACCGGTAATGAGCGTACCTCGCCGTGAAAAAACTACGTGTTATGTTGAATTTAAATCACCGTCTCACGTTACCTGTAAAATATTCGCTCAGTATGAACGGACAGTGTACTCGGATATCAAAAATGATAAAGTTAATAATAATATCAGTAATATTGTTAATGATCTAACGAAAAATGTGATAAACAATGACTTAGGTCCTAATTCCAACAAATCATCGACGCTGCCGCTGTCCTATCGCTATTCAAACGACCGGCAAAATAGCAAGGATCGCGACGGATATTACAGCGATCGCAATGAAATTATAAGGGAGAAGCGAGAACGCGAAGCTGTCGAACGAGAAGGATATCTTAGCGACTACAACTCTAAGTATGAACCCAAGTAAGTATTTTATAATTGCTATAAATTTTGGTGAAGTAGAAAATTAAAAAAAAATTGTTCCAGCGTCTCGCAAAGATGTACCAGCTGCATTGGAGAGTCAGCTAGAGCTCAATGGTTCCGACATTCAGATGGATGGCGATCTGGTAGCTCAACACTAGGATCAGCAGCCTCTAATTCTATAAATCTTAGTTATGACCGTGGACACAAGCGAGAATCGCCTTGGGAGTCATTGCCCTCGTTGCGACAGGAAAATAGTCTCAATGACAGTGGCTACAGGTCAAATAGAACTGACTCGATGGAACAACGGTGAGTTGTTATTTTAATTAGCCTAGTGTAATTAATTGCAATTTATAAAACTAAACTTAGATGTTATAGATTTTTTATATAATTTAGATTTAATTATTTTTTGATAAGAAAATTTTTCGTATTGATGTCTTGAAGCTAACATAATTATTTATTAATAAATTCAATTAAAAGTTTTAGTTGGAAGAAAATGTCTTTGAATGTCAGATCTTGCTCATCTATTGAAGCTTTTACTTAAAGTGTTTATTAAAAGTTTATTAACTTTTGGATTTACTAAATCATTTTAAATTTATCAACATATTCTCAAGTTAAATTGGGACAAATATTTTTAAAGTTGAAGTTTTTGTGTTCAAGAGTTTTTAATAAATTATTGGTAAAAATAAGATAAAAGATTATTATAGTAAATAATCTGCCAATTTAATAAATATTTATTATTATTATTATTTTTTTTTTACAATTTTTAATTACTGATTTTATTGATTTTTTTCATTATAAAAAATTAAATTTTCAACATTTTTAATTTAAGTAAAAAAAAATTTTTTTAATTAAAAAAAACAATGAATAATAATAATAATTTTTAACTTTGCGTTAATTTTTAATTATTATTATTATTCCTTTTTTTTTACAATTTTTAATTTATTCTCAAGTTAAATTGGGACAAATATTTTTAAAGTTAAAGTTCTTGTGTTCAAGAGTTTTTTATAAATTATTGGTAAAAATAAGATAAAAGATTATTATAGTAAATAATCTGCCGATTTAATAAATATTTATTATTATTATTATTATTTTTTTTTTACAATTTTTAATTACTGATTTTATTTATTTTTTTTTATTATAAAAAATTAAATTTTCAACATTTTTAATTTAAGTAAAAAAAACTTTTTTTTAATTAAAAAAAACAATGAATAATAATAATAATTTTTAACTTTGCGTTAATTTTTAATTATTATTATTATTTTTCTACAATTTTTAATTACTGATTTTATTTATTTTTTTTTTATTATAAAAAATTAAATTTTCAATATTTTTAATTTAAGTAAAAAAAAATTTGTTCAATAAAAAAAAACAATAAATAATAATAATAAATATTTATTAAAAATTTGTTGAGATTTGAATTTTTATTATTATGATTAATGATGAATAAATAAATGATGATTTATTTTCTAGTGGAACATTTGATCGACAAGACAGTGTAAGATCAGATTACATGTCTGATAGAGACAGCAGATATGGAATTGTGCAACAAGCATCCTTGGAAAGTACAGACTCAAGACTCTGCTACTTGACGTCGTCAGAGGTGAGTGGTCATTGACCTTATCAGTTCTCAGTTGCCTTATCAGCGTCCAGATCTTTTCTTCCCTTTACTTATGTAAGAGAAACCATTCATTATTTTCACCGATATGACTATAAGCTTCTTTATTATTCTAGTAAGGGTAGAAAAACACTCCAGTTAATATTGGACACCCGACACCTCTATTACCATAATTTAAAAATATTCATCTCCTGATATTTAATAAATTATGTAAAGAGATAACGTATCGAGTTAGTCGTGATAAAAAATTAATAGTAAAAAATATTATGTAACTTTTTACACTGCATTAACTTTCAGTAGTTATAAAAATAAGTCACTTCGTTATTATGATAGTGAAAATTTTAATGATCTAATGGAATATTCTTCAGAATATTTTATAATTAAAGCAATATTTATTATTATTATTATTTGAGGTGTGCTGATTTTTGTGTAACAATATTTTATTTTGAAGCTAATTAATTATTTCAGCTCATAAAATATTATTTTACGAGTAAAAATTGTCGAAGTAGAAAATTAATACTGTAAATCTAGTTAAAGTTATTATTTAGTAAATTTTATTTCTTCTTTATTTATATTTTACATTATCTACGGCTTTAAATAATATAAACAAAAAATATTTTCAAAAAGTTTTGAAGTCTCTGATAATAAACGATACCTATTTTATTTTTTATACTTGGATAAACAACTGGAGCATTTTTTGTCTTACTCGGATGACGAATGAGAATTTAAAAGTAATTTTTCATAAAAATACATTCAAATTTAAAAAATAAATAAAATGTTCTGTCCGTTATTTAGAGGAAATGCCAAAATTCTTTACGTAGTTTAAATTTTCATGAATACATTTGCTTGGACACCAAATAATATGAATGCAGTGAATTATTTAACGTATGAAAGTAATGCCAAAAATTTTACGCGATCGACTTGGTGTGAAATTTCTTCAATATAAGAATTATAAATTAAAATTCTATTTTTTGCTTGAAATTTTTTATTTTATTTTAAAATTTTAATTAGAAAAAAAAATGCCAGTAAAAACCGAACGAAAAATAAAGATATCTATAGAATCCAATTTTTTTTAGAGTTTCTTCAATAAAAGAAGAATTACAGTCCGTTCAGTGTCACTAGAATTTAATAATAAAAAATTTACGACATTTAGTTTTACATGAATATTTTTATAACTTCCGGAGAGAGAAAGAGAGGCATGTGAGGTATTCACTCAATTTGAATTCAACAGCCTCTGAAATCCAGTGAATTCCGAACAAACCCATTCACTTTGATGTCGCGATAAATTGTATCCAATTTCGTTATTTAAAATCAGAGAATTGAAATTCTCACAGCGCAATCTATCACTCTAGTTGTCAAATTTATTAAAACTAATGTTTTATATTATTATTTATTACTCAGCATTTACTGCATATTGTCAATCAATATCGCTGAAATCTAGTCATTTATATTTATTACGGCTCAATAAATATTTAAAATAACTTTCAACTTATAATAAAATAAAAAAAAAGTTGAACATTTAATCAGATGAATTCGTATCAAAGCTATTAAAAAATTTATTTATCATAAAACTTTGCTAAATATTATTCTTGAGATATTTTTATGTAATTTGCTGAATTGTAAAAATGAATTTGAATTCATAAAAGTTTAGCATACAAAGTTATATCTAGATAGTAAATTTATATAGAAATGTCAGGATAAATTTAATGGTAAATTTTATACACTGGATGTACTACTTATACATATAATATAAACTCAAAGTAATTCAGCCTTGTATATCTATTTTTATTTTTCAAAGGACAAATATCGATAACCTACTGACCCTGTGCTAGGGTATAGAAAATTATAAAGCATATGAAGTTGCAATAGTGGAAAATAGTTACGTCTTTTCTTTATTTATCTACAACATATTTTTTCTCATATCTCGCGGCAAAGGGATGGAGGCGGAGATATAAGCCAGATATTTGACGCTCATTTGCTATTTTTCCACAAAAGTATCACTGAGTTTTGATTACGAGATATCAAAGAGCCAAGAGCATGCGGTAAAACGAAAAATAAACCCAAATATTAAATTTGCTTTCAAAATTTATGCATGCGCAAGTGCTTATAGCGACTGCTCGCCCTTAATGCAGTTCCAATGACGTACATCGAGATTTTTTTTTTTTTTTTTTAAACGGGGGGTGAAAATCTTTAAAATATTTTTAGGATAATATTCAAAAAAATTTTAAGTTTTTTATTAAAATAATTTAAAATTTTGTTCACAGTATAATTATTAATAAAAATTAACAAAATTTTATTTCAATATCTTTTTTAGTAGTTTAAAAATTAAAAAAAAAATATTTGTTAAATTTTTTATATAATTTTGAAGCATATATACAATTTAAAAAAAAAATGTCAATATTTTTTAGAAATTAAAAAAGTTAAATTTTGACTTTTGATCAATATAACTCTAGACAATTTAACTAGCTAAAGCATATGATCATACTCCAGCTCTTAAATAATCATACATATTATATTGAGCTTATCTAATCTATCGTAATTGAATAATAAATATAGTATTACGTATAGTATTATGTACGTCAGAGTCAAACACCTGTCATCTATAACTTATATTTTGTTAATATTTTTCTTTTTTTATTTACTTATTGCAACATGTGTAAAACACTTTACAACATATATTAATGTATCTTTTTGTAACCGCATAACTGGCCATACAGGCTGTCAGGTTTTGTTAATAAAGAAATAAATAAATAAATAAATTAATTAATTAATTAATATTAAAAATATATTATTACTTCTTATGAAATTTTAAATTATATTCAATTAAAAACATTTAAACTATAAAAATATAATCAATGAAAAAATTCCAGTATATTCTTGAATAAAAAACATTTTTATTTTTAAAATAAATAAACTGAAACATTTACCCTTAGCAAAGTATAATTTATCACATTATCAATACCGGAGACTAAAAAAACCCAAAAACTATCTGAAAAACAAATAGAGATGTTTGGAATGAAAACAAAGAAGAAATAAATACATAAAACAGCGGAGTTGCCAACAGTAAATTGGCGCGTTGCGGTACCAACAACATAGTGGGGTTAAAAATAAGTAGAATAAAAATGAACGATCGCGCATGCCCAATAATTCAACCATTTATCTGGAATCCCCGGCCTGTGTGAGTTAAAATTACACTGAGCAAAGCTGTGCACGTACATCCCACACGTACAAGAGCTTGAAGGTTGAACCATCGGCGCTATATATACATTACCTACATACCCAGCTACCTCGCTACCTACCAACGAAAAGCATCACTGGCACAACGTTACCGTCACTGCAACGTTATTGATTCGGTCATAAGGAGGTAGTAGGTAGTGTAACACTGACTAGAGTCAGGCTCTATCTATTCCCGCAGCTGGTTTCTCCTTCAGCAGTTGCTCAGTCCAGACTAGATTCCAATCCAGAGCTAAACACCTACACACCAACACCGCTCTAACATTATTACTATTCATAACAGTTGATACCATTATCAGCAACGAGCAAGCGCCGTTGGTACCATGTCTGTCATCCTGGTTAGCTGCCAGTGACTATTTACTCAACAACTTGCTCCCCAGATTGTACTGACGCGCTTCACCTCCGGGACTTGATAATCATTTTTAAATAATCTATCTATCACCGTAATTAACCGATCATCGTTTTAGTGATTTTTAGTGGAGCTTATCAGTGTTCTTCTCTGTTTTTTAACCGATTTATTCGCAATATGGAAGGCGGAGGTTGATCGGAAAATAAATCCCAAGTTTATTTTCTTGAATTTTAGTGCATATAGCTAGCTGGTTGGTTGTCTGTTTAATAAATTAAATTACTTCTGGTAGATACTGAGGTGCTCCAAGAAGACTACTTTAGAACAATGAAGACTTTTTGATGTCTTGAGATCGTAGGTCAGTAAATTGTTGGAAACATTGGCACGCGGTCGACGTCCAGATATATTTTGCTGCGTGTGGACGTCGACCGTTAAAGATCCAGAGGGTGAACGCGGCCACAGTTGCGCAGTTTATGATAACTTGGGAATCATGTTATTGAAGAAATTTCAGCTGAAGAAATAATTTATAAATAAATATATACGTTTGTAATAATAATATTAAATACTTTTACTGTGATGGAAGTGTGATCGTGGGTTAATTAATAGCAATTGCAATTAGTATTTATATATAAAAATAGCGGGATAAATCAAAAATGTTTTAACGCGCGATATAACCAGGTACCTGGATGTTGAAGAAACATTTATTGAATAAAAGAGAAGTTTAATAATGAAGAATGAAGATAAAAATAGAGTTATTTTAAAAGCAGTTTGTGAAATAGTTATTTTATTATTAAATTTTTAATTATTTATTGTGTCGATTTGTACGAGTGCATCATATCGATTTCCGGTTGTAACGATTGGCTTAGTTAAACTATTAGCCAATGTTTTCCGGTTGCAATAAAATCTAAAGCATTTTATTTTATGTTTACTCATACGTACAAATTATTTATTAAAACAGTACTTTTAAATAAATAAATATTTTAAAAACTATTTTTATATACATAGTCTTTCGACTGTTTAAAAACTATTTACAAGCTAATTAAATTGTTGAAGAATATTTATCTAAATATTGATAATAATAATTGAATAATTAAAAGTAAATAACGTCCTAGTAAAATAGTAGTATTTTATTAATTATTAATGGTTTTTAATTATATGGAGCATAGTTTTAACTCTGACAGAAGAGATGTAAGATGCGCAGAGCTTATAAAATATTTACATTGTATGTAATGTATACATTGGTTATTTGTGGCGTTAAATTTGCAATAAAAGAACTTTCGAGTTTAATGTCTATTATTATGAGACACAAAGGATTCGATGATTGAATTACATTAATTAAAAATCAAAGAAGAAATAATAAAATATTTTATTTATTCTTATCAAAAAAAAAAAAAAAAAAAAAACTTTTAATAAATCAAAATAAAATACTTCAAGTATTTTTTATCCGTAAGTCTTGTAAATTATTATTATTATTTATCACTTGCATCCATACATTAAACCGTAATAAATAATAAGTAGTAAGAGAAAACAGTTGGCAGCAACTGGAAGACAATAATGGAAGCCACCCTTGATGAAGAATCCATCCAGCGTCGTCATCGAAGACAATTGCGAGAATGTGGGACAGTGACTGAGAAAAAAGGGAAAATAAAGTAAAGCAAAGCAAGAGAACATCAAGCAGTCAGCCACTAGTGCACTAGGAAGCTCTGTTATTTAACCGTTAGATCTAAAACGATGGCGAGCTTTGCTTTTACTACTAAAACATTTGTCTGTGCTTGGGTTCTTATATTACGCTCACCGATATAGACACAGACACTGTCATTGTTGTTATTATAGGTGTCTGAGTGAAGCATGGTAGATCAGGGATGGTTACTGGGGTGTGCGTCTAGTTTTCCAGATCTGCTGGCAGTGAGCGGTGATACCAGCGTAGCCGAGGGTTACACCGATCTCAAAACTCTCCACAGAAAGCAGTGCAAAAAATTAATCTGTCTGTGCAAGCGACACACCATAAGTGTTATTAATATTAACGACACCAAAAAACTTTATTGGTACAATTGCAAAAGTGTTGAGGAAAAAGTCAACCAAGTTGGGGTTGAGGGTTATTACTGCAAGTTGCTGAAAATAATTAACGGCGCGCTCAGTACTTGGGCTCATCGGTACATCGACGGTTTAAGTTACGCCAAAAAGGGAATTATGTACAAAATGAACGGCTCGTCAAAGAAAAGCTTGAAGCTCCTCAAAGAGAGCTGCTATTGTCATTATCATCCCCATCTTACTGCGGATGATTGCAACGCTGAGTTTTTGAGAAAGGTCGTCAGTTTTGATCCGGAAATAAGGTTCACTAATGGCTTCGTTGGCAAGAAGGTAAAGGTCCTGACTCACGGGGTGAATTTTTATTTTATAAAGCCTGTTATTTATCCCAGGATTTTTTTTTAAACGAATAATTGGATATCATGACACGCTTGAAATTGAAATGTCAGGGGTTATTCATTTTTAGATTTTTTTTTATGTTTACTCGTTAAGTTTGAGGTAACATGACGTTTTTTATGACAAGGAGCTGTAAAATACTTTGATTTTTTATTTAAACATTGTGGGATTAATTCATTTTATTTCAGTGAAGCTTGATGATAAAACATTGTTGGCGGTGAACAACATTCTGGTTCATTGCAAGCAATTAGTGACTTCGTAATAAGTATCTTCGTTTTTATTGAAATAAAAAAATAAAAATAGTGGTTGAATAAATTTTTGTCCTTCAATTGAGAGCACCTAAAATATTTAACGGATGTTTTTTTATTTTATGCAAATAATTCTTATGACGTAAGCATTTAATTGGACAGGATTTAATTATATTTGGCTTATGATTATAATCAGTTAATTGGATAGAGTAATAAATCGTGAAATTTTTAATAATTTCATTGTTCGATAATTGTTTTTGAAACATTTTAATGAAATAATTAATGACAATGATTGACTAAAGTTTAATTTAAAATTTTAATTATTTTTCCAGATGTCAGATGACGACCGTATGTCACTAACAACAGCGGTAAGCGACGATGACGACGGAGAGAGTGTTATGAATTCACCTTACCGCGGGAAGCAAACTGGTACTGCAGCTGCTTCATTTAACTGCACCGGAGCAGTGCGAAAAGCTGGGTACGTCACCCAATTTGCCGTAATTGGCATATTGTAACATCCATTTTATCATGTGACACTTAATTTATCTTTTACCATAAAAAAAGAAGCGTCTCCTTCATTTAAAAATAATTCCTTTTGTACTTTTGTCGCTCCAGTTATCTCAGTGTTAAAAAATGGTTGCTGCGCAAAAAGCATCAAATTGAATTGGCGAGGAAACGCGGTTGGAAGGGCTACTGGGTATGTCTGAAGGGTACAACCCTATTGTTTTATCCCTGCGAGTCCCAAGAAAGCCGAGCTGTTGAGACTGCTCCGAAGCACCTTATTATAGTGGATGGAGCGATAATGCAACCGATTCCGGAGCACCCTAAGCGAGATTACATATTCTGTTTAAGTACTGCATTTGGAGATGCTTACTTGTTTCAGGTAGAAATTTTATCAAATTAAATTTATTTTTTAAAAATAAGAGATTCATAAAAAAAATTATTTTTAGAGTTTAAAATTTTTTACACTCACGTTTATTGATTTATTTATTAAATTTTGATCCTAGAGCAAGTGCTCCTTAAAAACGATCATAATTAAGTACATTTTATAATGAGTACATATTAAAATCAATTTAATATTCACGGAAAAAATTTAACTGTAAAATTCACTTGGATTACGGTTAATTTTTATAGTTTCAAGCAGTACAGCGGACCTCGGGGTGGCAAAAATATAAATATTACAGAACTTAATGTAGAAAGTGTAAAAGCCACAATTTATAATTTAATATCGAAAATAAGTGATTAGTAGCTGTCACTATAGTAAATAACGACTCTGTAATCTTAAAAAATTACAGTTTCAAACAGTAAAAATTACCGTTTCAATACATAGTCAATTCTATTGAGGAGAAGGGATCTCAATCTAGGAAAATTTAACATTTGAAACAGTAAAAATTCTACTCTTAAAATATATATTTTACCAGTCCAAGCAAGTCAATAATTATAGTTTGATTTTTAGCGTTGCGTTTAAAATTTACCATTTTACTTTGTAAATATTGACGTTGCTTTTATTGGAAATTTAGTAACTGTATTTTATATTTTTTACATATCATGTGATCAAAGTCAAAATTCTTACCCGTGCAAAAAAAAATTCTGATTCAAAATGAATTTAAGATTGACATTCATATTTTGACACAAATATGAATTAATTTTGAGATAAATCCAAATTTGAATTTAATTTTTAGATAGAAATTAGCATGCCTGTTGAACTTTTGATCCTGCTTCAGAATTCTAATAAAGATTTAAGAATATTAAGGATAAATTTTATATATAAAATATTTTTAAGTCTTTATTAAAATTCTGAAGTAGGATCAAAAGTTCTACAGGCATACTAATTTCTAACTAAAAATCAATTTCAAATTTGGATTAATCTCAAAACTAATTCATATTTGTGTCAAAATATGAATTTCAATCTTAAATTTATTTTAAATCAGAATTTCTTTTGCACGAGTAATTATTATACTTTACGTTTTTCGACATTCACATAGCGAATATTACTGTTTGAAATAGTGTTTTCTTCCATGTAAAGTATAAATTGTAGCATTTAAATGATAAATATTATGAAGTGATTAGTAAAATTACGATTTTAGTGTTTGAAATGGTGATTTTTAGCAGTTGATCATTACTTATTATAAATCGACTATTATTTATTACAATTCAATTTTTTTCCGTGAATTGGAATAATAGAATATAATAGATTAATTATAGATAATATAACATGATAACATACCATAATAAGTATTAATAAGAAATATTGTTATTGTCATTGACTCTTCACAACATTGTTTTGCACAGTTTCTAAAATCTCTATTAAAACATGCTTATTGCAACAAGATCAGATGAGAGCTGATTTCAAGACCTTATAGCTATTAACAGAAACGAACGCTCAAAAGTAAGAAAGAAGAAAAATATAAAGCTCTATATGCTGGTGGTTGTTTTTTACTAGCGACTTCCGCACTTATACTTGTCTTCTTAGTTTTCTAAAGAGTCTAGACACTTGTAAACCGAGAGTTTATCGACGATCGGTAGACATACAATGCCACTCCATGAGAAACTATGAGTTTTTGTTTTTCAGGCTCCGTGTCAAGTGGAACTCGAGAACTGGGTGAATAGCATTCACTCAGCCTGTGCCGCGGCTTTTGCCCGACACCGTGGTAAAACTGGTACTTTACATTTACTACAGGAGGAAATTTTCCGGTTGGAAAAAGCCATTGAGTCGGTGAGTTAATTTAATAGATCTTTAATTCAAAATTTTTGGCTGTACTGAGCACTTAGCTTCCTTTTATTTCTTCAGAGGTTCGCTTCCAAAAAAACTTGAAATTTTTTTATCCGAGATGAAAAATTTTAAGTAAAAAATTTTTTTTTTATTTCTTCTTTGATTTTTTTATTTATAAAGTTGATTATTTATGAAGAAGAATATTAACTTGAGCGTCTTGGTTTAATTTGTCAGGATTACAAATTGAAGCACATGGCTGATCTTCAGCAATCCGTTGTCTCTGACATTGAAACTAAGCAGGAGATTAGTAACCAGATTGTTCAATGGGAAGAGAATCTCGAGCGTCTTCACTGCGAGCAATTCCGCTTGAGATGTTATATGGCAAGTTTGCAGAGTGGAGAATTACCCAATCCGAAGGTACGTCACTTTATAAACAGTTCTGTCAGAATTTTCCTCAAGCGACGATGAAAAATTTATCGATCGATGTTTCATGACGCTTATCAGCGAACATAATTGCGTGAGAGCGAACATTCATGCTATCTAATTAAGATAATTAGTGGTGTGTTTCAGGCTTATCATTTAAAGCTGATATTTGTAAGCTCATTATTTTAAAATCTTTGTTTTTGGTCGGCTTTGATGAATATATTAATTAAGTTTAATTATGAGTACATTTCTAAAGGCTTCTACAGCAGCCTTGAGAAAAAAAATACTTTTGTAGATAAATATTTGTTGATTAAAAAAATCGATTTCTTTATAATTATGAAGGATGTATTTACTCTCAAGGATTTAAAAAAGTTTTTTAATTCAAGTTAGAGGTAAAATTATTCATTTATTATTCATTTTCATTAAAATATTCATTCAAAAAATCCTTTAAAAATTTCTTCCATAATCAAACTACCAATTTTTTATTTATCAAATTAACTATATAAACCACCCGCAAATCAGGATCTTGAAACAATTCCAAATTTTAGATTTCTCTTCGTGTCAGAAATATATAATGATAAATTCCCGGGTACGGCCGTGACCTATAAAACGGTGCAAAGATTTATCTGCAATAGTTTACATCTAAAAAATTTTCTTACAGCTTTAATTTTTTTTTTTTTTTTTTTATAAAAAAACAAAGTTATAGAAGAATAATAATAAAATTTTAATCAATGTAATTTTTGGCTGGATTATTTCAGAGTTTACTAACTCATGTATCAAGAGCAACAAAGCAAACCCTGAACAAACTTGGCGTATTCACAGTGTCCTCTTTCCATGCATTTATTTGCGCCCGAAGCCCGTCCTTGCTCAATAATTTGTTAGCTGGCCGCGGTGCTACTAAGCGAAGACCTCCACTTTTGTCAAGATCAAATAGTGGATCTAGTCGTAGGTCTCTGCAAATGTCCTCGAGGGATGACGAGAAGAGCGTTAAAGTTTCAGTGCCCGAAAACCAAGTAAGATACTTTTTTATTATTTATGGTAGAGTATTCTGTTTGTTTTTTCATCCTCTTAGACTTAATACCAAGTATTGAGACCGAGCCACTTTATTTTAAATACACAAGTGCAATTAATTTTAAGAGCTGTAATACCTCTACTCAAGTATCAAGTATGTTAACTTCAGCAAAGTCAGTTTGTAAACTTTTTATTAAACTAATAACCGGCAGTTTTAGTTTCCTGTAGTTTAATTGCTCTTTTGAATTATCCGATTGAGATTTAAGCCCTGATTTATTGGGTTTATTCATTCCGTTTATCCTGCGACACTGTAATTAAAACTTTATCAATTATGCTTTAAATATTTAATATTATAATTTATTGTTATATTTTAAAAGTTTTATTGAACTTATAGTAGATATTTTTTCTGGATTAAAATTATTAATTAATTTTATTTTATTCCAATACTTGGCTCTGTGTATTTTTACAATTAAGAAATATATAGCATGCAGTACTGAGTATTTGAATTATAAAATTATTCATACTGTAATAAGTTTCCAGAATTATTATTTACATTTTTGGTAAAATTATTTTGAATTCATAAAACCGTCAATTAATATTTACCGCTCTAGTTAAATATTTTTAAGATAAATTTTGTGGTATAATTAAAGAAACAATTTATTTAAAACTTTAATAATCATTTTTAAAATTCCAAAGAGTTTAGTGATAAACTTTATTTGCAATAAAGCCGAGTAGTTTCAATAATTGAATTTCTTCCCGTGAGTTATAATGTGGAGAAAATAAATCGATAGTTTTATTTATATATAAATTTTATAGAATAGTTTTACTTCCAATAATGTAATTTTAAAAAGTTTATTGTGTTTTTTTTTCATCAGAGTTTTGTTTTCTTCACCTATAATACATTTTAAGTTTTAGCGGAGTTTTTCACACCTTTTTAAGACTTCCAGCTCTTTATTTTATTACTTTTAAAAACTTTTTTTCCTGTCGATATTTCCAGTGAAAGTTATAAAATAAATCCGCTTCCAGAAGTTATGAAATATATAAAAACACTCGATAAATTTATTTTTTAAATTTATTAACTCTCGTACAGAGCAGAGTGACTTTGACCTATTTTAAAGCTCAATATGTTGTAACTTTTGTTTTATTTTCTGCTTTGATTACTGCATTCTCCTGGGTTTCTGCTTTTTATTTCTTTTTCAAATATATAAAGTGTAATCCAGGCTTAGTCATAAAATCAATCAACTTTAGCTTCTTTTTGCAATAATCTATGTCATTAGAGAAAAACCGCATTTATTTTCAGCTTAGATAAAATTTTATCAAACTAAACGTTTTAATTAAATTAAATTGAAAATTTACTTGCCGATTTTTAAAAATTTTTTTTTCTAAAAAAATGAATCACAAAATTAATTTTCGATAAATAATTTTAAAGACTATAATTATCGAAGAGGAGGATTTTTCCCAAGTCTATGTTGTTCAGAAGTTGATCAACTGCAAAATAATCAAAGACCAAAAGATTGCTTTTAAGTACCGTAAATTGCTTTTGTTCTCTAAGGGCTCGGTCTCTACCGATACTTGATATTTATAGTAACTAACGTAATTAATCCATAATTAATCTAAATTTTAGTCAAAGCTTTATATGATGATAAACTAATTTAACTCTGAGATATTTAATAATATCATATTTAAAAATAATCTTTCTTATCTTAAATTACTCAATTTATTAAGAATAAAGTTAATTAAAAATTCATGGTTAATACATTTTTATAATTTGCTAATCATTTATGTTTATCCTTTATAAAGTATCTATTTTAATCTATATTATTAAGAGAATAAGAAAAATTTTGTGGCCAGTACATTTATATGATAAAATGGGTTTTTATGGTTAAATTTGGTATCGTTGGAAAAGTCTTGACCTGGAGTTTTACCTTTTTAAGGTTTCATATCATTCTCACCAATAGTAAATTTATGATGATAAGTATTTAGGCTGCATTCGAAAATGCTCTATCTTTAGATACATAATTAAGAAATTATCTTGTATCTTGTGAACTATTGAAATTTTTAAAGATATAAGCTCATCCCGATATTACACTCATCAAGACCTTTCATTTGAGTACCCACATCAATTTTTCATATATTTATATATATTATGTATATGTATATATATATATATATATATATATATATATATATATATATATATATATATATATATATATATATATATATATATATATATATATGAAAAATATATCAAAATGCATGTGGGTACTCAAATAAAAGCTCTTGATGAGTACAACATCGGGATGAGCTTATATCTTTAAATAAGTTAATAGTTAAGAAAGTACAGTGCAATTTAACAAATTAAGAAACTACCTTGTATCTTGTGAACTATTGAGATTTTTAAAGATATAAGCTCATCTTGATGTTACACTCATCAAGACCTTTCATTTGAGTACCCACATCAATTTTTCATATATTTATATATATTGTATATATATTTATATGAAAAATATATCAAAATGCATGTGGGTACTCAAATAAAAGCTCTTGATGAGTACAACATCGGGATGAGCTTACATCTTTAAATAAGTTAATAGTTAAGAAAGTACAGTGCAATTTAACAAATTAAGAAACTACCTTGTATCTTGTGAACTATTGAGATTTTTAAAGATATAAGCTCATCTTGATGTTACACTCATCAAGACCTTTCATTTGAGTACCCACATCAATTTTTCATATATTTATATATATTGTATATATATTTATATGAAAAATATATCAAAATGAATGTGGGTACTCAAATGAAAGCTCTTGATGAGTGTAACATCGGTATGAGCTTATATCTTTAAAAACGTCAATAATTAATAAAAAGTAATAATTTAATAAAGCAAAATTTTATTTATTTATAGTTCACAAGTCACATAGTGACTGCAAGATTGCTAGCAGATATTTATTTATTTATTTATTTATTTTATTTCAATAAACAAACCCAACAGCCTAGGCCATTAACAGGGTTAATAATACAATTGTTAGTACATAAGAAAAATAAATTTTTGATGTATAACAAGATGACTTATAGCTAGCATAGTGATTTCATTCATTTTCACTCATAAAAATTGCTGAGTAATTATTGCTTATTACTTATTAATTATTACCTATTAAAACTTACTTATTAACTATTAATTCATAATTGCACATCTTTAACGCCACTTAGTTGCTAGTTTGCCAAGTAACGCAGTTACATAGCCATTAGGACAATTCAACATATCAAGTGCAGGTTCCCATTGATAAAAGCGATTCACTGTATTAGAGATGCGATATATTGGCGCTGCCTGTGATAAGTTAGATTTAGCAATAGGTATGTACATTGGAGTTTGATTTCTCATACCTAAGACTGGTATCTTAAATTTAAACAGTGTTAGCAATTGAGGACAATCCACCAAGTTGTTAAATAATTTAGTTGCAAAGGAGAATTCCGCACAGATGCGTCTTTCATCGAGAGTAAGATATTCGCATTCTTTGCATAGCGTGAGATCTGCAATTCCCCGAGCCGGATAAAGTCCAGTTTTTTTCCAAATTAAAAATTTTAAAAATATTTAAAATATTAAATATTTAACTAACTCCGGTATTTGTTAAATAATTTTTTAAAAAATAATTAAGTTACTTTGAGATTAAAAACGGGTTAAGTTTTACCTTTTTATTTTAATTTATGTAAAAAAAACTTTTTTATGTAATAAGAATGAAATTTTGAAAGTAAGTTTTTTATGAAAAAAAAATTTAATTAGTTAATTAAAACTTTATTATAAAATAATTAAATTCAAGATATTTATGCGTGAATAAATAAATTTATTTTTTAATTTAGTTTGTATCAGTTTTCCTCCGCGAAGGAATGACAGTAGAGGAGTTCCTGGCAAACGCCTGCAGCAGGAAAGGTCTCAATCCAATGGAGCATTTCGTCCGAGTGAAGAAACGACGTGAAATGGAAGACCATAATTACTTTGTGCCTCACAGGACGGATACAATTGAAACTTACGTAAGTTTCTTGTAGATAAAATAAAAAATAAATAAATAGTTTGTGATAAATCAATTGTAGATGTAGATTTCTATATTTAATATTGTTTTTATTGCATAATAATAATAAAATTGAATTTTTTTTTTAAATAGCTACACACCCACGAAGTAGTTGAGGTCTGCGCAAAGATACTTTATCAAGTAGAACTTCAGCGAAATACTCTCGATCAAATGTGGGGCTTCTCCGTCGAGGCGGAACTTATAGAAAATTCGGATCGACAGGACGAACTCTGTTGTTACGTCAGTCGGGTTGAGGATAAAAGCGTAGCCATGCAAAATGGTGAGTATTAAATTTATTTTTTAAACAAGTAAAAAGTCTGTTTTAATAAGTTTGACAGATTAATTTAAAATTTTAAAAATATTCAATTGATTATTTTTAATGGCTGGTTGTTAATATTGATGTATTATTTTTATTATTAGTAAGTACGATAATTTTAGAACAATTAGACGGGATGATTATTAATAAATGACGTAGTCAAGGATAATTACATACATCCACGCACGAGAAAGTTTAATTGTGCTATTTGAAAAAATCGATTTTTTGTCAATCACTCATCGGTGATCAAGTAAAGGTGAATGATGTTTGCTCCGATGGACTGAATATAATAACGCGCAACTATATTCTTAAGAAAATAGTTATGTATATATAAATAAGTATTGAAAAAATTTAACATTGGAAGAATATTTAAATTGAAAATTTTTATTAAAAAAAATTTTTTTTTTATTATTTAGTAAAAAACCGTCGGTGAAAAAAATATAATTTAAATAATAAAAAATTATTTATTATTGTATGGAAGTAAATTAAAATTTTTAAGAAAAAAAAATAAATATTTGATTAGTATGATTAATGTTTGATTATGTAGGAATTTATGAATAGGATTGATAATAAATAATGAGAAAGCTCAATATTATTAAAACATAGAGTAATTCAAATAGAAACTTTATTTCAAAACAATCGTATCGAAAGAAGTGTCGTTATTTGACAGAGTTTAATCGCAGGCTAACTATAATGTTACATTTCGACGTTCTAATTAGCAAATTGTCTATCTCCATTTTAAAGAATCTTCCATTTGTACGAAAAAACAATTAGTTCAAAATTTATTATCATTTTAAAAAACTATTTAATATCTAATAAAGGTATAGTATTTTTGTTTGGATCATTCAAATAATTTATAATTGGACTATTGCTACATCAAAATGTTAAAAAATCAGTCTCTAAAAAATAAGAAGTTAGACCAATTGCTAATTAAACCGTCGATTTATTTTATTGTCAGCTCTAATCCTCGGAAAAACATATGTTTTTCTTCTCAACTAAGACCGTAATGTTTGGTTGTACTGTACATAGTAAAATAAGGAGACCTTTGTACAACTCAAGTGTCTAAGGTCATAAAATCAAGCCTATAAAAGCTTTCTTATTCTAGCTGCACAAATGTGGCTTAAATGTGTTTTCACATTTCATAACTAATAAAATAAAATACACTATTTTTCCAAAATAAATATTTCTAAGAACAAAATACCTAAATTATAAAACTAAAAGTTTTGTAACTGGGGTTCATTTTTGCTCAGAGAATCCAAGAGATTATATAAAAAAAATAGCAGTCCGCCCCGGCTTCGCACGACTGTCACCCGGGGATAGTGTAGCTTCTCAACAGTGAAAGATTTTTTCAAATCGGTTCAGTAGTTTTGGAGCCTATTCGATGCAAACAAACAAACAATAAAATCTTTCCTCTTTATAATATTAGTATAGAGTATAGATAAATAATTAAAAATACAATGAGAAAAAAAAATTTTTTGTCCAGAAAAAAATTTCTTGATTCAAGAATCGTTTAAAATGAAATTTGGTTTTTTGACAAAAAGAATATCAATATCTATCATGATAATATAAAATGTTGGCATTAATTTTGATAGATTAACAAATGAATAGGTTCATTTGAATTAAAGAAAAAATACTTCGATTAATTCGATCAATTCTTGAGACAAGAAAATATATTCTCGAAAATTATCAAGAATATATATTGTTGTGACAAGAAAATTTTTTCAAGAGTAGTATTTTTTTTTCTCAGTGTATAATAAATAACAAATATGAGGATCACGGGTATTTGGAACACACAAGTTAAATCAATTTAAACAATCATTGAATTGCAACGTTTCTGGCATGTTCATTACATTTACATATGTTATCAATTATTATATTATTTTTCAGAGCTTGATAAAGTCTTAAGAATAAAGACGAAACGTTGCAATTCAATGATTGTTCCAATTGATTTAACTTGTGTGTTCCAAATACCCGTGATCCTGATATTTGTTATTTATTCATCTGGAATTGAACCATATTAAAATGTATAATAAATGTTTCAGGTATTATTAAAAGCGATGAAATTATGGTGATAAATGGAGCAATAGTAAGCGATCTGGATATGATGTATTTGGAGAGTGTACTCCAAGAAGAATTAGCTTTATGCATGATGATGCGGTCATCTAGAACAGAGCCACCAGACGTTACACCGGGTATTGTGAGAGTAACCGATGATATTGAAAGCCTGGTATGTCCGCCACCGCCTACAGATCCACCAGTTATCAGTGAAGAAATGATTTCCGGGCTGATTGTTCCAGCCGTACCAGGATGGAGTGAGTTTCATCCCTATTTTATAGCTACACACACATATATATATATCATTTTTATTTTAATTAAATTAATTTTTTTTTCATTTATTATTTAATATTAAAAAATGTTATGTTTTATGAAATATTAATTTCTGACCTTTTTGTCAGTTATTGTATCAATGTCTTCAAAAGTATTATTTAGTCTCAATGTAACGATCTCATTAGTCTCGCGTAATTAAAAAATCATTGCAATAATTGCTAGAGCTTAATTGCTTAGAATTTGTTAGTAGTCTCGTTAAAAATTGAGATATAAATTTTATTTAACAGTTGTTATTATTATTATTTTTATATATTTCTTTTCTTTGCTTTCTTTCTTTATCTTTTAGGCAAAGAGAGTGGTGGTGGTGGTTATATTATGCACGACGGTGCCTTTACAATGAAAGATTGTATTTCTGGTTCTCAATTAGAAAATAACAAGCAGACGTCACGAACAAATTCGTTTGAGATTGAAAATTTATTGAAGACTGCTGAACAAGTTACTGGAATCTGTCGCTCACCCAGCGAAACACGTAAATCTAGTCCTACTGGCAGTGTCGTAAGCTCTCATTCCCAAGTATTAACGCCGAGCCGACAGCTCAGTGATGCGGAAAAACTTAAAAAAGTTATTTGCGAGCTCATCGATACTGAACGTACTTACGTAAAGGTAAATTTAAACACTTCTATTTATAACTTTAATATCTTTGGTCTTTTTTATTCCAAAATTTACGTCTATTTTCCTTATGCTATTTTAAGCTTCTTAGTTTACTGAAGTCGAGATTTATTAAGAGACTACCATTAATTTACTCAATAAAAAATGGTAACCAGTCAGAAAATTCAAGACAATAATGTCCATGTTAATAATCTCCAAAATAATGTCCAATGCAATAATATCCAATTGCCAAAATATCAAACATAGACATATCCCTGGTGGTTTATTTATTTAAAATTAATTGGATATTAAAATATTATTAATAAATAATTTTTTATTGGATATATTTACATTGGATTTTTTTAATATTGGACATTATTCAATTAGATATTTTTCCCATTGGATATATTTACTGGATATTTTTCCTTTGGATTTTGTTATAATGGATATAATGACCTAGAACCTTAATGACATTAAAATTAGCATACTTGACTATTTTTTTTTAATAATAAATTAGAAAATTATTTTTAAAAAATTGCATTTATAATTTTTTCGAACTTTTAAAGATGGAATTTTTAGAATACATTTTTTTTGCTTTAATTGATTTGTTAAAAAAAATTAGATGTCTATTAATTTCAGTATCATATTAATAAAATAATTTTATTCATTTCAGAATCTTAATAATTTATTAGAAAATTATCTGGAGCCACTAAAACGAGAAACATTCTTGTCAAATGCCGAAATAAATGCACTGTTCGGTAACATACAAGAAATTGTAACATTTCAAAGGCAATTTTTGCAAAATCTTGATCATGCTATTGAAATGGAGGCTGATTTTAATAACTTCGACCATTCAAGTCAATTTAAGGTAAAATTTAAATAAATTTGTGTAATTCTTAATTATTTATAAAATTATTTCTCTCATACATTAATGCAAATTTAATTATTATTTTAATTTATCATGAAACAAACTTTGAGTAATATTAAATTAAGAATTCAGGTAAAATTAACGTTGTAGAAATTAAAAATGAATAGTAGCTTAAAATAGTTCTGAGGTAATTAATTGCTCGCTTTTCCACTAATGTTCAGTCAAATTAAATACCATTTGAGTAACGTGATTGCAATTACTTTTGACATCGTAAATAGAAATTCCAGTTATGTAATTAACTAAACTGACCAGTTTCTAATTTTATCAAACTAATAGTAAACATTAATTCATTTAATTATATTTTATATTTAATTGGAAATTCTTCTTTAATTTTTAATCACTTTTTTCAGGACTTGTTTATTTTTATTTTCGAAATAATTAAATTCAATTAAATGATTTTGTAGGGTGTCCTATTTTCTATTGGAAGTGCCTTTTTATATTACGTGAATCACTTCAAATTATACAGCTCGTTCTGTGCCAGTCACTCAAAGGCTCAAAAAGTTTTACATCCAAGTAAGTTAATTATTCATCAAGTTTCAATTACAAAAGCCCTATAAAATTTACCAGTTGTTTATTTGAGCGAATTAAAATAATTAATAATGTTGAATTATTTTCGTAATTATTTACAAGTTAAGAAAAAACTGCTTTGAAGTAAATGTATTAATTAATAATTAAATTTTAATAATAATAATTACATGTTATGTATCATAACTGTCTAACAGACGAAGGAAATCAAGCACTACAAGAATTTTTACAAGCAAGAAATCCACGACAGCAGCATTCATCAACTTTGGAATCTTATTTAATTAAACCTATTCAAAGGATACTAAAGTATCCTTTGCTCTTACAACAATTGAAAAATCTTACTGATGAAAGGAGCGAAGAACATCAACATTTAACTGGTACAGTTTTTTTTTTTAATATTTTATTTAATTAACTGTTGCAAAGTATTTCCATTATATCTCTGAAATTAATATGCCAATCCGCTTTGAATATTTCTTCCTCTTGAATAATATTCAGAGGTATAATTAAATATTTTATAAATTATTCCATTACATTTAATTAATTTTATTTTAATGAACTTTATGCTAAAGAAAAAATTTTTTATCAATTTTATTCAAAGTTTATAATTTTTATTTTTTAAAAAATAATTTTATCATTTTAAATTAAATTTTTTTTTTAATTCAATTTATAAACCAGTCATTGATAGAAAATCAGCCTCGCAATTCATAAATTTAATGTTTACGCGTTACACTGAGTAGATGGAGCCACTTCCTTGCCGGATAGTCAATACTCGCATAATTATTTTCTACCAATTTTTTCAATAAAAATAATTCAAATATGACTTTTATAATTAAAAAAAGTATTAAAAATTAACAATTAATTTTTTTAAATTATTTAATAATTCTTGATGGAAATTCTGTGTTAATTATTTAATTTTTAGTAGTAAAATTGATATTTGAATTTTGAGTAAAATTAAATTTTTGATGGATAATGTGCATTGAATAATAGTTAATTACAACATTTTTTTTTTATTAAAAAATAGAACATTGTCGTGATAAAACCTTAGAATTTGTCTTCCACTCTTATCCAACATATGGTCTTGAAAAAAATACGCTGGGTTGGCCGAGCGGTCTAAGGCGCCAGATTTAAGCTCTGGTTCCCAGATGGGAGCGTGGGTTCGAACCCCACACCCAGCATTTCTTTTTTTTTTTTTTTTTTTTTTTCATTTTATAAATTTATTTTAATTAATAAAATTTAATTCTATTTTGAAAAATGATAATTATTTAAGAAAATAAAAATATTTACAAAGTTTTTTTTTTTTTTGATTTTGAAACAGGATTTTATTTTTAACATTTTCATTATACATATATAAGTAACAATATCCTTATAAACAACTTAATCACTAATATACTTTATTTTTAACTGTCATCACATGATGCTCTAATTAAAAATATTGAAATAACTATATTATAGTTTTATTATATTATTAAATATCATCTAACATAATTAATATCTTTTCTTGAACTATTATTAAATATTATCATATTGCTTTGGAAAAAATTAAAAAAATAAATAGAAAAAACCAAATGCATATTATATTTACAGAGGCATTGAAGGGAATGGAAAAAGTAGCCGAGCATATTAACGAAATGCAGAGAATTCATGAAGAGTATGGCGCAATATTCGATCATTTATTCCGACAACATCAAAAATCATGCAAGCAGGTAATAAAAATAAAAAATTTATTTATTTATTTGAAATAATAAATAAAAATTTTTTTAGCCAATTGATTTGAGCCCCGGCGATTTACTTTACTACGGCGGCGTGGAGTGGCTGAATATATCAGACTTCTTGGGTAAAATAAAGAAAGGACTGGAGCTTCATGCAATGTGCTTTGTATTCAAATCCGCGGTTGTATTTTTATGCAAAGAGCGATTGCGGCAAAAGAAAAAGCTTATGGTACAAAAATTATTTTATTTATTTATTTTATTGTGTGGATTGAAGCTACTCAAAAGCTTTTATTTTATTAAAATTCTACAGGGCGTCTCGACTAAAACGAATTCCAGCGAAGTGGAAATAATTCGTTACCAAGTACTTATTCCAGTGACTGAGGTACAGGTGCGCGCCAGCTCAGCCAAGGACATGGAGTCTCATTTCCTGTGGGAATTGATTCACTTAAGAAGTCAATTACAGAGGCGATCGGAAAAAGTTTACGTTTTATCCAACAGGTAATTAATATTGCTCAGAAATATTTGTTTGCTGGGATGATAATTTTAGTTTTCAAATAAAAATTTATTTATTTAAAATTTAATTTTGATAAGACAAATTGCTACAGATAAGAAATTTCAAACTTAAAAAATATTCATGACTGATAAAAAATTTTGTTTAATTTTAAAATCAACATTTTTATTTTTCCCCATTTTATATTTAAAAAAAAATAGAATTTAAAATTTATTTAAATAATTTAGTCTATAATTATTACAAGCATTTTATTTTACAATATTAAAGTTTTTTAATTGACATATAAAATAACAAATTTATATTTAGAAAAAATAATCAAGACACGGATAAGATATCAAATAAAACTGACTCAGATGTCTTATCAATAGATATAATTAACTAACAAACAAATCATTCACCTTGATAGTTATTTATTAAAATCAATTTAACAAAAATAAATTTAAATATTTAAAAATTCAAGTATGAATCGGTACGATTATTTTCGAACCGTTATAATAGGGGAAGAATTCATAGTGAAATTTAGAAAATTGTTTATACTTTGGACTGTAGATGCCTTTAGTGTTAAAAGGCGATCTCTTGGGTGTTTCATGATTTTCCGGACCGCCTAGAGTTGTAATAACACTGTCGTCCTCCTTAGAATAGTCTATAGCAGTGGGGAAATTTTTCTTTGCGTAGTAAGCTCTAATGAAGCTGCTATCCCGATGATCTTTTGTAGTATTGGTATTATCGGTATCACTAACATTCAGAACTTCGCGGTAGAAGTCTTCGAAATATTTTAATTTCGGATTATTAGGGTCTCTTGGGTTGAAAAAAGTTTCTACTGGGTGAACCATCGGAGTTGAAGTTTTATTAATTGCAGATAATAAATTTTTAACACGTTTAATCCGTGAAATGAAATCAAATATAATCGGATGAATTTTTTCTTCAGGAGTGAGGACTCTTGGAGTAGTTTCGTTTTTTGGCTCCGGAGTTACACTTTCTGTTGTAGATAAAAATGGCTCTGAAACACTTTTGGGTGTGGGAAGAATAACAAGAGCGGCTTCATAGTTTCCGCCATTTTCATAATACGAACTCGGCCGAAATTTTCTTTGCTCTGGGATATGAGTAGTTGCTATTTCTTCGGTTGTACGCTCAGAAGTCCCAACATTTTCTTTCGACGCTTCTTTCTCAGTAATTATCGAGCTAACAGTTGTTGCAACAGAAGCAAAAGGCGAACTTTGTGTTTTATTCGATTGTTTTACTTCTGTAGATTTCTCCAATCTAAAAATTTTAATTTTAATAAATTAAACTTGAAAAATCTCACTTAAAAAAATTTTTTTTATTTTATTTAAAAATAAATGGACTTTGAATTATTTTTAATTAGTTCTTGAGTAAAAAAAAATATACTTGCCCATTTTTAACATTATTTACAGCTTCAATTGTAGTTAAACACTTTGCGAAAATTAAAAAACCAAAAAAAATTAAGTTATTATAAATCATGATTACTTAAACAGAAATATTTTTATAAATCTTGTAGTTATTGACGCTGTGTTTGAACTAGGAGAAATAAAATAACAAAAAAAAAAATTTTCAATCGCCGTTTTTATTACATTAATGATTTTTTTTTAACTATCCAATTAATTTCTAACAGTTGAGTTTTTTTTTCATTAACTGCGTCAAGATAAAGAAAAAATAGATCCGCATTGTGATTGGTTAACGGACTTAATCTCTTGACGTCACTGATAATCATAATTACAACTTTAAATCGTAAAATAGATAAGGAAGTTTTGAAAAATATTTTAAAAAACATTTAAGTTCAAGAAATAGCGTTTCAATGAGTCATTTCATTAATTAACCCATTGAAAATAATTGATTGAATAAAATATAAAATAAATTTAATTCAAACAAATTTTTAAATTTCATTCTAAGTAATTGAAATATTTTTTTGAACGAGGCTAATAAAGTAAAAAAATAATAATGAAGGCTATTAGTTGATAAAGACATTTAATCATTACTTTTAAATATAGATTGTACGATATTATTTTAACTTGAATATTTTACCAAATAGATAATTTTACTTTAGCTTATTTATTTGATGAGTAATTAATAATAGAATATAAAAAATTTATTTAAATAAAATAATTTTATTACAGCACGACAGAATTCAGAAATGCATTTTTGAAAACAATACGCCAAATAATCCGCGAATCGGTTCGAAATATGAGTATACCATCAACAAAACCGAACATAACTCAACCGCCGATGACAATGGCCCCGCGGATGTCTACCGGGCATGTGGAAAAGTTTGATAAAGTCCAGAATCAAGGTCTGAATGGCGGAACCCCGTGCAATTCTGGCGGAGCGACTGGAACACTTTCGAAGAAAGCGAACAAGCAGCAGATCCTGTCAAACACCCTGAACTCGCGGAGAAAGCACAGTCATCCAAAATCCTCGGTTGAACACGAGAGTTCCGAGGACAGAGATTGCGATGACATTCCTATCCAACAAATTTCATTCCGTACTCGTAGCAAAACCATCAGTGATACCTCAGGTGCTAATAAATTGTCATTTTTATAAAAAAAAATGGCAATTTTTTGACTTTACTCCTTCATACATGTTATTATTTTTCGTGTGGTAATAAATAATTTTAGGTGAAGTAAAGATTGATATGGATTCAGGAACAAAGTCTGAGGGTGAGGAGGACTCCCAGGCTTTTTTAGGCGAGAAGAAGACCAATTTAGGGCGAACTCCTAACCACCTGACGCTGAGTACCACCTCGACCATCTCCGCTGGTAGCACTGGCAGCCAGGCGAGACTTATTCAATCGTCACACCAGCCCGAGAACTATCAGCCTATTTCAGTTAAAGAGCTGGGTAAGAGGCGTGCTAGGTTGCCTAAACGAGTTAAAAATTTTGATCCGTACAGTGAATTGCCGGTGTAGATATTATCGGTATTATAAATATACTTTTGTTTATATTTTTAGTTTGTTCATGCATTTTTATTTTTTTTTGCAATGATGTAGCTTACGATAGGTCTTTTGTTTTAGTAAAGGTAGATTGGTAATTCTTTTAGAAAACTTCTACTTAAACTTCAATCAACTTTCAATGCTAAATAATTAATGAATATTTATTTTTTAAAGTTTGCTTAAGGGGGTATTTTGGTCTAGAAGCATGAAGTTTCAGGTAATTTTTGAAGTGCCGTAAAAAAAGGCAATCAATATTTTTAGTATTCATTTTTTTATAAGTTATTTATTAACATTATAAGAATACAGAAAAAAATTAAAAAATTAAAAAAGTTGAAAATTCAAAAAATTAGCAGCTGATAAAGTGGAGGGGTCTCAAAAAATTGGCACGTGACTATACCTACGATTCCAACCCTCCTAGCAATCGAAAACAAAAAAATAAAAAAGATTATTAATCTAGAGTAATATCGCTATGGTTGGAACTACGGTCATCCCTAAATTTCAATTTTTACTATTTTTAAAAAATTCGAAAAAATCAAAAAAAAGTGGTAAAAAAAAATGTTTTTTTTTTTTTTCTTCCAAGCAGTCGCTATTTTACAAAAAATTTTTTTTTCAACTTTTTCGTAGTTCCAACTATAGTGACATTACTCTAGATTAATAATTTTTTTTATTTTTTTGTTTTCGATTGCTAGGAGGGCTGGAATTGTGGTTATAGTCACGTGCCAATTTTTTGAGACCCCTCCACTTTATCAGCTGCTAATTTTTTTAATTTTCAACTTTTTAAATTTTTTTCTCTACTCTTGTAATATTAATAGATAACTTATAAAAAAATGTATACTAAAAATATTGATTGCCTTTTTTTTTACAGCACTTCAAAAATTACCTGAAATTTCATGCTTCTAGACCAGATTACCTCCTTAATTAATTTCAGATATTTATTACTTATATATTTTTTAAAACCGCACATAAAGCTTAAAAAAATTTTTAAAACTAATCACTTTTAAAATTTTAATTATTTATTTAAATAGCTTTGGATTTCTTTATTCAATAATTAAAGACTGGAGGATTTTTTTATTTTTAAAAAGAAGTTTACTAAAGAATTATCAAAAATTAAAGTAGAAAAATTAATTATCGTATAAGCAAATATTAATTATAAATAAAAATTGACAACTATTTATCGAAAATAATAAAAAAATAAAATAAAAGTATATTATTTGGTAACGGGTAATTAAAATTTAGCTAAGTTGCATGCATTTCTCAATCATAGGCGTCGACTTCTGGATTATACTTGGTTGGAAAGCTCTAAAATATATTTACGAATAACGTAAATTATTGCACGCTTTCCCGGCACGTTTCACCTCAAAAATAATAATTATTTTGCTGCATTGTTTATTATTTATTTAGATTGTTTCAACAGAACTATTTCGTAAATATTATTTTTATTATTACTATTATTGTTATTATTTTGTATATAAAAAGGTTGAGGATACCCAACTTGTAGAATACGAAAATAATTACCAATTACTAGCCCTATGCATAGTAAAAAAAAAAAAATTTCTTGTTAAAGAAAGCCCGCAATAAAGTGGGCAAGTGGAGAAGCTTGATTTATAACTTATTATTTAATAATGTAGTACAGCAATAATTTTAATGATATTATAATAATTATTAATGATAAACCAATATGTTTGCGTATATATAATTATTATGAATAATTATAATTACTAATAATAAGTATTATTAAAATAATTTTTAAACGAAAGTCGGCGCCTATGAATGAAGATATTTTTTTTTATTAGTTATTCTTTTTTTTCATGAATTATTATAATTATAATTAGTGAAAAAATATGAAGGTGATAAATAATTAAAATAAAGAACAAAAAAAAATCTGTACGTCGTTATTATCAGGTTCACCAATTTGGAAGCCGCGGGAACTACCGTCACTCGGGGAAGCCACAACATTGCCGCGAAAGGGTAAGTCGGCCGGTGAATTTGCAGATATTAATTCGGCCCATAGCGCCTCCCGAAAGTCTTTAATAGAAATCAATAATTGTGCTCAACAATCTAACTTTAATAATCACGTTTAAGTTAATAATTAACTTTTAATAATAATTATTACTCATAGATTTTATTATTACTTATAATTATAACTATTTTAACAATAATAGATTAGTAAATTAATTATTCATTATTTTTAATCAATAAACCCTCGTTTTTTTTTTTTTTTATAATATTTACTTTTTATTGCTGTTCGCATTTTTTTTTTCACTCTAAAATAAAATATACTTTAACTGACTGAATAAAAGATTTATTTTATTTCTGGTTAAATTTTAATAAATTAAATTTAGTAAAATAAAAAAACAGGGTTAATATTTTGATAATTTTATTGGTTTAATTTTCAAATTACGAACAGCAATAAAAATAATTTCTGTATATAATCTTGCTGATAGAATATAATTTAATTGGGAAAAAAAAAAAAAAAAAAAAAAAAATAATAATGATAAAAATAACTAAGTAATAAATTAAAATAACATAAAAACGAAGTGTTACAATGATTACTTTAATGATAAAAAATTAACTAAAAAATCTTATCTATATACAAGATAAAAAATATATATGTATAAATACGCTCTATTTATAATTAAAGCGTTTACGTACACATACATTGTTATATGCATATTACAGTTAAAACCTGGAGATAAGTAAAACAATTAACAGAAAAAATAAATTACTAATCTTTTATTATTAATTTTATAAAAATTTAATTTGTTGAATTTACTTGCACTTATATATAAAACAGTAAAAAATAAATAAATAAATGTATATTCAATTGCCATATTGTTTGAACAATTAATAAAAAATCAAAGTAAAATTTATTATATAATAAATAATGTAATATATAGTTCAAATATCAATGCAATCATAATTATAAATATTTATATAATTTATTTTTTTTTTATTTTTTTGTATTGAGTTGTAAATCATTTTTATTTATTACCGTTGTTTCTTTGTTGGTATAATTTATTTGTTAATCACTGTGGGTATTTAAAGTCAAGCTAATTTATTTTTACCATTGCTTAAAAAATTGAAATTTAAATATCTTCAGTAATTGACAAATATATTGTTACTAACATATTAAATAAATAAATATTGAATATTAATTAAATAGAACTGACAAATTTACGAATTATAATATACTCAAAGTACTAGCAAATCAGCAATTGATAGTACGGGTGGATATTACTATAATTAATTAACAAAAAAAAATTATCCAATGCTGATATAATTATTATTAATAATTGATAATTATTAATTGGTATAGAAACATATTACCAATGACTGGGTTTATTAATATGTAAATTAGGCAACAGAAAGTATCCATTAGATGAATACCTAAATGCAAATAAAATATTAAACAATACATATATATTAATTAATATAATATAAAAGTTAGATTATAATAAATCTCAGAGTAAACGAATGATGTTAACTCGTCACGCGCGGTTATCTCGGCAGGCCCGATCCACGCTGATTTAATATGACTCATTTATTACTTAAATTATTTATTTCAAAAAGACAACTTCAATCATAAGCGCCGACTTGAAATTTTTTTTTAGCGTAAGAGGAAAATTTTGATAATAAATCAAGGTCATTCTCAAGCTTTTTACGGCAAATTTAATTAAGTCCTTTATGTGTCAAATGTATATACTTTACTGCAATGTTAATTGTTTTTTTACTTAATTATAATTTAAATTTAATTAGCCTTCTATGAAGCAAATTTTAAAAGTTTATTTAATAAATGTTTATTTGTTAATTTTGGTTGCATTGTTGAGCTTGTATTGTTATAAATTATAATTATAATTTTATTGCTGGAATGTTTAATATTTTATGTATAGCTGTTTAACATTTATTGTCAATAATTATGTGGAGTATATTAAATATTATGATGATGATTAAATTATTGAGAGAAAATTTAATTATATTGTGAGATTAATTATAAGTGTTGGATATGATTTACGAGAGACGCCGCGTGTGACGATATTTAACTCGCCGGCGTCTGATTTAACACGAAAAAACTGACCGCGAATAGATTGAATTTATTAATCATTATTATTGAAATTTATAAATTTTAAATAATTAGTTGTAAAAAGAGTTCAGTTAATTTTTTATTCAATTAATATTTAAAAAAAAATTTTTTTTTTTTTAAGTAAAATATTAAAAATTTGCATTTTTATTTTATAAAATATTCAACTTGTATTAATTACTTAAATAAAAAAAAAATTGGAATTTTTGATTTTAAATTTAAATTTATTTTATAATTTTGATATTTAAATTTAAAATAAAATTAACTGAACTCTTTTTAGCAATTAAGTGGAGTAAATAATATTAATTATCTTATTAATATAAATGTTAATATTAATAAAAAAATATACAGAACAAAAGTCACTTAAAAAGCTTTAATTAAATCGCGTGATAATCAGCATTTTCGTGTATAATAGATACTGCTCGACGATAATGAATCTCATACTAGTCACGAATAAATAAATAAATGAATAAATATAAATCTCAGAATATTATATAACATTGTGAAAAATGTGCACGTGTCATTGTTAAAATAAAATATTAAATAAATATAAACTAATAATAACAATATATTAAAATAAAATAATTGAGTTAAAATAATAACGAGATACATAAAAAGAGTAATTTAATTTTAATTATTTATACAATACATATTGTTATGTATAAATTATCGTAAACAAATAAATTTAAATTTTTTTACTCTTTTTATTTTCTCATATATTTAAAGCAAACAAAAAAAATAAAAAAAAAATAAATAAATAAACTCACCACGCGTTGTATGAATTGGTTTGAAACTGGGTTTCGCCAAGGCCTGTTAACACCAATCTAAAAAAAATAACCAAAGACATTGATTAGATATCATAAGAGTGAATTAAAAAAAAACTCGAAAATAAAAAAAATGTTTAAAAAAAAGCAAAAAAAAAAATTTAAAATAAAAATAACGATTTTAATGCCGGACCATAGAAAGATTATAATGATATAGGGCTCAATTATAAATGACAAAAAATAAAAAAAAAAAATAAACAAAAAGAAAAACAAAAAAAAATATGGTATAGAGTTATTATCTGAGAACGAGCATTGATTGCGCGTAATGTAAAAAAAAGCTACACGGTCAAATAAAATTTTATTTAATTAAAAAAACAGAACTATTTAAATGTATATGTGGCCCGTTTTTTTCAATTACTCACTTTTATTGATTTTATTACATATATATTGATGACTAACTTTATTAATTAATAAAATAGTGAATCTAAATACGTAATTAAGGTGTCACTTAAGATTCGACAGCGAACAAATGTAATATTATTAACTGAATAATTAATTTAAGTAATAATTTAAATTATATTAAATAGGCGGATTAAATTGCGCACATATAAATATTTAAATAAATTAATAAATTTTAAGTTGCTGATTTTAAATATATAAACTAATATTTATTATTATATTGCATTATATCAATCTCTATATATAATATATATAAATATATTTTATGTAAAAGTTCTGTCGAGGCGCGTCCTCCGATCGAGAGAATTCGCTTTCTTTAATAAAAAAAAAAAATATATATATATATATATATATATATATATATATATATATATATATATATATATATATATATATGAATATATATATATATATATATATGTATGAATATATAAATATATTAATATAATATATATTTATATGTATATAATATAATGCGAATGTAAAAATGTTTTTGCCTTTAAAAAATGTTTTTTATAATTAAAAAAATTTATTTGAAAGCGAGCTTTGGTAATTTTTTTTAAAATTATTTTTTATTTAATAAATTAAAGCTGCGAATCTACTGAATAATGAGGTATTAAATAAATAAAATAAAAGTTTAATAATTAATAACAACAAACTTATAATGACAAATCATAACGAGACGAGTATTCAAAATTTTTTACCGAGATTTTTATAAAATCTCTAAAGTTTTATTTTAAAACCGACTTCCCTTTGTACGATAGTTAGACAAAAAAAAATAAATAATTAATAATAAATAAAAAAAAAATAAATATTAATAAATAAAAAAAGCAAACAAATCATGCTGTTGATTCATAAAAAATAATTGTCATCAAGCTCTATCTTCGTGCACATTGGGATTGACCTTAGTTAAATACGCGGGTCGAAAGTCGTTATTTTATTAATAATTAATTAATCATTATATGTAACAATTATTGTACTTGATTGATAATTATTGACTTAAAAAAAAAAAAAAAGTGTTTATTCGTAAGGCAGAAATGAAAATTTGTATAATTATTTTTAGTTTTAATATGTAAAGTGTATCGAAACCCTCTCGATTAGAGGCGTCCCAATAGTTGGCCTAGTACCGAGCATCATATTTTTAATTCGTTATTTTATTGTATTATTGTTATTATTTTTTAATGATTAATTACACCTATAAAATGTTTTATTGCAACCTTCACGCTACCGTTTACGATATTTCCCGAAAAAAACAAAAAATAAGAACGGGTAAACATTAAATGACAAAAATATTGAAAAAAATAATAATAACTAAATAAAATAATCTTGTGCAATTGAACAATGAGACAAGGGAAATGATATTTAAATAAAATACAGGGGATCGAAATAAAAGATTTAAAAAAAAATTTATATATATTTCCCTTGTTTTATACAGACAAGAAATAAATGTAGTTCTTAGATCATTTAGCGAAACGGTACGCCACTGGGTGTAAAATAAACGAAAATAAATAAAATATGAGTCTTTCTGAATTTAAAAAATTATATGAATATGAATATGAACTAATAATAATAAAAAAAATTAAAAAGATTTTGTTTTGTTGGCACATTAGCTGATTTAATGAGCCAAAGAGTGTATTATAGTGATTAATGAATGAATAAATTTTAAAATAATGTTTTTGTGTTTGAAACTTTGTAGTCATGAAAATAAGTAAATACGGTATTAATTGCCAGTATAATTACGATTATTGATTATACTTACTATATTTACTGTTATTGTTTATCAGTTTACGTAAAGACGTTTACGAAAGATCCATTTGTACAATCATTGCGTCATTAAAATATGATTATTCATTATGAACTCTGCATTTATTTATTTAAATCCTTCCTATCCTCAATTTAATGTTTTTTAAGCTACTCAATTTAATGTTTTTTAAGCTACTTAAATATTTAATTACTGTGAAAAAAATATTTTTTTTTCTATTTGTAGTTTATAGTACTCATAAATCTACTTCTGATTACAAAAATCCGGTCGTTAAATTAATAGATACTAAGCATAGGAATTTATCAATTTTTTGAAGTGAAACTTCTTTAGAATCGTTGTGATTTCAAACTCGATGAAACGAAAAAATAAGTCCATAGAGACTCAAACACATAAATGTAAGGGTTCAGCGGGCGAGAGAATGAGATAGAACATAATAGACGTTCTCGGTCTCCTCTTTGCGCCACTCTTCGTAGCATCCCCGCTATCGTCTACTAAACATTGTCCATATAATATGTATGATCCTGTGTAGTGGAATAGTCAGTATATCTATATCTATATCTTGCTCCAGGTCCGAGCGTTCTACGTGTTATTATGTTAGTATGTGTTTAATACAAGTGTTTGCGCCTGCGTATGAGTAAGCTTTAATAAAAAGCAAGCGTGTTGATTTTTGATGCATTTTTATTTGTGTGAATATTTTAATTTTCTTAATTTTACAATTATGCCAAAAACTACCAGATCAAAAACAGTAATTGACGCTGTTTTCCAAAGATGGTTATTATTTACAAATGGGATCAACCTAAGCTAAGCCATGTTAATTATTTTTTCTTATCAAATTGAACAATTTTTTTTTCAAATTGTTCATTTTTTTGTTTTAACAAAAAAAAAACATCAAAAAAAGATCAAATAGAAATTTTATCCAAAAAAATAAAAGCCAAAATTTTTTCCTTTTGAAGGCAAAAAAGCTATCGAAATCATTTTTATTTTCTTTCACGACATTTTTATTTTAAATGCGCTGTAAAAATAAGCAGAATAAAAAAAATTAAAAGGTTTTGATTTTTCACTTAGTTATGACCAGTGAAGTCAGATTGTGAGCAGAAATGTCCCCTTCCCCAAGCGAAATAACACGGTGCGTAATGCTGGGTGGGGATTTTTCTGCTCACGATCTGGATTCACTGGTTATGGCCCAAAATGGGGTTGACCCTACTTGTAAATTATGACCCCAAAGATATATAAATCAAATTGAAACTAGAGCATTCGTTTCCTATTTCAGTTGCTATAAATCTTTCGTGTCATTTGTTCAATGTGAAAATATAGAGACTTAATGCCATCTATGTAATATAATTGTACACATTGGGCTCGTTCAAGTTTACTAATAGTCCAGTCGGCAGGGAAATATTAGGCCGTTTGTTTACGACTTCCAATGCAAATGAGGTAAATTGCAATTTTTTTTTTTTAAATACTCAGAAAAATATGTAGATCATTTTGCAAGTAGCTTTACATTGAAATATCTCGGAAACTACGCAAAAATAGTCGAGACATGCTGCATATAAAATTTAGAAAATTAAATAAGGAACAAAATGAGCCAAACTCGATGTCTCTACGACCAATATTTTACGAGATATTAATTTTTTAATTAAAAAAACGCGGTTCCGCTCAAGCGCTGATAAACAAATAGCTGTATCTCGGCGAAAAATCATTCGATTTACTTTTTTTTTTTTTAAATTAAAGCTATTGTTGTCCTCTGTAAGCAAAAAAATCAGCTAATCTCAAAAAAATTTTTTTGAATTTATATGAATAATTTTCTGTTTTTCGAATTTTTGCATTAAAAAATAGTTAAAATTAAAAAAAAATTATTTTTTTTGCATAAAAATGTTTTTCCGTCAACAAAGAATCAATACGAAGAAAAAAATTTTTTTTTTTTAAATTTTTTTAATGCAAATAAACAGTTAACAAGTTTAAAAAAATTAGGAAAACGGTTGACCCTGAAGGCCATCCCTGCAACTTCCCGCTAATTCCATACTTAGGCGCTTAAAATTGCACCAATGACGTTTTTGAGCTCTTCGAGCTCAAAAATACAATTTATGGGTTATTTTGAGCTCTCCGAGCTCAAAGAGATTGCTTTCCTATGCTTTAAAGCTCTTCGAGCTCAAAAGTCTGATAGAGATTTGATAAGACACTATTTTTTGAATTTTTAAACCGCAATAACTTTTGAATGAATAAACCGATTTTTACGCGGTTAGAAGCATTCGACGCAGTTTTTTAAGCGTCACAAAGAATCTCAAATTTTGAATTGATCGCGCTAGGAATTTTGGAGTTATTCCGAAAAAACACTTTTTTCGGTTTTCTTTCGTTCACGATATCTCTCGAACGAATCAACCGATTTTGACCGGACTGGTGGCGATCGACGTGGTTTTTTGAGGTTAAGAGCTGATTAGTTTTTGGAATTGAACCTTTAAGCCGTTTAAAAGTTATTCCAAAAAAACCACACTTGAAAAAAATTTTTTCTTCAGTTTTTTGAAGATTTCTCAAAATCTATTGATTTGAATCTGTCCAAATAGTTTTCAAAATCTAAGTTTAGTCAAGCCCTTTCGAATGGCACCAACCGCAATGAAATCGGTCAAGCCATTCAAAAGTTATAAGCGGTTCACATACTTTCACACACACACACACACACACACACACACACACACACACACACACACACACACACACACACACACACACACATACATACAGACACCGTGATAACCTCGCGGGCATAGTCAGGGAAGCTTCCTGTGACCTTCAAACGTCGAGATCTGATGAAAACTCGATTTTTGCAAAACGGGGTGAAAACAATAACTTCCCGATTTTTGAAAATCTTCGATTTTCTTAGCGGGAAGTTAAAAATATGAGCTCTGCGGGGATCCGATGTCCGGATCCGATGTCCGGAACCGTTGTCGGAGAATGTTGGGGGAAATAATAATAATGTGAAGCGAATAATAATAATAATAGTAAGTGTCCGCCCAGATTATCATTTTTATAATTTTTTCTAAGTCTTAATTAACTTTTGAAAAATCAATTTCACAATATAGGTATCAAACGATTCAGAATTTCATGAATCGTAAAGATATTCTATCGTGTAGAGAACTTTTTTTTAATAAATTTTTTCTATTTGTTTAAACAAATAGTTAGTTAACGAAAAAAAACTTGTTTTCACAATATAGCTAGGTATCAAACGATTGCAAATTTCATGAATCGTAAAGATATCATATCGTGTAGAGAACTTTTTTTTAATAAATTTTTTCTATTTGTTTAAACAAATGGAAAAAATTTTTCAAAAAAAAAGTTCTCCACACGATAGGATATCTTTACGATTCATAAAATTTGCAATCGTTTAATACCTACATTGTGGAAACAAATTTTTAATTGTTAAATAACTATTTGTTTAAACAAATAGAAAAAATTAAAAAAAAAAAGTTCTCTACACGATAGGATATCTTTACGATTCATGAAATTCTGAATCGTCTGATACCTATATTGTGAAATTGATTTTTCAAAAGCTAATTAAGACTTTAATGATAAAATACTAATTAAGAAAAAATGATAAAAATCTGGGCGGGCACTTACTATTGTTATTATTCGTTTCACATTATTATTATTTCCCCCAACATTCTCCGACGACGGTTTGAGGAGAATGGCGCACGCGCACTTCCTCGGATCCGGACATCGAATCCCCGCAGAGCTCATATTTTTTTAAACTTGTTAACTGTTTATTTGCATTAAAAAATTTTTTTTTTTAATTTTTTTTCTTCGCATTGATTATTTGTTGACGGAAAAACATTTTTATGCAAAAAAAATAATTTTTTTTTTAATTTTAACTATTTTTTAATGCAAAAATTCGAAAAACAGAAAATTATTCATATAAATTCAAAAAAATTTTTTTAAGCTTAGCTGATTTTTTTGCTTATAGAGAACAACAATAGCTTTAATTTTTTTTAAAAAAAAAAAAGTAAATCGAATGATTTTTCGCCGAGATACAGCTATTTGTTTATCAGCGCTTGAGCGGAACCGCGTTTTTTTTAATTAAAAAATTAATATCTCGTAAACTGTTGGTCGTAGAGACATCGGGTTTGGCTCATTTTGTTCCTTATTTAATTCTATAAATTTCATACACAGCATGTTTCGACTACTTTTGCGTAGTTTCCGAGATATTTCAACGTAAAGCTACTTGCCAAAAGGAAATTTTTTAAACAATTGAATTTCCGTGATTTTTTTTTTTTGTAAAAATGATCTACAATGCCTTTCAATGATTCGTACCGGTCAAGAATTCTACGGAAAATGGAAACATCAAAATTTGGCCAACAAATTTGGTCAATAAAGAAATCACTAAGTAAAAAATTTATATAAATATTATATTAGAAATAATAAAAAAATTATTTGTCTAAATAAGGATAATTCAAAATTTCGATAATAATAAAGGTATTAATGTAAAAATTAATTACCAAAAAAATTGGAATTATTTTAAAAAAGATAAGCATAAAATTATAAAATTTAAAAATAAGATATCTATGAAATTAGACAAATCATAAAACAAACAAGTGAAATGACAGATATTTAAAAAAATGGAGAAGAATAAATTTAGACAAGTCAATAAAAAGACAATTGAAAATTTAGAAATATAAAAAAATTGATAGTTTTAATTATTCGTAAACTTAAAAAATAGCCATCTCTAAATATAGACCAGTAAATTTAGATATCTTTAATTTTGGACATCTCTAAATATTTACAAATATAAATTTTTACAATTCATAACAAAGACGATTAAAAAGTAAAATTCTTGACCAGTACGAATCATTGAAAGGCATTGTACATATTTTTCTGAGTATTTAAAAAAAAAAAATTGCAATTTATCTCATTTGCATTGGAAGTCGTAAACAAACGGCCTAATATCTCCCTGCTGACTGGACTATAAGCTCTTGAGAGATCTTAGCAGATCATGTACCAAAAACCAAAAGTGACTACATTCTCTCTAAAGAACATATATAAAAAAAAAACAATGCAAGTTATACTAATCTAAGCTCAGTCCAGCGAAGAACTTAGTAAACTTGAACAAGCCCATTAAAATATTAAATAATTTTTAGGCTCGGTGAAAAATAATAAACCTTACATTTATCCTAATACTCCTGACACTCTATATCTATCTCAATCTCTCGTAGCCTACCCTTGATTGAAAATACTAATTGAAAAGTATTGAAAATGATGAGAATTGAATTGTTTTCAATAATCCTAATACTTTTTTTATGTATTTTAAATATACAGTTTACATGAAGAGATTGTTTATTTTTTCAATACTTTTCAATGAGTATATTTAATCAGGGACTTTTCGAAAGTTTCACTTCTACCGTGTGTGACTTGCACACACACACACACACACACACACACACACACACACACACACACACACACACACACACACACACACACACACACACACACACACACACACACACACACACACACACACACACACACACACACACACACACACATTTTTTTTGTTACAGTTTATAAGAAAATTTCTATAATATTTGTTCCTAATTAAAATATTTATCAAAATAAATATTGTCAAGAAATTCCGTGGAATTGACAAAAAAATATAACGATGCGTCACGCTTAAAAGTATCCATTTAATATATCAATTGATGACATTAATTTAAACGATGAGTCAAAATTTTTTGAGGCTATAACATCTGTCCGATAATCTATTAACGTCTTCCTGAATTGTATTAATTAGATTTCTTTTAATTAATTTATTTCTACAGTAAACAGCATTTATGTATCATTAAAGTTATTTTTTAAGTGAAATAAATTTAAAGTGCTATTTAATAAATCGATTTTTAGTTGAAAAAAATTCAATTTATGAAAAACTTTTTTGAAGATTAGTGTACTAATTTTATAATGGCGAAACTTATTATTATTTTCGCTGGTTTGTTCTTTTACAATTTGTCATTTATTATTGCCGATCCGACGTGTGTTTGGTATGGAGAGTGTGCAAAAAAATCCGGGACACAAAATTGTCCATACAACGGACCGGCCAAGTTACTTAATAATGATACAGCAGAATTAAAATTGAAAGAATTGTGTCCTCATTTATTTTCTGATACTGGTATGTTTTATTATTATTAATTGAAAAACATTTATTATTTTAAGCCAACTTACCCGATCCGATTTAATGATAGACTATTCAATTTTTATTAATTAATTATTTTCACTACAACATTTTTTTGGTATGAGCGCTCATACCATATTCGGGTGAAGATACAATAATTAAAAGTTTTTATTTTTGATTTTAAGACTAATTGTGTAAAGATATAAATGAAAATAAAGTTTGCCGACATCTAAAAATATTAAGAATTTTTTTTTTTATTGAAAAAATTATTATAAAAAAATAAATTTCATTTGTAAAAAAATTTGAAGAACTGTAAATGCAATTTGACAAAAATATTTTTTTGTTCTAATTTAATAAATTAAGCAAAATCAAAAATGTTGGCTAACTTTATTATCATAAGATGTAATTGTTTATTCAGTGAAACTTTTTCGGTAGCCGAAAAAATAATTTGTCTTCTGGTCTGAGTGGTCCGAATTATTTTTTTGGGTTACCGAAAAAAGTTTCACTGAGTAAACAATTACATCTTTACACAATTTGTCTCAAAATAAAAAATAAAAATTTTTAATTATCGCGAATATGGTATGAGTGCTCATACTAAAATGTGGTGAAAATAATTATTAAATAAAAATTGAATAGCCTACCATTAAATAAGATCGGGTAAGTTGGCTTAAAATAATAAATGTTCTTTAATAAGTAAAATCACCGATCTTCGAATAATGTTGAATAATTAGTATTAATATTGAAAAATTAATTTAAAAATCTCTAATTAATTTCAGAGCATCCTGAAACATGCTGTAATTCAAGTATGATCTCCACAATGAGTAGCAAGATAGGGATGCTTCAGATTTTCGAACGTTGTCAGTCTTGTTTGAAAAATATAAAACGTTCGATTTGTGATATAACGTGTGCTAAAACTCAGAGTACTTTTATGGCTGCGACCAAAATTGAAATCGATGAATATACTAACAAAAGTTATATCGAAGAGATTGAGGTAAATAATTCAAATAATTACTGAAATTAGCTGACAACTGTCAATTTTTTTTATTTTTATAAAAATTACAATAAAAAAATGCATCTAAAAACTTTCACTAATTTTTTTTTTTATTTTAATATGTGGAATTATTTATTAAATTTTTTTCATAATAATTTAATTGCTATAAAATTATAAAAAAATTTTTGTCTGTCAACTTCAGTGTTATCAAATAATTAACTATACAAAAAAAAAATTAATTTGAATCAAGAAGAAGAATTTAATCAAGTAAAATTTACTTAAACTAAAAAAAAAATGTCTGTTTAAAATTTTTTTTTTAAATCAAAAAAATTTATTTACCAGATTCAAGTAAATTTTTTTTTCTGTGCAGAAATATAATATAATATAATAAAATAAATAACTTTATAAACAATAAAAATAGGTTTACATATCAGAAGAATACATAAATGCGACTTTCGACTCTTGTAGAGGAGTACTGTATCCAGCGACCGGTGAATCGGCGTTTGATATGGCTTGTGGAAAGTATGGACTGAGTCGATGTACGCCAAAAAGGTATAAAACATAAAAACTGATTTTTTTTTTGTAATTACAAATGACTTTGCATGCAGGTGGTTTACGTTCATGGGTCAAATGTCTAAAATGTTCGGCGGCTTTACAATGACTTATATCTATGAACCGGATCAAGAGAAAAATTTAACCGAGCCATTGAATCCGCCGACCAAGTCATGCAGTGAAGCTTACGAAGTACGAAAATATAAATTTATTAATTGCCTTGTAGATATGTTCTATCGAACATAAATAAATTTTGTTGTTTATTTCTGTTTATTGCTCGAAGAATTCGACTGCATGTGGGTGCGTCGACTGTGTTTGCAAAAATATTATCGAGTGGAAGGAAGAAGACTCGGTTTTTACCATTCTTGAGCTTAATGGCTACGGAATAGTCGTCGGAATATTGATAATTATTATCAGTACAATCTTCACTATGAATCAGATATTTTTTAAAAAATTTTGTGCCAGTATGTATTTTTTCAGGTATTATTTATTAATTTTAAGTTCGGAGGAAGCGACTAATTATTTTATTTATTCTGTGCAGATAATTTTAGAATGAGTGACTTTCAAATAAGTTATCACAAAAAATTCAAATCGTTATTTACCAAATGGGGATACTGTAAGTTTTTAATTTTTATTTTTGTTGAATACTTTTTTTTTATTTTTGCAGTTATTTAATTAATCTACTTGTTCGTTAACAGTTTTTGCAAAATATCCTACCGTATCTTTGTGTCTGATATCTTCTGTGCTAGCAGGATTAAGTTATGGTTCAACTTCTTTAAAAATAACCATCAACCCTATTGAAATTTGGGCTTCGCCTCAAAGTAGATCTCGATTTGAGAGAGATTATTTTGACCATCATTTCACTCCTTTTTATCGAACCGAGCAAATTTTTATAAAACCTGTTGGCTTAAATAACGTAAGTTACTTGTTATAATGATACTATAGAGAAAACTGAAATTAATTCAAAGCATTAACATTAGTTTACATACAAATTAAACGATGAGAAACTAGAAGTTGGTCCAGTATTTACAAAAGAATTTCTTATTGCCGTTTATGATCTTCAAAAAGAAATTTTACAAGTAAGTAGTTGAAAATGTGATAAATTTGTATTAAAATTAACAAATCAGAAAAAAAAAGTTCTAATTGTTTTAATTGTTAAGATTGGACAAGATTCAAATGAAGGCTTGGAAAAAATTTGCTTCGCTCCAGTTCGCAATGACTTTGATGGACCAGTAACTTTAGATATGTGTGTAGTGCAAAGTGTGTGGGGTTACTTCCAAAATAATTTGACGGAATTTATTAACGACGGTTATAATAACAGTATACAAAAGCTTTTTGATTGCACGCAGTAAGAAAATTTAATCAAAAAGATTGAAGAATAATCGTAGAAATTAAAATGATCTTTTTCTTTTTTTGTAGAAATCCGTACAACGTGCAATGTATGGCACCGTACAAAGGACCAATCATTCCAGAAATAGCATTCGGGGGTTTTTTGCAGGAGAATAAGTTGCAATATGAAAGTACTGACTATATGAAGTCTACTGGATTAGTTCTGACTTTTTTGGTTAAAAATTCATTGAACAAAACAGAATTACAACCAATGTTAAAGTGGGAACAAAAGTATCTGGATTTCATGAAAAATTGGACCAGTTCCCCTTGTTCAGAGTTTATGGAAGTCGCTTACAGCGCAGAGAGATCAATTGAAGATGAATTGCAAAGAACTTCTGTGACTGAAATACAAACAGTGGTCATAAGTTATGCCTTCATGTTCCTCTACATAGTTTTGACTCTAGGACAATTTAAACTATCTCCACAGTGCTTCGTAAGAAAATTACAATCTCAATGATTTTATTCAAGGCTTCGACTGATGACGGTGATTAATTTCTTCTATTTGCAGGTTACCAGCAAAATATTGATCAGTCTCGGTGGAATTGTTATTGTTTTAGCCTCTGTAGCCAGCACCTTTGGAATTTTCGGCTACATTGGAGTCCCAACGACGATTTTAACACTCGAGGTGATTCCGTTCCTGGTATTGGCAGTAGGAGTCGACAATATTTTCATCCTCGTTCAAACTCACCAAAAAAATCCCCTGCGCGCTGGAGAAAGCATACCAGATTACATCGGAAGAATTTTATCGTCAGTGGGGCCCAGCATATTACTGACAAGTATTTCCGAGTGTTTGTGTTTTTTGATCGGAACTCTCTCGTCCATGCCAGCTGTCAGCACGTTTGCTCTGTACGCATCAGTGGCGATAATCATAAACTTTCTGCTGCAAATCACAGCGTTTATAAGTTTGCTCGCATTAGATGTGAGGCGATCTGAAGTAATCACCTTTCTCATCATCTCGAACAAATATTTTCAATGCAGCAGCATATGTATTTTTGTTTAATCTTTCACAGAATAATCGTGCTGATGTTTTGTGCTGTTTCTCAATAAAGAAATCGACAACCACCCAGGGAAATCACAGTATTATTTATAATGTATTTTCGTACTTCTACACGCCTTTTTTGATGAAAAAAAATGTCGGAATTGGAGTCATAGTTGTTTTTATAGGCTTGTTAGTGCTTCATTCTATAGTTGGGCCGAATGTCGAAATTGGTTTAGATCAAAAGCTCTCAATGTCCGAAGATTCATACGTTTTAAAGTATTTCAATGTAAAAAACATCATAATTTTTTTCAAAATGTTTAAATACAGTTGCAAAAAATTTTCTATAATAAAATTTTTCCAGTTTATGCAAGACTTATTATCAGTAGGACCACCAGTGTACTTTGTAGTAATGAGTGGATTGAATTACTCCAATACAACCGTCCAGAATGCAGTATGTGGCGGTCCAGAATGTAACGTAGATTCTGTATTCACTCAAATATACACTGCGTCTCAACAATCTCAAATGTAAGATTTGGTTTTATAAATTATTAGAATAACTTGGTGATCTAATTAAATTCTACATTTTAGATCATACATTGCTAAACCAGCTTCTTCATGGATTGATGATTACATCGACTGGAGCAAAATTCCAGATTGTTGTAAATATTTTGCTAACAATGGATCGTTTTGTCCTCATAACCGAAGTAAATTTAATCACGATTAAATATATAACTGCATTGGATGAAAAAAGTTATTACTTAAATTTTAAATAAAATCTTTAATATCTATGCAATTAATTTCATTATAGATGATTGCCAGACCTGTAACATAGTAAAGAATAAACTCAAACTACGGCCAGACGCACAGAGTTTTCGTAAATATATCAGCTACTTTGTATCTGATGTACCAGATGAATATTGTGCGAAAGGTGGTCGCGCTGCATATCTTGATGTGCGTTGTAATTGCATACGTTTTTTTGTGGTATAAAATGAATAATTGGCTTATTTAATTTTCGACAGGCATTGAAGTATTCGACTGACGAATATGGGATGATTGATGTTGGAGACACGTACTTCATGAGCTACCATACGCCTTTGAAGAAGCAGTCAGACTGGTACAACGCTCTCTCGTACGCTCGGATCATCGCTAAAAATATAACGAGTATGATCAACAGCGCCTCGCTGACTAATCAAACAATCGAGGTCTTTCCCTACAGGTATTTTATTAATCAAATTAAAATAGTAGCATTAGGGGTGAGTTGAAGATGTGATGAAGCTACAAGTTTATATTTTCAGTGTTTTTTACGTATTTTACGAGCAGTATCTGACGATTTGGCAAGAACTGCTCGAGTCGATTGGACTGTCGCTTCTCGTCGTTTTCGTGGTGACGTACTTACTCACCGGACTATCATTATTCTCGGCGGTGGTTGTACTGTTGACCGTAGCGATTATCATCGTAAACATGCTCGGATACATGTACTGGTGGAACATAACTCTCAATGCAATCTCGCTCGTCAATTTAGTGATGGTAACATTCGTTGAAATAAAATCTGAAGAACGGAGCGCAAAAATTGTAATCATTAAAATGGCTTATTATTTTTCAGACTGTTGGAATCTCTGTTGAATTTTGCAGTCACCTGGTTCACTCGTACCTTACTTCTAGTCAAAAAACAAGAGTCGCCAAAACCTCGGAAGCTCTGACTGACATGGGCAGTTCTGTAAGTTTATTTTATTTTCCTTATAAATATTTCCATCAATAATAAAAAATAATAATTACCTGTAACTCCTTGTTTTTTATTTTTTAAAGGTCTTCTCAGGCATAACAATGACGAAATTAATTGGAATTATTGTTCTTGCATTCGCCCAGACTCAAATATTCCAAGTGTTTTACTTCAGAATGTACTTGGGAATTTTAATAATCGGCGCTTCTCATGGATTGATATTCTTACCTGTACTCCTACGATTTATTGGTAAGTCTAAAAATTTCAATCCAACAATTATTTGTATCATTCATTATAATAAAAATCCTTTTTTTTATCAGGCCCGATTCAAGCAAATACTGACTCTGAAGCTCCTGAAGAAGTCTTTGAGCCAAGTACTGAAAACATCAGTAAAGATGCAAATTAAATTTAAATTTTTATGTTTTCTTAAATTAAAAACGTGTGTTTAGTTTTTCAAGTTAGCGTATTTTATAACTTTATTGAATAAATAAATAATAAACTTTTTTAGTTATTTAATCCTAACACTTTTATTAAATTTTTTATCACCAGAGATTAAATGTTTTAATGCGAATCAATTTGTGACTGAACACCTGGCTGATAATCACAATGATAAGCTACTTTTTTTTCTTAAGTCGCTCTAAAGTTCAGTCTGATCAAAATTATGAAGTTACCGAAGTCTGTTATTTTTTCTTCTCGGTATCTTCAGTTGATATTATTAATTGAACGAATATAGCCATCAGACAAAATTATTTTCAATGAGTCATTATTAAATTTTTTTGAATTTAAAATTATATTACTATACGTGTATATTTTTTTTTACAAATGTTCTTTTAATTTTAAATAGTGTTTTTATTTAAAGAATGGCGTATTTATTAATTTTTTTGATCGGTGCGTTCATTTCTTCTGTAACTACTGAACCTACATGTGTTTGGTACGGAATATGTGCAGATCTCTCGTTTGGTCATCAATATTGTCCTTACAACGGACCAGCTAAATTAATAAATGACTCAGCAGCTGAAAAAATTCTCAAGAAAAGATGCCCAGAATTTTTTTCTGACACCGGTAATTTTTTTTCATTTATTTTTTTGTGAATCAATAAAATTTTATCAAATCGACCAGTCATTTATTAATAAAAAATTATTATCGAACATTATATTATATTTTTTATTATTTGATTGCTATTTAGAACATCCTGAAACTTGCTGTGATGCAGGCATAATTTTTGCAATAAACGAAAAATTAACAATGGCTGAAATGATACTTGGTCGCTGTAAAACCTGTTTCAGAAATTTACTCCAGGCAATCTGTCAATTGACTTGTGCTAAAAATCAAAGTAGTTTTATGGCCGAGGTAGAGAGTAAAATTAATATCGCTACCGGGAAAAAGTATATCGAAGAAGTTAGGGTAATATATGTTAATTCAATTTAGAATTATTGCTATCTATTAATATATGTACACAGAAAAAAAGGTTTACTTGAGCCAAGAAAATAATTTTCTTTCTAATATTTTCTTGAGCGAAAAAAAATTTTTTTTTTGACAAGAAATTTCACTTATTCCAACAAAATTAATTCTCTTGCTTTAAGAAATACGTATCTTGATCCAAGTTAAGAAAATCTTGTTTTGAGAAAATTTAGCCTCTTGCTCCAAAAAATTTAATTCTTGATAGAAGTAAATTTTCTTGTCTTGAGAAAATTTCTCTCTTGCTCCAAAAAATTAAATATAAAGATAGAAGTAAATTTTAATTAATATTTTTATTGATTAACATGTTAAATGAGAAGAGCAAATAATATTGAATCATTTTTTTTCATTCAATATGCATAATTGCACGCTAAAATAATATACAATGGGTATCAAATATTCAAGAGAAAAATTTTCTAAAGGTGAGAAAATTTTTTTCTCGGCTGAAGTAGGTGACGCTGCTTCCCTAAAGTATCTAAAAATCTTGATCTAATATAAAAATTTATCGTATCGTAAGTATTTATGATAATTTGAGTTAAGAAAAAATGACTTCTACCAAGAATAGAATTTCAAGAAAAATTTTTACTTCGATCAATACAACTTCAGTCTTCCTTCAGGCACCCGAAAATTTTCTTGAGCCAAGAATTTTGTTCTCCAGTCAAGAAATTTTTCTTTCTGTGTACAATTATACAAAACGTTCTAATATTTATATTCTTCTAACTAGGTTTATATATCAGAAGAATATGCAAATGCGACTTATGAGTCGTGTAGAAGAGTAATAAACCCACAGACAGGTAATTTGGTTATGGACTTAGCGTGCATCCCGTACGAAGCAAGTCATTGTTCACCCAAATTGTAGGTATTTTAAAACTTTCATAAAAAAATTTCAGTTTTTATGCTGAAATAATAAATTTATATACAGATGGTTCAGTTCTATGGGAGACAGAAATACTCCTATGGTTCCCTTTCAAATAACTTATGTTTATGAACCGGATCAAGAAAAAAATTTAACCGAGCCATTGAATCCGCCGACTAAATTATGCAGTGAAGCTTACGAAGTACGAATATATAAATTTATTAAATTAATTGCCTTTTAGATATGTTATATCGAACATAGATAAATTTTGTTGTTTATTTCTGTTTATTGCTCTAAGAATTCGACTGCATGCGGGTGTGTCGACTGTGTTTGCAAAAATATTATCGAGTGGAAGGAAGAAGACTCGGTTTTTACCATTCTTGAGCTTAATGGCTACGGAATAGTCGTCGGAATATTGATAATTATTATCAGTACAATCTTCACTTTGAATCAGATATTTTTTAAAAAATTTTGGGCCAGTATGTATTTTTTCAGATGTTATTTATTAATTTTAAGTTCGGAGGAAGCGATTAATTATTTTATTTATTCTGTGCAGATAATTTTAAGATGAGTGACTGCTATGACTTTCAAATAAGTTATCACAAAAAATTCGAATCGTTATTTACCAAATGGGGATACTGCAAGTTTTTAATTTTTATTTTTACTGAACACTTTTTTTTTTTATTTTTGCAGTTATTTAATTAATCTACTTGTTCGTTAACAGTTTTTGCAAAATATCCTACCGTATCTTTGTGTCTGATATCTTATGTGCTAGCAGGATTAAGTTATGGTTCAATGTATCTGCAAATAACCATCAATCCCATTGAAATTTGGTCTTCGCCTCAAAGTAGATCCAGATCTGAGAGAGATTATTTTGACAGTCACTTCACTCCTTTTTATCGCGCCGAGCAAGTTTTTATAAAATCTGTTGGCTTAGAAAATGTAAGTTACTTGATATAATGATACTGTAGAAAAAACTGATATTAATTCAAAGTATTAACACTAGTTTACATATGTACCTTCAAGTAATGCAACTATTGAAGTTGGTCCAGTATTCAGAAAGGAATTCCTTACTGCCGTTTATGATCTTCAACAACAAATTTTGAGAGTAAAATTAAAACGCTAAGTAATTTATTTTAACTAATAAATAATTCAGAATTGACATTGTTAATAGATTGGCCAGGATTCGAATGAAGGCTTGGACAAAATTTGCTTTGCTCCAATTCAAAGTGACTTTGATGGACCAGTTACTTTAGAATTGTGTGCGGTACAAAGTGTGTGGGGATACTTTCAAGATAATTTTGAAGAATTTAATAAAACTGAATTTAACGAAAATCTGGAAAAGTTGCTCAAATGCATGCAGTAAGATTATATGACTAGAACAAAAAAAGAATTTATATAATAACAGTAATTAATTTCCGTTACAGAAATCCATATATTCCAACTTGTAGGGCTCCGTACAAAGGACCAATTATTCCAGATGTATCATTCGGAGGGTTTCAGCAGGATAATAAATCAAAATATGAAAGTACTGACTATATGAAGTCTACTGGATTAGTTCTGACTTTTTTGGTTAAAAATTCATTGAACAAAACAGAATTACAACCAATGTTAAAGTGGGAACAAAAGTATCTGGATTTCATGAAAAATTGGACCAGTACCGCGTGTCCAGAGTTTATGGAAGTCGCTTACAGCGCAGAGAGATCAATTGAAGATGAATTGCAAAGAACTTCTGTGACTGAAATACAAACAGTGGTCATAAGTTATGCCTTCATGTTCCTCTACATAGTTTTGACTCTAGGACAATTTAAACTATCTCCACAGTGCTTCGTAAGAAAACTACAATCTCAATGATTTTATTCAAAGCTTCGACTGATGACGGTGATTAATTTCTTCTATTTGCAGGTTACCAGCAAAATATTGATCAGTCTCGGTGGAATTGTTATTGTTTTAGCCTCTGTGGCCAGCACCTTTGGAATTTTCGGCTACATTGGAGTCCCAACGACGATTTTAACACTCGAGGTGATTCCATTCCTGGTATTGGCAGTAGGAGTCGACAATATTTTCATCCTCGTTCAAACTCACCAAAAAAATCCCCTGCGCGCTGGAGAAAGCATACCAGATTACATCGGAAGAATTTTATCGTCAGTAGGGCCCAGCATATTACTGACAAGTATTTCCGAGTGTCTGTGTTTCTTGATTGGAACCCTCTCGTCCATGCCAGCTGTCAATACGTTTGCTCTGTACGCATCAGTGGCGATAATCATAAACTTTCTGCTGCAAATCACAGCGTTTATAAGTTTGCTCGCATTAGATGTGAGGCGATCTGAGGTAATCACCTTTCTTATCATCACGAACAAATATTTTCAGTACAACAGCATATGTATTTCTGTTTAACCTTTCACAGAATCATCGCGCTGAGATTTTGTGTTGTATTCAAGTGAAGAAATCAGTATATGATGATGGAGACTATAGAATTATTCATAGCATATTTTCGTACTTTTACACGCCTTTTTTGATGAAGAAAGCTGTCGGAATTGGAGTCATAGTATTTTTTATAGGCGCGTTAGTGCTTCATTCTATAGTTGGGCCCAATGTCGAACTTGGTATAGATCAAAAGCTCTCGATGGTCAAAGATTCATACGTTTTCAAGTATTTTCAGGTACAGCTTTTAAATGATGATTTTTATATTTATGATCAGAGTTGATTATTTTCAGTTCATGGAAGATCTTTTATCGATGGGACCACCGGTATATTTTGTAGTGAAGAGTGGGCTAAATTACACGAATACAAATGTTCAAAATGCAATTTGTGGCGGTCAAAAGTGCAATTCGGACTCTCTCTATACTCAAATTTTTACTGCTTCTGAACAATCTGCGATGTAAAAATTTAATTTAATTTTTTTTTTATATTAAAATAACTATTGATTTATCATTGATGACTAATTTAGTAACAACAATACAGATCATATATTGCAAAACCAGCTTCTTCATGGATGGATGATTACTTTGATTGGAGCACAATTTCCGACTGCTGTCAATATTTTCCAAGCAATGGATCGTTTTGTCCTCATACTAGATGTAAATTTTATCAAACATTAAAATTCCAATAAAATAAAATAAATAACTCTGAATTTAACTCATTATAGACGATTGCAAAAGCTGTAAAATACCAACTGATGAATTAGGATTAAGACCAGATGCGCGAAGTTTTCGTAAATATATCAGCTACTTTGTATCTGATATACCAGATGAAGATTGTGCGAAAGGTGGTCGCGCTGCATATCTTGATGTGAGTTGTAATTGCATACGTTTTTTTGTGGTATAAAATGAATAATTGGCTTATTTAATTTTTGACAGGCATTGAAGTATTCGACTGACGAATATGGGATGATTGATGTTGGAGACACGTACTTCATGAGTTACCATACGCCTTTGAAGAAGCAGTCAGACTGGTACAACGCTCTCTCGTACGCTCGGATCATCGCTAAAAATATAACGAGTATGATCAACAGCGCCTCGCTGACTAATCAAACAATCGAGGTCTTTCCCTACAGGTATTTTATTAATCAAATTAAAATAGTAGCATTAGGGGTGAGTTGAAGATGTGATGAAGCTACAAGTTTATATTTTCAGTATTTTTTACGTATTTTTCGAGCAGTATCTGACGATTTGGCAAGAACTGCTCGAGTCGATTGGACTGTCGCTTCTCGTCGTTTTCGTGGTGACGTACTTACTCACCGGACTATCATTATTCTCGGCGGTGGTTGTACTGTTGACCGTAGCGATGATCATCGTAAACATGCTCGGATACATGTACTGGTGGAACATAACTCTCAATGCAATCTCGCTCGTCAATTTAGTGATGGTAACATTCGTTGAAATAAAATCTGAAGAACGGAGCGCAAAAATTATAATCATTAAAATGGCTTATTATTTTTCAGACTGTTGGAATCTCTGTTGAATTTTGCAGTCACCTGGTTCACTCGTACCTTACTTCTACTCAAAAAACAAGAGTCGCCAAAACCTCGGAAGCTCTGACTGACATGGGCAGTTCTGTAAGTTTATTTTATTTTCCTTATAAATATTTCCATCAAAAATAAAAAATAATAATTACCTGTAACTCCTTGTTTTTTATTTTTTAAAGGTCTTCTCAGGCATAACAATGACGAAATTAATTGGAATTATTGTTCTTGCATTCGCCCAGACTCAAATATTCCAAGTGTTTTACTTCAGAATGTACTTGGGAATATTAATAATCGGCGCTTCTCACGGATTGATATTTTTACCTGTACTCCTACGATTTATTGGTAAGTATCAAGATTATTGATTAAAAATTTAATCAATGTTACTAATAAAAATTACTATTTATTGTTATCAGGCCCAGTGAGGACAGATTCTGAAATTATTTAAAAAAAATAACTCATAATAAAAATAAAAATAGAATGTATCTAAGTATAATGTAAATAAATAATTTAAAATCACCAAATATTATTATTTTTTTTATTTATTAAAAGCCAAAATAAATTCCAGAATTATAACGCCGAGATTATTTACTAATTGTACCAGTAGGTTACAATAAATCTACCCACGAGACTGCAGTAAAAAAAAGTTCAATTAAATCAAACTTGGAATGAATAATAAATTTTATAATTAATAAAAGAATGTATTCTAGTATGACTATTTTATCTACTGGTAAACGATGAATGATTATTGACCACCACGGAGACGCAATACCAAGTGAAGGGTGGACTCCTTCTGGATGTTATAGTCGGAGAGAGTTCTTCCATCCTCGAGCTGCTTACCCGCGAAGATAAGACGCTGTTGGTCCGGAGGGATTCCCTCTTTGTCCTGGATCTTAGCCTTGACATTCTCGATGGTATCTGAAGCTTCAACTTCGAGGGTGATGGTTTTACCAGTCAGAGTCTTTACGAAGATCTGCATACCACCACGAAGACGCAATACCAAGTGAAGAGTGGATTCTTTTTGGATGTTGTAGTCAGAAAGAGTTCTACCATCCTCAAGCTGCTTACCAGCGAAGATAAGTCGCTGCTGGTCTGGTGGGATTCCTTCTTTGTCCTGGATCTTGGCCTTGACGTTCTCGATGGTGTCAGAAGCTTCAACTTCGAGGGTGATGGTCTTGCCGGTCAGTGTTTTGACGAAGATCTGCATACCTCCACGAAGACGTAACACCAAGTGAAGAGTGGATTCTTTCTGGATGTTGTAGTCAGAAAGAGTTCTACCATCCTCAAGCTGCTTACCAGCGAAGATAAGTCGCTGCTGGTCTGGTGGGATTCCTTCTTTGTCCTGGATCTTGGCCTTGACGTTCTCGATGGTGTCAGAAGCTTCAACTTCGAGGGTGATGGTCTTGCCGGTCAGTGTTTTGACGAAGATCTGCATACCTCCACGAAGACGCAACACCAAGTGAAGTGTTGACTCTTTCTGGATGTTGTAGTCGGAGAGAGTTCTTCCATCCTCGAGTTGTTTACCAGCGAAGATAAGACGTTGTTGGTCTGGTGGAATACCTTCTTTATCTTGAATCTTGGCCTTGACGTTCTCGATGGTGTCGGAAGCTTCGACTTCCAGGGTGATGGTTTTTCCCGTCAAAGTTTTGACGAAAATTTGCATGCCACCACGGAGACGAAGGACCAAATGAAGAGTTGACTCCTTTTGGATGTTGTAATCAGAGAGGGTACGTCCATCTTCTAGTTGTTTACCAGCGAAGATGAGACGTTGTTGGTCTGGTGGGATACCTTCCTTGTCTTGGATCTTGGCTTTCACATTTTCAATAGTGTCGGAAGCCTCGACTTCCAAAGTTATCGTTTTTCCGGTTAAAGTTTTTACGAAAATTTGCATACCTCCACGAAGACGCAATACTAAATGGAGAGTGGACTCTTTCTGAATGTTGTAATCGGACAAGGTTCTTCCGTCCTCGAGTTGTTTACCAGCGAAGATAAGACGCTGCTGGTCTGGAGGGATTCCCTCTTTGTCTTGGATCTTGGCCTTGACGTTCTCAATGGTGTCTGAAGCTTCGACTTCCAGGGTGATGGTTTTACCGGTCAATGTCTTGACGAAGATCTGCATACCACCACGAAGACGCAATACCAAGTGAAGGGTTGATTCTTTCTGGATGTTGTAATCAGAAAGAGTACGTCCATCCTCGAGTTGTTTACCAGCGAAGATAAGACGCTGCTGGTCGGGAGGAATTCCCTCTTTGTCTTGAATCTTGGCTTTTACATTTTCGATGGTGTCTGATGCTTCCACCTCCAAAGTTATGGTTTTTCCCGTCAGAGTTTTCACGAAGATCTGCATTTTTTGTCTGTAAATTATTGAGATAATTAGAATTGTTTCATTAAATAATTAAAAAAAAAAAAAAAATATTTTTTTATTTAAATATAAAATAGGGTAGAAGTACCGATTTTGGCCAGTTAACATATGAATTAATTTATAAAAAATTATAATATTATAACCATATTTTTGTTGAGTTTTAAAAGATTTATATTAAAACAAATTGAGTTTGTAATAGTATTAATATAAATTCATTTCTATCGTTTATTTGAACAATAAATAGCCATAAACGGTACCTCTACCCTACTGAATATTTTTTTTTTTATTTTTATGAATTTAATTATTTTTTTATTTTCAATTTGAAAAATAAATAGATTAAATTTTTAAAGAGACCTGCGAGATTTACAGTAAATAAACACAAAAAATAAAATACTGAAATTAATATAAACACCAAATATTTTTTTTTTAGCCCATTTAAATTATGAATAATCTAGAAATTACTTTTGAAACATTGTACTAAATGTTTTTAAATCCCAATGTCAATTCTGTATTTTTATTTTTGACAGTTAATCTGATAAAATTCTAAGAATTATTAAATGTCACTTTTAATTATAATGACAATAAATTTTGGATTTATTAATTAATTAAATTGTTAAAATAAGTCTTATTAAATTTATTTTTGAGAATTTCAAATGAAATAATTGAGGAAAAATATGACAAAGCAATTTCCATGTAATGGCGTCCGTTATTTTCATCAGATTTTACTTACTTACTAATAATAATAATAATAAAACTGGAGAATTTAATAACCACGAAACAAATATAAATTTTGAAAACTGTTTTATAATTAAATTAAATAATATTTAAATGGAAATATCAAACAAAATGAATTTAGATCAACGAATAAATAAAATTTTCTCGACTATTGATTGACCTGAATTATGTGACGCTGCAGATATAAAATGGACGCCTGAGAACAAAGGACATACGAGAACTTTCTATCAAAATAATTATTTTAATTAAATTTGTTTTGTGATCCGGTTTAATCACCTAATAAATTATAACGATAAAGAATAATTTAATTAAAATAAATATTGTACTTACTTGTTGAAGAATTACTTGATATAAGTAGAAAATAAATTGCGTGAATCACGTAAATAATTATTAGCTTGGTAAGTATCCCACCAGTGACTAACAACGAATAATCTGGAACGCAAAATACGGTGGTAGTTATCCGAGCGCTCGGAGCAGCTTTACCAGTCTTACAAGCTTTAAATTCTCTAGAATTGCGTATAGTTAATGTTTAGATATATTGGCTGCGTTCAGGTTTACTAAGTTCTGAGCAGGGCTAACTTTATCTACCAAAAAATTAATTTTAGACACACTTAAATAAATATACCTTGCATTGTTTTATTGTAGATTTTTTAAAAAAATAATATAGTTACTTTAAGTTGTTGTTAGGATCTGCCAATGTTATGCTTCCATCTAGTGGATGTTATTTTTATTTATTGAAAACTTTACTTACTGTAGTTCTTTCGCCCGGGAGTATTAACCCGTCAGCACTCACGTTATGAGCATTTTGCTCACGCAACAACATCCGACTTATAGAGCGGCGCTGTAGTGCAAGTGAGAAACTAAAATTCACGTGAGTTCTGACGGGTTAAAATACTCGGTTTCAGCGCGGGAAAGGAATCATTTTAAATAAAAGAATTCTATTTAGACGTTATTTAATTTTGATCAAAATTATTTAGTTGGTTTCAATTTATTATTCAAGTTGACAAAATATTAAAAAGCTTCAAAATATAAAATTGAGGTTTACAATGACGTGATCTTAAGATCTAATAAGATTGCTAATTAGCAATCTAAGCTCTCGGTGAGTAAACTCACGTTAGAATAAGCGAAAGGAAATTTAGTATAGACCGGATAGCTCAAATAGTAGAGTAGCCGACATGTCTTCGGAAGGTTCTGGGTTCGAATCCCAATCCGAGCTATCTAATAATTTTTTCTCGCATATTCTATAAACTCACATTAAGATGATCCTCTCCACATTCCTTTCTCAAACCTTTCCTACCAATATCCTGTTACGTGAATGTGGAACGCTTCACGTAATAATTACCGTAACTCCTATTCTTTCCCGCTTCACAGCATTATTTATATTTGTAAAAATGTGGAACGCTTCACGATTTTGCGTGCCATCCTTGCGCAGGGGGCATATAAATATAAATATAAATAATTATATAAATATAAATAATGCTGTGAAGCAGGAAAGAATAGGAGTTACGGTAATTATTACGTGAAGCGTTCCACATTCACGTAACAGGATATTGGTAGGAAAGGATTGAGAAAGGAATGTGGAAAGGATCATCTTAATGTGAGTTTATAGAATATGCAAGAAAAAATTATTAGATAGCTCGGACTGGGATTCGAACCCAGAACCTTCCGAAGAGATGTCGGCTACTCTACCATTTGAGCTATCCGGTCTATACTAAATTTCCTTTCGCTTATTCTATATACATCAAGCCACACCGTCCATCTTACGGTAAGCATTTTTATAAATATAAATAATGCTGTGAAGCGGGAAAGAATAGGAGTTACGGTAATTATTATGTGAAGCGTTCCACATTCACGTAACAGGATATTGGTACATATTTGTTACGTTATTATTTAGCCGTTGAAACAAGGGATCATAGAATTTTTCTCACACGTGTCTTTTATGGCTTTTCCTCAGAATCTCAAGTACCTAAGGTTTCTCAGAACTTAACTACAATGTCCCTTTGTACTCGATAATAGCTTATATTTATTTGAAACAAAATATACTCTATATAATAAATATTCTACGATACAGAACCTAAACTTTCTAATTTGGATAATGTTCACTATTTAAATTATGAATTAATAAAATAATTTAATATAATCTAAATTACATTTAAATTTGCACTGGCTGGTAGCGTCTCCTTCTGGATGCATCTAGAGGCATTACACCAAGAACTTAGTAAACTTGAACGCAGCCATTAAAGTACCGAATAACATATCTTATATAAATATAATCATCATAATAATTCATATAAAAAAATTAATCATGAACAATTTATTATTATGAAAATTAATTTAGCATATATTTAAGAATTTTAAGAATTTCATAACAAATAAATTAAATAAATTAATGAAAATTAATTTAGCAGATTTTTAATAATTTTCCTAATAATTACTGTATAAAAAAATGAGTAAAAAAATTGACATTTAGAAAATTTAATAAATAAAAAATGCAATTCTTTAAAAAAAATTTTTCGGAACAAATTTTTTTGTTACTTAAATAAAATTAAAAAATGGTTAAGTGACAGCTAAATTTAATATCATAATAAATTATGGCAAAAAAATTGATATGTAGAAATTTTGAAAAATAAAAAATCATACCGAAGTTATATAGCCCGTCAGCTGTCAATTTTAAAAATTTTTATAACAAATCAATTACAATAAAAAAAAATGCTTCTAAAAATTTTCACTTATAATTTTTATATGACATTTAAATTAGCAGTCACTAGAGAATTTTTTAATTTTTATAACAAACAAATTTGTTTAAATAAATTACTTTTAAAAAATTGCATTTTTTGTTTTTTAAAATTTCTACATGTCAATTTTTTACTCTATTTTTTTGCCATAATTTATTTAAAAAAAAAATTCTAAAATTTATTAAATATCTGCTAAATTTATTTTTATAATTTTTATTAATTGTTCCATGTGGAATTTTTTTTTATAATAATTTAATTATTATAAAATTCTAAAAAAATTTTTAATGTCTGTCAACTTCAGTCATAATAAAAAATGCAATTTTTTAAAAATAAATTTTTGAATCAAATTTTTTTTGTTCAATCAAATCAAAAAATTTTGAAGTGACTGCTAACTATAATGATATTTAAAAGTTAGCTGTCATATAACAATTTTTTAATTTTATTTAACAAAAAAATTTGTTCCAAAAATTGTTTTTAAAAAAATTGTATTTTTTTTAATTTTTAGATGTCAATTTTTTTGCCATAATTTATATGTTAATAAATGTTCAAAATTATTAAATATGTACTACGTATTAATTTTCATCTAACTTTAATGTAATTTTTTTATTTTAAGTGTGACTAAGTGCTGGTAAATTATAACTCTAATTTAAAATAAAAATTATAATTCGCAAAATTGCAAAATTAATAATAATAATAGGTAAATAAATTAAATGTTTTATTTATTGATTTTGTATTAATAAAAAAAATATTTTCTAATTACAGTAAATGGCAGATGGCGTGAAAATCTATCTAGTGAATAAGGAACTGTGGTTGAAGAACTAAAATATTCCTATGAAAAAAAAAAACTATACATAAAACATAATTAGTGTCCCAAAATGGCTGCCGGATGGTATTGACCTGTTAAAAGTAGTGTACAAGTTCCAAAAAGAATCTTTTTTTAGATTTAAATTAAAATAAAAAAAATCTAACAGATCGATCAGCAGTCTGGTTATAAATAAAATATTTAACTGATTATCGTTTTTAAGTGTTGGAGTAAAAAGTACCGTGGAAAATAGTTTAGGTGAAGGAGTTTGTTTTCCAATCAACAAGGCCATCAAAATACTGTATCAGCGTTTGCATTTCAGTATAAAAATATTTAGCAGACCAGCTGTATTTGAATACACAACTGAGCCATGTTTCGGTGATGAATAATATCAATTATATGACTGGGAATTATTGCTTTTTTATTTTTTAAATTAATAGGTAAGTTTAACAAATACATAACCTAGTTTTATCTATTTTATATCTAATGTATTTTATTTTTAATACATGTTACTAAAGTTTTAATAATTCTTTTAATATTTTAGATGTCGAATATTAATTAATTAAATAAAGTGGAGTTGAAAATCAATTCGCCATGAGTAACTACCCAGGCGGAAAAATATAACAATAATTTTATAATTCATTGTAAAGTATGATACATACTATACGATTTCATCGACCATAATAATATTCTTAATGTTATCACAATAATAATTATAAAAGAGTAAAAAAAATGTAATATGTGATGAGACGGCAGTGACCAGAGAGGACGATTGAGGACAACTCGAGAGTACTTTAAGTGCTGGATAATTGAACGCACTGTCGGCAATCTCAGCGTACCCGTCAGGGTAACTTTCGTCTTTGATGGAGTTTTGAATCTAAACTCATAAATGCTTTCGAGGTTGATAAATTTCATAAATTAGTCCTCGATTTTACTCTCCGGTAATTGCTGAATTAAACTAAGATCAGAAACACTCTACACAGAAAAAAAATGTTCTTGAATCAAGTGTATAATTTTGAAGAACTTAATCTTGATTTGAGTAGAAAAATTCTTAAACTAATAATTTTTTCATGATATAAGGAAATTTTACTTCATTCAAGAATATTTCGTTTTGATTCAAGACAAATTACCCTCTTCAAAATTATTTTCTTGGTTCAAGAATTTTTCTCTTGAATCAAGTTAATATTTTTTTCAGTGTAGAAGAACTGATTACTACACGGAAAAAAGAAAACTTAAAAAATTACTGTATATAATGCAACGTGACGCTTCGTGATAAAAACTGGAAAAATTACAGTTTCAGATTGTAATTATTACAGATTTTATAAGAATTACATTGTAAAATGTAATATTTACATTGAAAGCTCTGAATATTAAATTAAAAAATTAAATTTACAAAAATGTTATTTCAAACTGTAATTTTTCTACTTTTAATTACGACGGGACCGATTTTACATTTTATACTGTAATTTTTCGAGTTCTTTTTTCCGTGTATTTATCGCTCATTTATATGTATAATCTTTAAGTAAAAAAATAATTAAGATTTTTGCTGTCATTGGTTTGTATGATTTATAAGATTCATTATATTAACTGTCTGATTTTATCTTTTTTTTTTGTTTTTATATAAACAATTATTTTTATAACATGAAAGTTATTTTCTGTCAAGGTCAAAATCGTACAGTATGTTTTAATGATTTCTTTATTTTTTATTATAAATCTTTTATTCTAATTCTAAAAATATTATTAAATAAGAAATAAAAAATTTTATTTTCCTGTTTAATTAGAAGATATTTTTTAAATTGGATAAATTTGTGATTTGTAATAAAATTAAATATTACTATAAATATCAGCTAAAAAATTGATTAAAAAAAAATCCATAAAAATTTTTCGCCTGGGTAGAAAAAATTGATTAACTTAAAAATAATTTAACAATTTTATTAGTGTAAAAATTAATGTAGAAATAAAAAACTAATTCACTTTTCAATATATTCCAGATGAAACTAGCCGAGTAGGAGACAGTAAGAGGCTAATAATATCAGCAAAGAAAGGTACTTGTGCAAAAACAAGCGGTAATCCTAGAGATCATCATTAGCTAGAAAAATCCTAAGCTAAACCATAAATTCGGTGAGTCCCAACACAAAATATATCTCTGAAAAAAGCGGACTCAAAGCCAACTAACCATGTCTGTACAAAGTGTTGCTCTGGCATCTCTCACGGCCACCTATACCGACTCGGAGGGCGAGGACGGGGTGGACGACGAGCTCCAGGAGAATACCTCCACTCCCCAGGGTGCCGTCCCTTACAATAATGCCCAAGTCGGCCAGCCCCAGCAGGCTCACACCAGTCCCAAATCTGGGAGATCAGCCTCCAATAGCCCGAACGTTGCTTCCGGCGTTGGGAAAAAGTCTATTAGTAATTTACCCAGTAATAAAAATCCACCGTCCTCCACCTTAGTCATTACTGACAATCTAACAGTACATAATAAGGTGCATCGTTTGGTTTCATATTTTGATGATACTATTGTTTCGGATGACGAGGGGGCGGCAAATCCACCGAGCGAGGGTGACCCGCCTAATCACAATGGCGTAACACCCTCCGTTAAGTCCGGTGAAAAGTCGCCCTCACGTCATCCCGGAGAATTGGTTTCAGATGGCCCCGAATTCTCGGACGCTCCGGACCCGGACGGTGTTGTTATTCCGCCGGAGCCACCTGGCCAGTATCCACCGGACCTCCAGGAAAAAATAACGGTACTTTTCAGGAAAATGGAGTCCAAGGGCGGCGTCGACATGAATCAAGCAATCCAGCAGCGCAAAGACTTTCGCAACCCCTCTATTTATGAAAAACTTATTCAATTTTGTAGCATCAATGAACTGGGTACCAATTACCCGCCTGACCGGTTTGACCCCTTCAAGTGGGGCAAAGACTCGTATTACGAGGAGCTCGCCAAGGTCCAAAAAGCCGAAATGGACAAGCTCGAGAAGGCTAGGAAAGAAAAAACCAAAATCGAAATTGTCTCGGGCACTGCCAAGCGCCCCAACAGTTCTGCTCCGACTGTTGAAGAGGACGCCAAGAAGAGAAAAAGCAAGTGGGACCAAGTTGCCACTGGAACCGCTAATCCCAGTGTAAAACCCACGGTACTTCTGTCCCAGCCTACCTTGACAACTTTAAACGCCAGTTCTGCTACGAAAGCTACTGTAATATCTGCTTTTGGTTCGTTACCAAAGAAAAGACTGTAACATATGTTATTTTGTAAAAATCAAGCTACATACACAATCTCTGTACATACTTGTATTTTTTATGATGCCATTTTTTAATACGGTAAATACTTTATTGTAACGATATTGTTTTATTCAAAACTTAATTCTGTAATGGTTAGTATGCGGAAAGAACAAGATGACACTGGATATTATCCCAGATTATACTGAGTGAAAAAAAATTTCAGATAGTAGCTAGTATAATCCAGATTACAATGAGTATTATAAAGATTACAATGAGTATAATCCAGATATTACGCAGTACAATCTGGATTTTTTTAGCTACTATCTGACATTTTTTTCACCACAAATATCACTGAGTATAATCTGGGATGATACCCAGTGTCATCTTGTTCTTTCCGTGTAAACAATTTATATGGATTTTTCTTTGGTATTGTTACGGATACTCTAGATTTTTTTATCAAAAAACTGTCTAAAAAGTTTTTTTTCTTGATAGGAAAATTTCGAGTACAATTTTTATTGTAACAATGGCATTTATTTTCTATCATAGAATTATTTTATTTTATCTACATATTTGCAAAATTTTGTGTAGAAGAAGAATCTTTATGAAAAAAACAATTATTTTAAAATCAGAAAAAATAAAAAAATAATTAAAATTATCAAGTAAATATTTTTTTCATTTTTGACACTAATGTTGGATTGTTTTTTCTTTCACAAAAATATGTAGATAAAATAAAAAATTCTATGATTAAAAATAATCCGAGAAGCTGAATAATTGTTAAATTAAATTTAATTAATCAATAAAGTTTTATTGACTTGTGAAAATGATCAGACTATTTAATTCGTATTAATGAATTAAATGAAACTTAAAAAAAGCAATCAATAAAACGGGTTAATTAAACTCTAATTAATTATCAGCGATTTAATAAATAAAATTAAGTAGCGAAATGTTTAAATAATAAAGTACGCCGACGGACGATTGAATTTCATTATTAATAATTAATCATCACTGTTATTATTTATAGTTAGAATGCGTATTGATGTTTTGTTAGCGATAATTAATTTTTAATTTGGTTTACTTGATATTGTTTGATATTAAACAGTTATTTAGTGATGTATTTATTCATTATTATTATAATATTAATCGATACATTCCATTTGCAGTGTAGAAAATGAATATTTTGAATGATTAACCAGAATTTACTCGTCTAAAATTTTCATATCAATAAATAATTATTTAAATTTATAAAAATGTTTGAGTAAAATAAAAAAAATTTTTGCTATGTAATTAAAATAATTTTTAATATAAAAATTGTAATCGTAATTGCCTGACAAAATATTACATATTATTATTTTGGTCTCAGAACTAATGAGTGTACGATTGAATAATTAGATAATTAACAAACAAATAGAATAATAGTAGGAATGTATAAAAATAAATTATTTTTCATTAATTAAATGTAAAAGATAACTAGTAATTAATAACGAATTATTATAATTATTCATTTAAAAAGGTATTTTTAATTTAATGATTGCCTTTAATTTTTTAGACGATAATTTTTCAGGAATTTTTATAAGATTTACTTGTGCAATTACAATTAAATAAATTTTAAATAAAAAATTGTATGCGAGAGTGGATCTAGAAAAATTGTTAAATATAAATAAATAAATGAATAGTTTAAATTAATGTTACGATACAAGTATATATTTTTGCAAGCATAATAAATCCTATGGATCAACGTCGGATTGAAAAATTGATAATAAATGAAACTTAACTACTGTAAAAATTAATAAATTTATTTATTAACTGGAATTACTCAACAATACTGCCGTAATTAAAATTATATGATAATTAAATATTATTTTAATTGTTACCTGTCAATTGGAATAATTATTAATTTACTAAATTATGTGATAAATTTCAATACTAAAATATCAATACCTGTTCATTATTGAATGATATGTTAATTGTAATTGATTGCACATTAAAGTTTATCCTTTTATCCATTTTTAATTGGGTCATTTTTATTTGGACTTTGGATTTCTTAATAATTTATTATTCTTTAAGTAAAAAATAATAAAATTCGTTTTTTTTTATCAAATTTTTAAGAATTCAAGAAATAATTTTCTTTTTTAATTAAATTATGCAAAATAAAAAAATTCGATAAATAATTTTAGGTGTTAATATGTAGTCATTTTTTCAGTTAAAAGATTATAACATAGATTAATTAATAAAAATGACAATTTCTTGATAATTTATTATTCTTCAAGTGGAAAATAATAAAGTTGGTTTTTTTATAAAATTTTTAATAATTTAAAAAAACAAATTTTTTTTTTTTTTTTTATTAATTATGCGAAATAATAAAAAAATTTGATAAATAATTTTAGGTGTTAATATTTAGTAATTTTTTCAGTTAAAAAATTATAACATAGATTAATTAATAAAAATGACAATTTCTTGATAATTTATTATTTTTTAAGTAAAAATAAAGTTGGTTTTTTTAGAAAAATTTCAATAATTTAAAAAAACAATTTTTTTTTTTTTATTAATTATGCAAAATAATAAAAAAATTTGATAAATAATTTTAGGTGTTAATATGTAGTCATTTTTTCAGTTAAAAAATTATAACATAGATTAATTAATAAAAATGACAATTTCTTGATAATTTATTATTTTTTAAGTAAAAATAAAGTTGGTTTTTTTAGAAAAATTTCAATAATTTAAAAAAACAATTTTTTTTTTTTTTATTGAATTATGCAAAATAATAAAAAAATTTGATAAATAATTTTAGGTATTAATATTTAGTAATTTTTCCAGTTAAAAAATTTTAACAGAGATTAATTAATGAATATGACAAAAAATGTGGAACGCTTCACGATTTTGCGTGTCATCCTTGCGCAGGGGCCATGCTAATCTTCTCTGTATCGTTCCAATTTTAGTATATGTACTGCCGAAGCAAGTACATCCGTTCTTTGTTGGAAATGTTATATAAAGAAAACAGCATTAGAACAAGTACGTGCGAGAAGAAAGTAAACTAGCGCCATCTACCGGCTACCTTGATCATTTTTCTTTGGTGGTAAATTCAAAATTTTGAAAATGTCTACATCAAAATAAATTTCTTAAATAATTAAAAATTCATATTTAATTGTAAATATAAATTTTTAGTATAAGACTCAGTTAATTTTTAAAATCTTTAAGCTGTAAAAAATTTCAAGTTTTAATTTTCTTGTAAGTAATTTTAAAAATAAATAATTTTTAATAAATATTTAATAATTTTAATGAAGATGAATCATTAGAAAAAAAATGATTAAGTTCCATTTTTTTATTTTACTTGAATAATTGTAATAACAAAAAATTTTTTAAGTATACAAATTAAATGTGGATTAAAACAAAATAGTTTGCGTATTATTAAATAAAAATTCATACAAAGTTATAAATATAAATATTCAGAAGAGAAATATTAAGTAATATAATTTAGCATTTTATTTTGGGGCATGGGAAATGAGAAATTTCCACTTTATATCCATGGACGCAAGTGACAAACGAACACACAAGAGCGACGGGGAACTTTCGAGTTAAACCCGTGGGGATACCAAAGTTGCTATTACTATGTGACAATACCAAATGGTAGTTGTATGTTCCAGGGGTTGGATTATAACGCAAGAGCGAGTCAGAACGACAGGGTAAAATAACGTTAGAAAGAGACATCACACCGTTGTGGATATAGGGAGAGCATCTACAAATAAATACAAATAAAATATATTGTATAATAGTAAATTGATATTATACGAAATTGCGAAGTGAGTATTTGCAGGCGTGCTCCAAATGAATATCCGATTTCTTTTTTTCGACGTTACAGTGATAAAATAAATGAAATACAAATATGGACAAATAAATTATCAAAAAATGTTTTATTTGGAAATGGATTGTATTTCTTTGATTTGATAGTGGAATGGATACTTTTTTATGATTATGAAGCAAATTAATTTATCCAATGAAAAATATTTTTTTAATATATTTACTTGCACAAATTTCTTTTAATAAAATATTTACAACATTTAATATCAAGCAGGTTTTTTTTTTAATAATAAAATTAATTTTTTTTAATCACTCTATTTTTATTTTAAAATTACAATCTAGTTTTTTGTTTGGTTTGATATTAAAGCATGTGAATAATTTATTTTTTGAGATATTTCATAAAAATTCAAAGAGAAATTCTGTAAGAATATTTGTTTCAGTGCATGCTCAAGTGTCGGCGCGAATAAATATTTATTGGACCATTAAAAGAGTAGTAAAAATATTTTTATCCCTAGATTTAAATTTTAATAACATGAATATAGACCGCTTTTCTTCTTGTACATTTCCTAGTTGACAGGAAGGTAAGAAAATGGTAAAAAGGTTGTCTCAAGTACCATTGTCAACCTCGATTATTCTACATTACTTGTTAAGCAGCAATAGGCAACAATCCTAGCTTTATACATTGTATTTATATCGAGCTATATTGTTAACGGTATGCTATACTATACACAATATCATATTATTGTGTGCGCTATATAAAAATAGGGAACCAAGTGCTTAACGTATGTGTACAACGAATTAGCATCGACAAACGGAGAAAAAGTCACTTCCATCTATACGCTTTCTATTCTGTGGACGTAAAATTTACAATTCTAAGGGTCTAACTTGGATAAAATGTGAGATTTTGAAAACTGCGAAAAAAATCATTAAAAATTTTAGAGCTAACCCGAGTTGAAATTTGAATCGTAGATTCAACGTATTGAACGTTCAAATCGTATATAAGTTTAGCGTATTAGAAGTTGAAAACGTTCAACGTATTGGACGTTAAAATAGTTATTTGAACGTATTGAACGTTAAAAATATTAGTTGAACCGATTCAAACTGATAAGGAGTAAAAATAAGTAATATTAAAACTATTCAGATAACTACATGCATTTAAACGGAAGTACGATAAAAAATGTTTTTTCAATTCTGTTAGGCAGAATTTCAGTTTTTTGGTTTAAATTCTACCATCTGTACGATAAAAATACTTAGTACGAATTTTTTACTTGTGGAATCGTTTCCAAAATGTTTTTTTTTTTTTTTTTTTAAAGGTATATGGCTGGTTTAAGAAGACTACCAAGTGTTTAATTAAAAACCAGTGGGGAATGGTTCCTATAATGAAATGATCATTATAGGTATCAATCCTATGCTCATTATGAGAACCATACTCATAGTTTATTGGAAACATTCCTATACAATAATGGAATAGCTTCAATATATTATGGGAATGGTTCCTATAATATTATAGGACTGGTTCCTATATTATTAAAGGAATGGTTCCTATAATATTATAGAAATGGTTCCTATAATATTATAGAAATTGTTCGTATAATATTATAGGAATGGTTCCTATAATATTATGGGAATGACGGACATAATAATAGAAAAATTTTTATGTTCATAATAATGGAGCAATCACATAAAAAATATAAAGTAATTATTATATATTTTTTTGCTAATAAATTTTTTTTTTGTAAATAAAAATTGATCTTTCACTAGAGTGAAAAAATCTCTTTTTCATAATTTTTATTCACGCGTGTACTTAATCTTAAATTATTTATTCAAACTCAGTTCAAAGTGGTCATCGAAGTCTCAAATAACTTGAGTTGTAATGATAAATATCTCAATTTTATTAGGCATTATCAGTATAATATTATGGGAATGGTTCCCATTATATTACAGGAATGGTTCCTAAAATATTATATGAATGGTTCCTATAATATTATAGGAATGATTCCTATAATATTATAGAAACTATTCCTATATATTATGGGAATCATGCCGATATTACAGTTATAATTATAGGTATCGTTCCTATAATTATAGGAACCATTCCCATAATTATAGTAAAATTTCCCAAAAATTTTGGGTACAATTTCCATAATTTAAGTAATTGCTCTTAAAATGGTACACGGAAAGAAAAATATGGGAACTATTCCCATAATTTTATGGGAACAGTTCCCAGGCAATTATAGGAACTGTTACTATGAATTATGGGAACTGTTTCCATAATTATAGGAAAATTTCCCATAATGATGGGAATGGTTCCCATAATGGTATAGGAAGGATTCCTAGAATATTCTAAGAATCATTCCTATACCATTATGGGAATCATTCTCAAAATAAAATAAAGATAAAATCTTTGTGCGGGGTCAGTTTGAAATGATTCCTATAATATATACACGGAAAAAAAAAATTGGGCAGCCACATGATTTTCATGTTGTAGGCAATAATAGTTAAAAAAACAATAATAATGAAATAATAATAATAATAATAATAATAATAATCATAATAATAGTCATAACAATAATAATCTATATTATTAAGAGAATAAGGAAAATTTTGTGGCCAGTGTATTTATGTGATAAAATGGGTTTTTGCTTGGAGTTGTGCCTTTTCAAGGTTTCATATCATTCTCACCAATAGTCAATTTATTATAATAAGAATTTAGGCTGCATTCGAAAATGTTCTGTGCCTAGATACATAATGAAGAAATGACCTTGTATCTGGTAAACTATTGACATTTTTAAAGTTATAAGCTCATCCCGATGTTACACTTATCAAGAGCTTTCATTTGAGTACCCACATGCATTTTTGATATATTTTTCATATATACATATATATAATATATATAAATATATAAAATATATCAAAAATTGATGTGGGTACTCAAATGAAAAGTCTCGATGAGTGTAACATCAATATGAGCTTATATCTTTAAAAATGTTAATAGTTCACAAGATACAAGGTCATTTCTCAATTATATGTGTAGAGATAGAGCATTTTCGAATGCAACCTAAATATCTATTATAAATTGACTATCGACGAGAATTATATGAAACCTTGAAAAGGCACAAATTCATGTCGTCCTTTGCAATGACACTAAATTTCACTAAAAAATCGATTTCACCATGTGATTATCCAAGAGACAAAATTGTTCCTATTCTCTTAATAATATAAATTATTATTATTATTATTATTTTTTAACCATTATTGTTGTTTTAACTATTATTGCTTGCCACATGAAAATCATGTTGCTGTCATATGAAAGTCATGTATCTTCCACAGGAATGTATCATGCGGCAGCCCCAATTTTTTTTTTTCCATGTAGGATTTAAACCTATATGTTGTGGGAACCATTCCTATGCTATTATGGGAATAGTTTCCATAAATTATGGAAATCATTCCTATAATAGTATAGAAATGATTCCTATAGCATTATGGGAACCATTCCCATAATATTATAGGAATAGTTTCCATAATATTATGGGATTAGTTCCCGTAATGATATAGGAATAGTTTCTATAATAGTATAGGAATTATTCCTATATAGCATTATGGGAACCATTCCCATAATGGTATAGGAATAGTTCCCATAATTTTCTTTCCGTGTATAGGAAAACATTTCATTAAAATTAGAGGAATGATTTCCATATTTTTCTCTCCGTGTACTTGGAGTATTTTTGGGTACTTTTACAGCTAGAAAATTTGGCCTTAGAAGCTATCAAGCTCATTTTTCTTTTAAAAAGAGTCTATCAGATGCCAAATGATCAACTAGAAAGATAATTTTGAGTATGTGAATAACGATCTTGGTAATTTTTGATTTTTACTATGGATCATATATTTTTTTTAAAACAGTTGAATTTATTCTTTTTTGAAAATTTTCAATCTATATTTTTTACGTTCAATACGTTAAACTGACGTTTTAAACGTTCAATACGTTGAATTTACGACTTAAATTTTGACTCGGAAAGTTGGTGAAAAAGACTAACACTATGAATTGTTGGAACATGTTATAAAAAATTAAAAGACAATGGGGTTGAAAAAAATTGCCGAATACTTGACGGATTTAAATCCAAGAAGAATTCGTATAAATATTGGCATGTAAGTATAAAAAGGTACTAAGAGTAAGGCGGACAAATGGAGACTGAAAGGAAAGGAAGGGTGGAGATGACAGGGCTTTTGATGACTAGGAAGTTGATCTTAACATCAAATATCTTGAAAAGCTTATCTGTAAGGCGAAAGCCACGAGAGTCTATGAAACTCGAATGTTTGGTGTTCAGTTGAGAGTCTCTCGGTTGGGTTAAGCTCAAAGGCGTCGAAATCAGTCAGAAACTCCCAAGAAGCATCGCCTTTCCAGATCTTTATCGGAACAAAATTTCTCGCTCTTCCAGCCGGAAACGAGGGCAGCTTTATGCTTAAATTCTTTTGATGCCGGCCGAGGAGTTATTAAAGTAATATGAAATATAGATGCTTCACAATAATATTGTATTGATAACGGGCCCGCTGTGGTTTCAACTATCGATTTAAACCTAAGCTTCTCTTTTTTTGATTTTTTTTTTGTTTCTAGAGATTTTATGGAATTTAAAAAGTTCAAATTTATAAAATAAATATTTTTAATTAATTAATAAAAATATCCTTGGAAAAAAATGTATATACAAAATTAATGGTAAAAAATAAAAAATTTATTAAAAATTAATAAATTAATATTTCTATTTTTTAAAAAATTTAATTATGCAAAACAATAAAAAAATTTGATAAATTATTTTAGATATCAATATTTAGTATTTTATTTTATTTCGATTTTTACTTGTATACCGTTCTTGGTTTTTACAAGGCTGCGTAGATGGTAGCTGTCGCATTCCTCGAGTGCGCCACCGTCCTGTGTTTTTATACTGTCCTATTTTATTCAACGCTTTTTTGGACCCCAGCGCGTCCTCTTTTTCACTCCTGTATTTTCACTACATAATCAACCTTATTTTTCGCACATTTATATACTCAACTCTTTATTATTATTACTGCGGCTGTGGACCGACTTGTGCTTTCTGTACTGTATTTACCCTATTCCTCCTCACCCCTATCTATCGGTTGTTGGAATAGTGGCGATGGGGAAACCACAGAGAAAACCCATGCCAGTACAGTTCGGCTACCGGAGCGACCCCCGACGGTTGGTGTTGGAACTATTCGAACAACCGTCGGGGCTCGAACCCTCGCCTCACGGCATGATGTGCGAGCGAACTAACGGGATAATGACTTAACCCGCTCGGCCATCATGCCGCTTTTATCAATATTTAGTAATTTTTTCAGTTAAAAAATGATAACATAAATTAATTAATTAAAATGACAAAAAATGTAGAACGCTTCACGATTTTGCGTGTCATCCTTGCGCAGGGGCCATGCTAATCTTCTCTGTATCGTTCCAATTTTAGTATATGTACTGCCGAAGCAAGTACATTCGTTCTTTGTTGGAAATGTTATATAAAGAAAACAGCATTAGAACAAGTACATGCGAGAAGAAAGTAAACTAGTGCCATCTAACGGCCACCTTGACAATTTTTCTCTAGAGGAAAATTCTAAATTTAATAAATATCTACATCAAAATAAATTTTTTAAGTAATCAAAAATTAATAATTATTTCTATTTTTTAAAAATTAAAGTATGCAAAATAATAATAAAAATTTCATAAATAATTTAAGGTATTAATATTTAGTCATTTTTCTAGTAAAAAAATTATAACATAGATTAATTAATAAAAATGGCAATTCTTTAATAATTTATTATTCTTTAAGTGAAAAATACTAAAGTAGGTTTTTTTCATAAAGTTTTCAATACTTAAAAAAACAAATGTTTTTGTTTTTTTTTTACTTGAATTATGCAAAACAATAAAAAATTTGATAAATAATTTTAGTTATTAATATTTAGTAATTTTTTCAGTTAAAAAATTACAACATAGATTAATCAATAAAAATGACAAAAAATAAAGAACGCTTCACGATTTTGCGTGTCATCCTTGCGCAGGGGCCATGCTAATCTTCTCTGTATCGTTCCAATTTTAGTATATGTACTGCCAAAGCAAGTACATCCGTTCTTTGTTGGAAATGTTATATAAAGAAAACAGCATTATAACAAGCACATGCGAGAAGAAAGTAAACTAGTGCCATCTAACGGCCACCTTAACAATTTTTCTCTAGAGGAAAATTCTAAATTTAATAAATGTCGACATCAAAATAAATTTTTTAAGTAATTAAAAATTTATATTTAATTGTAAATATAAATTTTTAGATAATGGAAAATTTCTATTAAAATTTTTTACAACTTGAAAATTAAATAAATTTTTCAAATGTTTTTATAAAAGGAATAAAAATTGTAAAGCAAAGCGCATTTTTTTGAGAAAATATATTCGAATTGAATTTTTCATCAAAGAAATAAAGATAATTAAATACCATACAAAGTATACATCTAAAAATATGTTTCTATATTAAAACAGAATAATGGATAAATATACATCGCTTCCGGCGAATAAGGCTTCTCTTTTTATTTATATTTTTTTGTGGACGTTGCGACTGAGAATCGACCTTACGACGAAACCTGTGACCTTTCCCTATTTCATTTTTTTGTCTTCAATTATCTATATTATATCTATTTTAAAAAATATCTCATTAGTCTGTTTAAATTTGTAAATTAAATTTTGAGTTTAAATTGATACTAAAAAAATACCTCTGTACAAAAAATATATAAAATGTGAATAAATCAATGGTCAGATTAATAATGAACGGAGTAGTTAGGACAGAGTAGAATGAAAAGTTAACACTTTTAATGAATAGTATCAGCGTTGGCTTGAGCAATGTACGCAGTAATGCTTTCAACTTAATATTGATTTCGCTTAGCTGTCTGGGACAAATACGGATAGAAGGGAACATAAAACGAAAACTTGCAAGCCAGTCAACACAACTCGAGTGTATTTGACTGGAAGTTGACCCTTACAAACTTTTAATGGGGTTATAACCTCACCTGTCGCAGCCTTAACTAAAAAACACTTTTTTTTAACAATATTTCTTGTAATGAGAATTTTTATTACTGACTTTAGTTTTAAAGTTAATTTTGTTAAGCGAATTCATTAAAAATTTGTTTTCAATCAACTTTTTATTGTTACCGTCGTAGGTTGGAAAAAAACTATTGTAAAAAGTTGAATATTTATAATAAATTAATTTATTTGATTGCTTAGAACTTTATTTTTGAATTTAAATTCTGTTTAAAAAATAAAAAATACGAAAAATTTAATAGAAACCTTTTTTGTAAGAAAAAAAAATTTTTTACAAAAAAAGTTTACTTACATTTTTTCCGTATTTTCAATATTTAACCCAGAATTCGTATTTAAAATACTTTCCATTTATTTTTTCGTCTTTAAAATTATTTCCGTCGTAATTTTTTACCGTATGGTTGCAGATGCTCTTTATTATCACTTTTTATTAATTATCGAGTGTCTGACACATGGCCCAGTGACGTAGGATGGCTGCGGATGCGCGTTATTGTCAATTTTAGCGGGTTATTGCAAAAAATTAATGATTATCGTTTTTGTAAAATTAAAAAATATTTACGTGCATCGTGATATTATATTTTTTTAGTGAACATAAACTTCGAGCACATGAACCATGGGAAAAATAATTAGTGATTAATGAGTATTTGAATGAATTTAATCATCGAAAGTGTGAAATGAAACAATAAAAGTGCCGGGTAAATAGATATAAATTATCCGGTAGAGCGCAGAGCGTGTGTAAAAACAGAATTTTAAATTGGATTGAATATAAATAAAGTGCAAGGATAAAATAAAATAAAATAAAATAAAATGTGTTGGAGAAAGTAACGGTATGGCGTGCAATAAATGATCTGTTGAACACTAAAAATTGATTTAATTTAACTGGATAATATATTAAGCTTTGATACGATAGAGTCGTTAAATTTTTTACAGTCGACCGAAGTAGAGTGCAGGAGTACGGAGTATGGTAAGGATTCAAGCTAACAGACGAATTCCATTCGATTAAAATGGGATTGACGAGCCAATTCATTACCAGATCTGGAAAATTGAATTCGAGGTTTAAAGGGTGGAAAGAAACTAAACGGGAAACTGGTCATCTGAGTACCGACTTTGTTTTATTTTATTTTTGACTTTACATCCGTGGAATGTACCGTTGGATATATTAGATTGCGCTATTGCTTAGTGGGTATGGGTATGGGGTTCTAACCCGCTAAAACGCTTCGATATTTATGGGCATTCATTCTGGGGGTTCTTATTTTTATTTAGTACTCGAAAACTTTTCGGGACGAACTTGTCGCTTAACTCTCGACGTGGTCAAAAAACTTTCAGCTACATCTTTTTCATTCAAGTATAACCGATACTACTTTTATTTTTTTATAATTAATTTTTTATTAAATAAAAAAAAAGGTTGACTTGAGCTAAGAAAATATTTTTTTCCTAATTATTTTCTTGAACGAAAAAAAAAATTTTTTTTGACCTAAGAAATTTCACTTATTCCAACAAAATTAATTCTCTTGCTTTAAGAAATACGTATCTTGATCCAAGAAAGATTATTTAAGTCAAGAAAATCTTCTTGTTTTGAAGAAATTCAGCCTCTTGCTCAAAAAAATTTAGTTCTTGATAAAAGTAAATTTTCTTGTCATAAGAAAATTTCTCTTTTGCTCCAAAAAATTAAATATTTCGATAGAAGTAAATTTTCATTAATATTTTTATTGATTAACATGTCAAATGGGAAGATCATATAATATTGAATCATTTTTTTTTTCATTCAATATGTATAATTGCACGCTAAAATAATATAAAATGAATATCAAATATTCAAGAGAAAAATTTTCTCAAGGTGAGAAAATTTTTTTCTCAGCTAAAGTAGGTGGCACTGCTTTCCTGAAGTATCTAAAAATCTTAATCAAATATAAAAATTTATTGTATCAAGTATTAATGATAATTTGAATTAAGAAAAAATTACTTCCATCAAGAATAGAATTTCAAGAAAAATTTTTACTCCGGCCAACACAACTTCGGTCTTCCTTCAGGCACCCGAAAATTTTCTTGAGCCAAGAATTTTATTCTCCAGTCAAGAAATTTTTCTTTCTGTGTACTCATCTTTATACGGAAATAATTAAATTATATTTTTTCATTTTTTTTAAGATTTAAAAATTTTGCTATTTATTTTTAAAAAATTAAAAGAAAATGATGCTGTAGGTATACCGATAGTTTGTTGATAAGAGCAATTATACGGAACTTGGGTGATGGAATAGAGCCAAAAGACGAGTATATAGCAAGAGCGTTTCGGTTTCAAGTAGACGGCAAATAAGAGACCATTAACGAATTGATGAGTTCGATTAATAAATATCTATGTCTATTTCTATTGAGTAGTTAGCGCCATTGTTTTCGGTGCATGTAATATTGACTCACTTGTCTATTCGCACACACTAAATTTAAATGCACTTCTATTGATTTTCCTCGATAAAAAAAAAAATATTTCTCAATTCGACTCATATTCATCGTGATACAGAATATATGAGTGATTAAAATAAATCCGTAAATAAAATAAATGGGAAACAAAATAAGGTTTAAAATGGAGATTTATAGCAGCAGATATCGTAGCTTTAATTACTTTCCATGGGTTAACTTTCTTAATTAAGAGCAGTCAGTAATTACCTAATGGACTAACGACACAAAACTTTACCCGAACAAACTATGTCGTATATTTTAGCGGTTTTATGCTAATGGATCATTAAAGTATGCAGTTGAGGTATATGTATTTTCAATCGTCAAATTTATCTGCGATTATCCTACTTATTAGTTTTTCGTTTACAAATATTTGATAGCAGCTTTAACTTTTAATTAATAACCGTTTAATTGAAGCGATAGTGCTCGATTATTGGTTTTTAATATTGTAGAATTATTTTTACAAGTTTATTCATTTATACAAGCAAGGCTGGTTAAATATTTATTGAATTATCAAAAAATAAAAAAAATTATCCTCACGTAGATTTTTATTTAAAATATTACTTATAGTATTATTACTTATTCTCAATAATTTGAATATTTTTAATTTATTTAAATTAAACGCTGTTTCATCAAATTGTGATATTTCACGAACAAAAATTCATTTAAGATGACTCATTATTCAGAATTTTATTTAATTCAAAATAATGATCCTTTTAAAATTCATTCTAATGTCAAATTTATCAAATAAAAAAAAAAAAAATTATAAGTGTCACATTATTAAGCTCAAAAAAATGATTTTGATGAAAAGAACTTAAGCAAAATTTGTAGTTGACATTAAACAGTCAAATGAGTTTTGGCGCAGTGTGTATCGAAAATTTGTTAGGGTGTGTCAATCACCAATCACTTTATAAAATAGACGTCAACAGTTTTTATTCTATTTGGGTTTTATTGTGCTATTGAATAAAATTACACATTTAACTTCTAATATCGGCTTATAATCCCGTGTAAAAAAAAGTTTCCTGAAAAGTTCCGGAATACCCGAGTCGAAATTTCGATCGGATATTGAACCTCCTGATCCGAAATTGATCGTACTTTGAGCTCCATGGTCCGACTAGTTCGTATATTGAACTTCCTGATCCGAAATTGATCTTACTTTGAGCTCCATGGTCCGACTAGTTCCGATTTTGAACGTCTTGGACGTACTGTTTACCGAGAAATCGGATTTTGAACTCCTCGGTCCGACCGTTCATCGAGAGATCCGACTTTAAACCTTCAAGTCCGATAAAAGTAATAAATAAAATTTTATTAATTATAAATAATTATTGAACAAATTAAACTAATCACAAAAATAATTTCTGTCCATATTAACCTGTAACTTTCATGGATTTATTCTATTTATTTATACATTTATTATGTTTTTATAATTCCTCAAGCGCAATATAATTTGTGTTAAATTACATTTTTCGAGAAATAGTTCAATTTATTTTTTTTTTTTTTCAAAATCCTATGAATATATAAAGATAATATTATAATATGTGTTGAAATTAAGAAATTTTAAACACATACATCAAAAATATATTTACATTATAAAATACATCAGTTTTAAAAAATGTAAAAAACCTACTAGAAAATACTATTAAAAATAATTATTTATTCCTTGTAAACAATTTTTTCACAATATATATTCTTCAAATAAAGATGTAATTATAATAAATTCATACATATTTTTAATTAAAAAAAAATAAGTCTTAAATATATTTCTGATGTAATATTTAATACATAAAATGTAATTAGATTTTTGGCAAAAATCGTGATAAAACTTCATGGATAAGGTAAGAGCCCCAGTATATGCTCAGGCCCCAGTATATGCTCACTTCTGGTATTTTTTGCATTTATATAATTATTGAAAAAAAAACGTTTAAAAAAATTTCCTTAATATTATTGAACTATTTCTGAATTTAAATTGATGATGTTATTAAATCTTACAATTTTTAATAATTAAGAATTAAATAATTTTAAACGGCCGCTGTTATTTTGAACCATTTGCACAGGTGCCGCGTCGAGTAAAGTTTCCCAACAACGAAGACGCCTATTTCTAATTTGCTGTTTAACGGTTATTTTGTGCCTCAAATTTATAAACGTGTTGTTTTTAATATTTTAAAGTGTTTAATTTATGCAATAAAATAAGGTAAACATCGATTTTATGTTATTAATGAATTATTAAATGGTGATCTAGTACTAGTACCGTTTTTTTAGACATGTTCTAGTATATGCTCAATATTTATTTATTTTTAGTAAGAGGTTATGGCTTCTTGTAAGCATTTTTTAGATTAGACTTTACTTATAAGTTTTTAATGTTTTATCATAATTAAAATCTTATATTAAATTCACATAAATAAAATAAATTTTTTTTTTCGAGAAATATTAAAAAAAATTTATTTTAAGGTCATATATGAAATTCAATTCAATCAGTTTATTTTCACTTCTTCTTACTTCTATTATTCTCGTTCCGTGTTATTTATCGGTACTGCTTCATAGATTTGTGTCTGAATTTTTACACGCTTTTTATAAGCTTCATTTGTATGTTTGTTTGTAACCGACTCCTGTGAACTTGATTTTGACCCACTTCAAACGGTCAGATTTCATTTAAACTTCGTAGACTTATCGAGGACCGATGACAATACATTAATTTGATGAGATTATTCCATTATCCTAATTAAGATCGTCAAGATTGAATGATTTTTTCACGCATCCTTCGCGTGAGAGCAAGAGAGATAGGGCAAGCGCGTGGTCTTGCGTATGCGTACTATTTTGATTCGAGCACTCGGCTCGGCACAATAGTCAAGGCAATAGTCATAATTATAGTTACTAATAGTAATCACGGAATTAATAGTAGTTTAAAATAAATAAACCAAACTAAAAAGTAGAAACTAAATAATAGTTAAAAAAAAAAAACTAAAAAAAACGCTTTTTATAGAAAACCAAACTAAAAAATAGAAAATAAATTTTAATAAATTTGAATTAAGAGTAATGTAAACAATTTTAATAAATATAAATTAATAATAGTGTAAATAAGAAAAAAATGTATTTTATTTTAAAAAAAGCGTGGGGTGCTTTTTAAGCTATTGTCGAAATAATAATCCTTCTACTTATATCTGTCAATAAAATATTTATAACTATTGACACCATGCACCCTACGCCTTTTTTTACAATAAAGTACATATTTTTCTTATTTACACTATTGTTAATTTACATTTATCCAAATTCATTTTCTCTTTTTTAGTTTGGTTTTCTATAAAAAGCATGTTTTTTAGTTTATTTTAAACTTATTACTTATTAAATTAAATTTAATTACTTATTAAACTATATTACTTATTATATAGAAGCAAGGTGCTGCTAATGATTCTACCGCGACACCTTCAATGTTTTCAGTTTTATCGCACTTACATAAGAATGATCTTCTATCATTTAAAAAATTATCACCATTAGCAACAAATACGTTATTTGCAACTACTCCACGAATAATAGTAAAGTGATGATTAATTTTACAATTACGAATGTTTTGTAAATAAATACAGCATGATCATTGCATAAAACAATAAATCAGTCCAAATTGGAGATGGTTATTTTTTAGATATTGCACCACTAAAGATTGTGTTTGCAAGTTATCTTTATACATTTCAGAGACATATAGCTTATTCTTTTTCATAAGCCTCAAGTATAGTCTTATAGTAATACTATCAATTAATAACTCACTTCATTGAATTTCAAGCATAATTATTAATGGAATATCAACATTTTCAAGACACTTGTAATTGGCAACACTGTAACAATTATCAGAAGTTTGATTCAAAATTTTTGTGTGTACTTTTTTGTCCTGACAAAAATTACGTACATTTTTATTTGCTGATAGTTGAATAAATTTTGTCATTATTATGAATTGGCTTTGAGATCTTGCTAGCTGCCTATCAATATGTCAGGTACCATGCAACAGTGTTAATATTTGATTATTCAGATCTTCGAATTCATAGCACGTATGAACCCACAAAAGTCCTAAATTTTTCACTGTCAGGTAAATGGATTAATGAGTGTATATTTAATTTATTGTTTAACCAAAACAATTGCATATCGTTAAAATTGATTTGGTCTTAAAACAATTAAAATGTAATAAGTTACAGTTGAATTTTTAATACTCTAATTTTAAACATTAAAATCTAAAATAAGATATTAAAAATATACAGAACAATGTACAAAGTCTAAGGTAATATAAGATAAGAACTTAGTTCTTGCATTTTTTTAACTAATAAACATTTGTAAAAATAGTTAATTTTCATCTAAACACAATATCAAGTAACATAAATTATATAAATGATAAACCGTCACCTTACAGATTTAGTTTATGAGAATGATGAGATGTGCATCACCTCATCGGTCGTACGGCGTAGGGGTTAGTTATCGGTCTGGCAATCGCGCGGCTTGGGTTCGAATCTCGGTTAGAACGGAATGCGATTTTCACTTTATTTCTATAATTAGCAATAGTTAGGTCTAAATTAAGAGTCAAATGGTCTAACATTGCGTTACCTCTACATCAAAATCAAACTAAAAAAATGGCATTGAAAAATTCTTTTTTTTATAAATTTTTAATCAAATGGCATGAGCCAGACTTAAAAATTAATTATGGCCCAGTCCTGGTATTATTATTATTATTATCATTATAAAATACGATCAAGGCGTTCAAAATCGGACCGAATTTTTATTTCTGTCTGATCGTACTTTGGACTCCAGAGTGGTAAAAACGGAAATTTGTACCACTGTGGAGTTCAAAATACGATCAAATTTAACATGAAAATTTATCGTACTTTGAACTCCATGATCCGAAGTTGATCGTACCTTAGGAGGTTCAAAATACGATCAAAATTTCGACTCGGGATAGTTCCTGGTCCGGAACGTTCCTATGATAAGACAATCCGGAACATCCCCGGAATACTTTTGCAATGTTCTCGAAATAGTTCTGGAACATTCATGGAACACTTCCGGAACATTTCCGGAAAATCTCCGACAGACTTATAAAACATCGCTGGAATACTTCCCGAATAAATTGGGAATACTTACGGAACATAATCCAAACGTTTACCGGAAATGTTCCAGAAGCATTCGAGGATTTTTCCAGGGATATTTTAAACATATCCCCGATGTATTCCCAATATATTTTGTAACTATTCCCGATTTGTTCCGAAAGTATTTCGGGAATATTCCAGGAGTGTACTGGAGATGTTCCGGAAGTATTCCCAATTTATTCTGGAAGTATTCCAGCGATATTCTATAAAACAGCCGGAGATTTTCCGGAAGTGTTCCACGGATGTTCCAGAACTATTTCGAGAACATTGCAGAAGTATTCCGGGGATGTTCCGGATTGTCTCATCATAGGAACGTTCCGGACCAGGAACTTTTCCGGAACTTTTCAGGAAACTTTTTTTTTACACGGGATGTTAATGAAAATATAAATCATATCAATAACAAACTAGCGAAGAACATATATGATTTAATTAAAACACATATCGATATTGCCATTCTAATACGTCGTATCCCACAAAATTTGACGTATTGAATTTTTTTGAAAAATAGAATCACAACAATATTATGCAAGTCATGTTAAAAATTTAAAGCTCAAATGGTTTAATAACTATTTTTAAATAAATATTTTCATCCGTTGAATCCCATTTAATCAATGTTAAAAATGAACTGTTTTTACCGTCTGTTGTAAAATTTTCTAAATGTGGGATACGACGTATTAGAATGGCAGTATCGATATGTAGATGTCGAGCGAATATTAGCAGGGTTCCATTAAAGAGACCAGTTGTCCCATCCAATGATTTGAATTTACAACCGAACTTAATTGCAGCTGGGTTACATGATGATATTGATATTGATGGTGATGATGATGGTGATGTTGAATAATGAATAATATTAATTAATATTAATATTAACAGTAGTTATGTTTCGGCAATAACGCCAGAGAATTTAAATGACAAATTAAGCGAATGTCTTCTGGATTGCGGAGCAAATCGGTAGATAATGAATGCTGGATTGCAAGTGGCATAAACAAGGCTATTAAGAAGGTATGCGTTAGCCGATCATATTAGTTTCCAGTGGGATATGACAAACACATTTGTGGCGGTACCATCATATCTCTGAATAGCGGGTAATCACCTCTTGTTGATGCGTCAATGTGCTTGGAGACATGTCTATTACATCTGGTTGCATTCTGCGCCCTAGTATACCATCCTATTCAAACAATGTCATTCAGGGGTATATGTATCATGATACACTTTAACTTGTGGGATTTGTATCCTTGTGTTACAGTAATTATAATTACAACTAGACTGATCAATACATCTGACAATTTCGTCTTTCTGAGATTGCTCAATTATTATCTCTATTTAAAAAAATTTATACGAAAACACGCTCAGAGAGAAAATTTCTTTTAAAAAAATGATCAATGTAATAAGAAATAAAATTTTTTAAAATTTTCACAAATTAATTTCTTGTAATAATAAATAATAGTTTTAAAAAACTAAAAAACACGCTTTTTATAGAAAACCAAACTAAAAAATAGAAAATAAATCTGATTTAAGAATAATGTAAAAAATTTTAATAAATATAAATTAATAATAGTGTAAATAAGAAAAAAATGTATATTTTATTGTAAAAAAGCGTGGAGTGCGTGGTGTCAATAGTTAGAAATATTTTATTGACCTATATGAGTAGAAGGATTATCATTTAAGATAATATCTTAAAAAGCACTATTTTTTGAAATAAAATACATTTTTTTCTTATTTACACTATTATTAATTTATATTTATTAAAATTTTTTACACTATTCTTAAATCAGATTTATTTTCTATTTTTTACTTTGGTTTTCTATAAAAAGCATGTTTTCTAGTTTTTTTTAACTATTATTTATTTTTGACTTTTTAGTTTGGTTTATTTATAAAAGTGTATTTTTTTTTAACTATTATTTGTTTTGTTGAATTAAAAAATTCTCTTTGGTATTCGAAAATTTCCTAATATTAGATAAATCGGTTAAATATAATGGTTGAAATTTAAAATTAACATCAATTCTTGCCTTGTCGACTATAGATGAAAATGATATAAATTAATAAAAATCTTATTTTGCAAATTAAAAAATGGAATAATTTTATCAAATTAGTGTATTTTCATCGGTCCTCGACAAATCTACATAGCTTGAATGAAATCTGGCCGTTTAAAGTGGGTCAAAATCGCGCCCAAACGAGTCGGTTACAAACAAACATACTACAAGTGAAGCTAATAAAAAGCGTATCAAAATGCCTAATTTTTTCAAAAGAACTTTTTTTTCTCAGTGTATTTAAAAAAAATATATAATACAGTTTTAATCTATTTTTCTTACTCTCTAAACATGAATTTTCATTAATTAATGTTTAGAGAGTATGGAGTTACTAAATGACAAAATTTTTCGAGTTAATTACAGAAAAAAATGATGCTGATGTTGAAAAGAAGTTTGAAATAAATGCATGTAATAATTAGTAAGATGTAGAAAAGTATTAAGCTAATAGAGTACTGTTGTATTGCAGGATATAGCGTTAATCCAGACATTGTCTTTTGTCTGGAATGAGGCGTGGACCCCATTGCTGGCAATGATCACAATTATCCAGCCATCCATCAAGGTCTACGACAGCAGGAAGACTGAATTTCCTCCGTGTGTCAGTGGGGTCTGGTGAACTTTGTTCACGCTCGAGGAAACATTTTTTCCGTGTTCTTTATTGTTACTCTGTTATATATGTCGCAGAGCGTGGCGTAGCGAGTACAAGTTGAGTATGAAATCGGGAAAGTCTACTGGGGAAAAGCCTGCTGAATACTTATTCACTTGATATGATGGAACACTGTGACTAAGAATTTATGGACGATTGATCTATGTATTTCTGACTTTAGTATTTATAGCGAGTAATGTAATTGTTCATCTGGAATGAATTATGTCGATTGGGCATCCGAGGATGTCGAATCAATCGAAATCAAAGATTTTATTGTATTATGTTTTATTATATCACATTATTTTGATGAGATGGTTTTTGTGGTTTGTATTAGTAAATTTTTTTTACAAATCTAACTATTGCATTTTGTCTCATAGTGGAAATTACCGAAAATTTTTTTCCTATTAAGTTTTTGTGAGAGTAAAATTTCAAATAATTTATTAAAATTTAATCAAAATAAATAATAGATCATTTTAAAAATATTTTTCCAGTAAATTAATCTGTAAAATTTTTTTGCATCAACAAAAAAAAACATTAAATTTTATTGTTCATTAAATACTTAATATTTTAAAAGGTAACTTATAAAATTAAGCGATGCGAGACAAATGTGAAAAGACATTTGGAGTTGAGTATCGTTTTTACGATTTTATCCTTTGGGAGTTCATAAAGAAGTAAAAGATTGACGAGAAGTGGAGGAGGAAAATGTAAGACGACAAGATTAGAAGAGGGCTGTTTTGTTTTCAAAGATATATAGTGCTTATACTTTACTCTACTCGAGTGAAGAACAAGTGTGCTCTTCTTACAGAGCGGCGAAAGATGAAAGATTTGTTAAATTGGCTTCAAGTATTGCTTGGATATGAAGAGACCAAGGGCAGCGGGAGATGTAGTGGTAGGTGAAGGGGAAGTTATTGCCATCGGTTTTATGCTTTTTCTCTCTATAAAATCACTTTTTTTTTTTCAAGATCTGTACTCTTATATCCGTCACTCTAAAGGTTTCAGAAAGCATTCAATTTTTTTTCCCCAAACCTTGTCGAGGTTTTGTATTTTATATTTGCTGTTTTATTAGCTAGTAATATACAGGACATTTTTGTACTTTAAATATTAAACTAATTCTCGTTATTTTTAATATGACCCGCATGGAAAAATATATATGTCAAAAATATAAGTCGCATATATAATATATATGCCGCATATATTTACGCAAAAAAAAATATGTCAACATATATTTTCCACATAGACACTGACATATATGCAAAAATATATGCTAAAATATATGTAGACATATATGTAAGCATACACTGAAAAAAAATTTCTTAGTTTAAGAATTTTTTTACTCAAATCAAGAAAGTGAAATTCTTCAAAATTATTTACTTGATTCAAGTTAAATTTTTTTCTGTGTATCTCTAGACATATATATTGCATTTATATGTGCGCATATATGTGAACATTTATACGGACATATATGTTAACATAAATGCGGACATATATTTAGCGCAAAAAAAATATATGTGAAAATATATATTCGCATATATATTTTTCAATGCGGGGAATAGTAACAAAACTTGGCAATCCGTTGACGCAAAGCTGACGCTGTAAAATTGAGTCCATATAAACTTTAAATACCAATGTAAGCAGTATTACCGAGGTGCAGTTCAACACTCATAAAATTTGTGGGCAAAAAATCGTGTACGATCTGCTGCACGAACTCTTATTGGACTTGCCGCCACTCATAAATTATCCTATGCTCTGTACTATGTGTAGTAACTCCTCTACTTAGCCTCTCGTGAGAAATCCAAATCGAAAACGATCATTTTTTGACGTTTATTTAACCGCAGTAAATTCATCAGTTTTTATTTTTATTATTTATCTTTAATTACAACCTACAGGTACAATATTTTCGTCAGTTTTCGACTTAATCTCTTGTCTGATTAATCTTCCAGGGGGAAGATGTATTTTTTTAACGCTACTCACGGTTGCCAGCTGGACAGTGAGAGTGCAAAAGAAGATCAGATTGTTACGTATAGGGTCATAAATTTTTCGATGGATAATTTTTTTAACAACACTATACACTTGTATTATTTAATACTTTTGCTGCCGTCAACTGTCGATTCTTCTAGATAAAATATTTGTTGTATTCTTTTGAGAAATTAATCTCGATAAATTTTTACTTAGCCAAAAATTAGAAATTGATTGGATGTAAATAACTAAATTCAACTTAAAACCTTTTTCAGGTTCGCCATGTTCGTATCGATCACTCAGACTCATGTCAATTAATTATGTACCACCGAGAACCGAAATAAAAACGGACAGTCACCTGTTTCATTAAAAGACATTGGATTTGAATTATTGACGTGAAAATCTAAAAATAAAATGCGTTGGTTGAATTTTTTATATTTTTTTTAAGTAACTCTGCTTATACTTATATTATTCTCGGTAGAATTTGGGGTCAACAGACTTAAGTATTTGAGTTAGGGACGGTGCATTGATGGTCTTACGATTTACTCAAGAGAAAACTATGACGTTTTGGCGAAAAAAGATCTAATACACCGAACGTAATGCGATTATGTTAGAATTAAAGTTTTACTTATACTTTTGGAGATTTCATCCCCTTCAGTTCGGTAGTTCTTTCGGGATATAATCACAACTGGTATGCTGCTACTATATACCTACTTTTTTTTAGTACAAAAGAAAGATTAGCCGTACTTTTGTTATAACATTAATCGCTTTGATCTTTTGTATTTATGTTTAAGATTTTATTAATTTGAACTTGTAGATATGTATGCTTAGAAAGTAGGAAAAAATTTACTTTTGTAATAGTATTTTATTAAATACTTTTTAACACTTTTAATTAATAAACGAAATTTTAATATTGAGAGCATAAATTTTAATAAAATAATTTTTATAAAAATCCGGAGATTGTTCAGAATAAAAAAAATTATTTCTTTTCTTTTTTCAATTGTTTTAATCTTTTAAAAATAAATTTTAAAGGGAAAAATAAAAAAAATTTCAGTCAATTTAAAAATGTGTCGTGAAATAAATTTTCTGTGGAATATAAAACAATTTTTTACTTAGTAATAGTCTTCAAGACCCGATAGAAGCAATAAATTTTCAAAGTCTGTCATCTGTGGTGTATTATTTTCTAGTTGTTAAATATAATACAGACGATTAAATGTCAAATTGTTGTATTTTATATTTAGTATTTGTCATTTGCAGAACTCATTCTTAACTATTATTGCCGCTGAATGATGCATCGTTCTCAGTAAGAGATTATTTATTCGTTTACTAGGTACTAACTGCAGAGATGAAGATCTTACTATAACACAAAATACAAGAAACGGTGTTGTGTAAAAGTAAGTAAATAAGTTAATAAAAAATTGTGGGGTTAAAAAATGGGAGCACAAAAGAGAAAGGAAATGAAGGAGTATGAAAGGCTAGGCATGAATTTTCTCAGTGTCGCTCGTAAATTCGTTCTGAAATGACGGCGCACACTAATCATTTCCATTGCAACAAACAACGAACCATCTAATTTAGCGTAGACGGTCGTCTTACATCCAATTTCATGGCCCCTTTCATCCTATAGGTACCTTCAGCCTTTTTCCAGGCCGGCTGCTTCTTCTTACCATTACTATTAAACATATATATATACTCTACACTCTTAGTCATCTCTCATTTTTTGTTTACGCCCAGAGCGTTTACATTTGCGAGAAATAAAAACCCTCTTATGACATTTAACGAACTGTTAATCTTTAGGAATTTTATTTTTCAAAGTTTATTGTTAATTATTTATTTATTTTGTTTTATTTTATTGTGCTTTAGGACGCTTCTGAATTATTTTATTGCTGTTTACTGATTTACTAAATAAATACAACCTCTTACTAACTCCGGTATTTAATAATACAAGCTGCACCTGGGATTACCAAGTTCTGGTTTGCGTAAACGTATTATTTATAGGATTTTTTTTTCTTCCATTATCATTTAATATTTATCAAACGAAAAAAGGTTTTTTACACCTAATTTGAAAAAAAAAATTTTTTTCTTCTCTAAAATAAATAAAATAACATAATTAAATTGTTTTTTTGAAGTTCCAAGTGCGTAAATAACTCCTAAAAAATTTTTTTTCTCTACATGATGATATTTTATCATTGATCATTCAAATCTACGGATATTTAGTTGCAGCAAAGGAAATAAAAAGTATAAAATATATGGAGTAAATTGGAAAGCTTGGTAAGCATGCTTTATCGTGCAAATATTATCGATGTGATTTAAAGTCGAGTGATTCAATACATACACATAAAGCATACGTATCAGATATACACTAGGATTGAATTCATAAAAAAAGCGAAAGAAAAAAATTTACAGCGGAGGTATAAATTTTAAAAGAATAAATTTAGACACGAAATATAGTCAGTGTATTCGGAAAAATAAATCAGACTTAGCAATTAATGAAAACTAAGATAAAGTTATTCTTAAATATAAATATTGTTATATATTTTAATATAAAAAAAATTATTGGACATTAAATTTTGGGCGCGGGCTTAAATATTCAGCAATATTTTAACCGTAAATATTTTCTACTTGGAGAAAAAAACGCGACTCTACATTTCCATCTCTATATCCAGTTTAGGTACTACACGCGGTGTATATAGGTATAGCCGAAGCTCCACTTGGAAATGTGAAAAAGAGGAAGATTGGAATAAGTTAGAGAGGTGGAATATTTCCCAGTGCATATAACGCAATATTTATCATCCCTGTACTAGATCCTGTGCATAATTTCAGATAGAATTTTCTTTCTTGGAAAATAATACGAGCTGCGAGAACACTGTTTACGATGTTGATATGTATTTCTTGCATATTTTAACAAAATAATATTTAAATTTTTAAAGCTCTATTTCTTACAGATTTTATTTTAATTTTGATGAATAAATTTATAAGTATTTGTTTATTTTCTATTTTCCTTTCATTAAAATCGATTGTATCGATTAGTGATATGTATATATACACACTGCATGATTTTAGTACTTAGTTACCGCATTTTTAGACAGATGGCGCTGCATACATCGTTAGTAACAACGAGTGATTTTTTACTAATAATAATTGTAAGCTAAGAATATATTTTTGAATGAAAGAATTATTTTTATATTTTTCTTTTTATCAAAGTCGGCAATAATTGTGCTCTTCTTTTTCTTCCCTTGTAATTTGCAAAGAAAAATGGTTGAATATTTATTTTTTTCGCGGATTGAGTGACTAATTCACGAATGAGGGAGCAATAATCAATGAATTAGGAATGGGATAAAAATAATAGGAAGGAATAAATCAAAGATAATTTTAGGAGTTCGATTAATAAAACAGCTGACGTTAGATAAAATAGTATTAAAGTGTTGCATCGGGTGGATTAGAGGGATCCGTAATTTCGCAAGTGCTGACTTTGCTGGGCAGCGATATCGTGAAAAATCCCAGGAGCAGCAGTCTCAGTATAAGACAAGACGAAGAAGCGGGACTGAAAATAAGAAATACCCAATAAACCATGAAGAGAGAATAAGGAAGAAAAGGCTGAGAAATAAAGCAGGAGCTAGAGGTTGTTGAAGAAATTTCATTGATTTCTCGACTCTTGAGTTCACGCTCTTTCTCATTTCTTTTCTACTCCTTTTTACAGACTGATCGTCCATCACCCCCCTCACTACACCGCCAAATGCTGACCGGTCTAGCTCTCTAATTGCGTTTCCTGGCATTACACAAAGCGAAGTGCGTTTCATGGCTAAGCCTTTTATATCGCTACTCAAGAACATTACCACCCTGGCTGATTCCAATTCCAATGAGCGAGCCCAGAGCCTGATACTCCTACCCTTTCCTCCTATCCCTTTATTTCTCATTCCACAGTGGGTATATATAATCTGGATAACTAGAGTACGATACTGGATACCGTTAACTAAAACTGGTGATACACCGCGTAGCAAGAGCCACAACCAGAGCTAAATCCAATGGAATAGAGGATAAAGTCTCTACTCTCAATGGCACTTGATCAAATGCATGCGATTCATCAACAACCTCCATCGCTCTACCTTTTACTCATTTATTTAACTATTTTTTTATCCTTTTTTTCCTTTTTTGTTGATTACCCTCAATTAAACTCTGACTCGGTCTCGGTACCTTTTTCTCTCTACTAAATCGTTCCAACGAATTCGCTTTTATCTTTTATCGCTTTGATAAATTCTTCGTATGAATAGAGAATTTAAATTAACTTTTACGTTTTGAAGTGAAACTTCTTTAGAATCGTTGTGATTTCAAACTCGATGAAACGAAAAAATAAGTCCATAGAGACACAAACACATAAATGTATAGGATTCAGCCGGCGAGAGAATGAGATAGAACACATTAGACGTTCTCGGTCTCCTCTTTGCGCGACTCTTCGTCGCATCCCCACTATCGTTTACTAAACATTGTCCATATGTATGCTCCTGTGTAGTGGGATAGTCAGTATATCTATATCTATATCTTGCTCCAGGTCCGAGCGTTCTACGTGTTATGTTAGTATGTGTTTAATACAAGTGTTTGCGCCTGCGTATGAGTAAGTTTTAATAAAAAGCAAGCGTGTTGATTTTTGATGCATTTTTATTTGTGTGAATATTTTAATTTTCTTAATTTTATAATTATGCCAAAAACTACCAGATCAAAAACAGTAATTGACGCTGTTTTCCAAAGATGGTTATTATTTACAAGTGGGATCAATCCAAGCTAAGCCATGTTAATTTTTTTTTCTTATAAAATTGAACAATTTTTTTTTTCAAATTGTTCATTTTTTTATGTACTTTTTAAAAAAATATATATCTAAAACATCAAAAAAAGATCAAATAGAAATTTTATCCAAAAAAATGAAAGCCAAAATTTTTTCCTTTCGAAGGCAAAAAAGCTATCGAAATCATTTTTTTTTCTTTCACGACATTTTTATCTTAAATGCGCCGTAAAAATAAGCAGAATAAAAAAAATTAAAAGGTTTTAATTTTTCACTTAGTTATGGCCCAAAATGGGGTTGACCCTACTTGTAAATTATGACCCCAAAGATATATAAATCAAATTGAAACTAGAGCATTTGTTTTCTATTTCAGTTACTATAAACCTCTCGTGTCATTTGTTCAATGTGACAATATAGAGACTTAATGTAATATATGTAATATAATTGTTTACATTGGGCTCGTTCAAGTTTACTAAGCTCTTGGGAGATCTTAGCAGATCATGTACCAAAAACTAAAAGTGACTACATTCTCTCTAAAGAATATCTATAAAAAAAACAATGCAAGTTATACTAATCTAAGCTCAGTCCAGCGAAGAACTTAGTAAACTTGAACAAGCCCATTAAAATATTAAATGATTTTTAGGCTCGGTGAAAAATAATAAACCTTACATTTATCCTAATACTCCTGACACTCTATATCTATCTCAATCTCTCGTAGCCTACCCTTGATTGAAAATACTAATTGAAAAGTATTGAAAATGATGAGATTTGAATTGTTTTCAATAATCCTAATACTTTTTTTATGTATTTTAAATATACAGTTTACATGAAGAGATTGTTTATTTTTTCAATACTTTTCAATGAGTATATTTAATCAGGGACTTTTCGAAAGTTTCACTTCTACCGTGTGTGACTTGCACACACACACATACACATTTTTTTTTTTATTCAATTATTTTCAAATAATTGCTGCATTTTCTTTAAAATCAAACTTGTTTCAAAGGACCAGACCGTAATACATAATAAAAAAGTTATTTTACCGGGAAATTGTCTCATTTTCAATAAACATTTATTAAATAAATTAAAGTGAGCTCTTATATTTTTCTCAGATATTGTCATAAAAATTGTTCTCTTTTAACTTTGTAATTGAAATCCTCCGAAGGATAAAGATAAAAATAAGAAAATATCTATCAGCATGTTCGTATGAGAGCTTAATTATAATCTTTTTCAATATGACAAATTTTTACAAAATTATAATGATGATTTCAGAGATTACTAATTAATTAAAGCACTGCTAGGCTGTTATTTGAGATGATAATTTATGATTAACCTCGAGTAAAGTTTAAAGTAAAAATGATAGCGATGAAGATAATATTCTTGATCGCGATGCGTTGATTAATTTTCGTGTACTGAGCAATGAACCAGTTTTATAGTTTACTGTTTTAATTAATGACTCGAGTATTATAATATGATAACACGTTATGTACCTACCGAGTTAGTCTGTAATTACGTGTATTTTGCAAAAAAACGAGTGATTCATTACAGTGAGGTAATTTAACGTGTGACGAAAACTCGATAACCTAATTAACAACTCTGTAGTTTAATTATCTATAAAAGTGATAAGAATATTACACGTTAATGAGCATTAATTATTTATTATTATTATAAAAGATGGATAATTATTTTCGTTATTATTTCAGAAAATTAAAAGGAGGTTTTATGATATCAAATCATTTTTTTATAATTATAATAATAATTACATTCATAAATGTTTTTTTATATAACAAATCTGGTAAAATCTTTTTAATTTTTAAACTGTAAATAAATATTACATTAATTTTAAAATAAATAAGAGATCAAAATAAACTTTGGATATTAAAATAAAATAACAAATAATAAATATGTTTTATGATTCAATTTAGGTCGATACTGGAGCTACTCCGATTGTAATTTATTTATGGTTATTGTTTATTGATTGTGATTGTGATTATGATTATATATCAATTGGATCAGATCAAAACAGAGATCAGAACTATTTTCGCAATATCTCCAGCTTAAAGTTTAATGCAGAGATCAATGACACGGGTACGTGCTCATCGACATTCAATTTCTAACGCACGGATGCATCCCAGCAGCACACCAGGATACGCATTGTAGTTTCGCATCGCAAATGGGTTTCGATCATAAACAACACTGCAGGCTGCAGGCTCCTGGCTTTAGCCCATACCAAACCCGTCCTAGCACTATACGGTCAACTGAGAATAGTAATAAGGCCGAGTATAGGGGGTATAGAGGATTGTGGATAGAGTAGCAACCGATCGTAACGACACGTATCAAGCGACACGTAGTACGCCATCGAAAACCTGATTCAATCGTACAGTATCGCGTATCGGGCTATCAATGATTCTGTATACTCTGTACTATGCTTATTACCTTCTGATTGACTGGATAATATTTCCGGGCTCCCATCCACATCCATCTTATAAATATACATATTTACACACTTGTAATCAATAATGTCAGAGTTACATTTCGATTATGCTTTATCGTATTTCATTTATCAATAGCTAATATACTTTTTTCTCCTTATCGGATTGAATAGAAAGCGGATTTCAATTTTACCATAACTAATTTCATTTTATTATTTATTTTTATTAGGTTTTTAAATTACTCAATAATAAACAATAACTTTAGCTTATTTTCTTCATCTTAAGATTTTTTTTGCACGACTCATGATGCAAAGCATCAGAGAGTGCTTTACGATTGAAAAATTTTTTTCGTCTCATTTTGGCAACTATTTTTATTATTATAGCCAAGATATTTTGCATACTATTGTCGAGATAATTTAATGGAGATTAATTCCATACTTTTTAAAAATTGATTTAGTGCAATAAAAACGGAAAAAATATCAAATTAGGTCAAAAAATTTTCCTGTCCGTCATGTATGAAACTCCGGAGCACTGTAACTTGTGAAAAAATCCATTATTTGAGTTAATTTTTTTTTTTTTTAATTCTAATCGACAATTGTAGGTCACCGAATGTGAATGGCTAATTAATTCAGTGTCGTTTAATTACAATTAATAAAAAACGAAAACTACAAGACTGTATATCTATATATATCCATGTAAAATTAACATGGATGGTGATATATCTATATCTATAGATATTATGTACATTTATTCCACCAAGGGCGCCTGTGCATTACCTTCCTAGTACAGCTGTTTTTTTTAGCGGTTTTATATATTTTTTTTTTTCATTCTTTGTTTTATTAATATTTTATAATTAAATGAGCATTATGAGTCGTGCACTTTTGGATTTTCCAATTTTTTTTTTATTTATTGAAGGTCAAAATTTTTATTTATATAAACTCAAGTTTTATAAGTACACAAAAATATCGATAAATATTAATATATTAATATATTAATATATTAATATATTAATGCAGATATTTGTTGGAAGAAAAGAAAAAAAAATTATGATAAGTCGATCTGAATAAAACAGATCCGATATTGATCTCTACTTTTATCGCAATAAATAATAAAATTGCATTGTAATAATTCAAAGTATTAAAGTTTGAGAAAATAACTAAAAAATAAAAACATTGCAACAGTTTTAGTATAAACAGAACAAAATCTTCAATATTTCATAAGACCGTGAGTGTTTTTATTTTTATTTAAAAAAATTGTCATTTCTCAGGGCTCACCGCGGCAGGAGTAGCTTGACTGAGGACTAAGAAGATTCAATTTATTTTTTTATTATCTTAGCAAGGTTATTTTTTTATTATTATTTTTTTCATTCGTCGAAAGATAAAACCCGACATGGGATCAGAGTGTGCGATAAGTCTTTCACATCCAATTTTTTATGATCGCTGAATTCGTAGGCGGAAGATAAGCGGAAGTTATCCCGTTTTTGTATTGAAGATTTGCAAGATATTTAGTGAAACGATTTTTACAATACACGTTCACACAACACACATTACTCGAAATTGCTTACATTAAACCGAATTATGTAGGGTGAAAATTATTTATGGATTTTTTTTTAGATAAAAACCCACTACAATTCAATGTCACATACAGTATTTTATAATCTCGCGTACAGAACCTACACATGTAAGCGATAAATTTTATCTAACTCTGACTAATATTTAATAAAACAAATGGGATCATTTTTCTCTATAACTATTTTATTATACAGAAGAACAAAAGTCGAAGATCATACTTCAATTTTGCAAGAAATTGGTATCGCGTGATTTTACTTTATCTTCTATACTTAATTTAATATTTATTCGGGTATGGTAAGACGGAAAGAAGCGTCAGTAGCTAGAGAAAGGAAAAAATAAAAGGTGCAGAACGTAATAAAGAGAAATTGAAAGTGCTGTTTGTAGTTTTGGAAATGCATAAAGTAATATATGTGACATATTGATCACTTGTAGATAATATTGAATTGCTCAAAGTACTCGATATTGAAAGTTGAATTGCAGGAGAGACGGGATGATTTTATCCCCGAGAAAAGAATCCAGGTTATGTATATGCGCCGAGGAAAATGAAAATAAAAAACTAGTATAAATAAACTTTACAGTTTATAGACTATTCATGTGAGCGCAGATGTTGCAAATGATGGTGTTAATATATGTGGAATTTTGTTCTATAGGTATTTCCTGGATTATTATTATTGATATTACTCTGGCGAGAAACGATATCGCTTTTGTAAATTTGAATTTATTATTACAGTAGGAATGAATTTTTTAAATTTTCATAAGAAGGATATTTTAAGTTTATTTGTACGTATAAATAATTTTGTTTATTAAAATGGCGAAGGATCGATAAACACAGTATAACAATGGGTTATACGTGTATATTTCAAGCTTCATTTACGATCACATTTCACGCATCTGAATTTCGTAATATCGAAGTACCGCCGGGAAATGGAAATAGAGATTTTAGAATATATCAAATTTTCGGATATATCAACTCATCACAGCACTAAATTAGCTTCGTAAATGATTCAACTTTGTACCGTCCTAAGTATTATTATGAGAGAATTATTGTGTGTTATAGTACAGCGCTGATACATTATTTTTTAAGTTGTGGTCCGAATTACTCGACCACATTACTCAGATTAACTACATTTATTATTATTATTCCACGTTTATGGTATACCACTTGTTTGATCTTCATCAAAAATTTTCTTTTAATGAAATTCTTTACACTGATATATATGTTAAAATCATGTAAAAAAATCTTTCGCGTTATGTTGAAAAAATTTCTCAAGAAAATCGATTGTATTAATTATTAAAAAATATAAAACATTGCCACTGTTTTTTAATGATATACTTTTCGAAATAAAAATCGTGATTTATGACAGTAAAGTTTCCATGAGCGTATGTAAGTACAATAGTTTATATTCAATAGTACATAGTAGATTTGTAAAGTACGACAAATGATCCCGGATCACATATATTTTTCCTCCTTTTTCTTTTTTCACAATCAAATATCGAATGTAAATTGACTGAGAGAATATTACGTTATATATTGCACGGTTCGTGTACTTCGTATGAACAATCTTAAAAATCATTAGTTAGAGGGTAGAAAAATATTGTTCCCTGTGACATTTTCGCATATATATCTCGAGCTGACGTATTTAAAGCGGAAGTCGAATCGATATGGGAGCATACTTTTTAACTTGGGGTGCAGGATGGTTATAAAAACAAGTATGTATGTATGTACTCGCGTGTGAGTATAATGTATTCAGAATGGCTTATTGTGAAAAATGAAAAGTTTCAAACTCAATTTTCAAATGAAAACATGACGGAAGTGCAATTTTTGAGTGCCATGTGGCTTTTTAAATTTAAAATGATTTATTATACAAATCGAGATTATAAATTTTCCTACATTGTATCACATATATTTATTATATTCAATTTTTATGTTCCGTGTGGGTTAATGTTTAACATCAATTCATTTGAGCACATTGAAAATTTATTTCAAGGAAGTTTTATTTAATATGTATCTTCTTATAGAATTCAATTAATGAGTTTACATTATTATAATTAATTAGTAGTTAACCTCAAACAGTCATTAATCACAAATATTATGAAGTTGTAATGGGGGTCTGTAACACCATTCCAAACAACAATCACTGTTTTGATGACACTGAAAAAATATAAAAATTAAATTCAGTTTTTGATTGAACATATTTGTTAAAAAAATTTTAACTAAATTTATTCTTAAGGAAGTATGAGCGCTAGGCAGGGTGGGGATAAGTATCGACTCTAGCGCGGTAAGGGGAAAGCACAGTGTTCCCATCCGTCACATAATTATCGTAAACGTCACATAATTTGAAGCATTATACGATCGTACATCCGACTTTGATTATGTGACGAAAAGTTACGATAAAATGAGTCTTGTACGGTAATTGTACGATAATTTTCGATATGTTTGATTTTCATTCTTATCCATGCGGGTTAACTTTCATTTATTACCTGCTCGAAGTATGCAGCACCCCGCGGGTGCCCTATCGCCCTACACAGTTTATTTTGTTATGCTAATGTTTAATAAATTAATATGAATCAATATATAAAATTGATTATTTTTTTATTTGATTTCATTTCATGAAGAAACATTTTTTTTGTAAATATTTTTCAAGAGTAAATTTATGTCCGAATTTTAAATGAAAATATTTTGGCATAAAAAAAATTTAAACTATGTAAATTTAGTCAAGAACTTAAGTTTAAAATTTTTTTTTTGTGCGTACGATAATTTTTCAGAAGATCCGATAATTTGACGGCACTGTGTCGATCAGACAAGCAAAAGTTTCTGGGAACACTGGGAAAGCACTAACCATATGATTTTTCTCAATATATAGATGTACATTTAACATTTGCTAATGACGGCATTTATTTTTCTTTTAATTAATACATTTTAATTAGTTGGGCAAGTGTACATTTTTTGAATTAAATTTACCACTAATATATTTACTTTCATCCATAAGTTTTTTAAAAATATTCACCGACCAATGTTAAATTGCTCAACTTCAAAGTTAATTATTTATTTAAATAATCGGGCAATCTCTTTCAAATTTTCGGAATTCGTTTAGACATATTTAAACTTCATATTAAAAAAAAATCAAGCCTTTTATCAAAAGTTGTCTTAATGCTCGTACTTCCTTAAACAATTGAAATATATTTATATTAATACATACCATCAAACCTTTCTTTAAACACTTTCCAATAACAACTTTAATGAGCACAGTCAAATATAACGCAGTAATAATGAACCGAAGAATTTGGTTAGAAATCATTTCGATTAGGTATATCTTTTCAATAAAAAACGCAACTCAATGAAGAAAATTCTCTCTACTGAGTCAGTTGTACTGATTGTTAGTGTATTTATATTTATACTGAATAAACTCGTTTAAAGCAAGCAAACAATCGATAACTTGTTTTATTGATAACATGTTCCTGCCAATCGGGAATCCCAGCTATTTTTATTTCATCAATTACGTTTGTACACAAAGTATTTTTATTTTTTTTGCTAAAACGGGGAAAGCACAATCATGAGTTTCAGTAGTTACATTTTTTAAATACATAAAACGGGATTCCCTGATTGTGTATTTATCGTATATTGCATTTGATTATATTAAAAAAAAATTATACTCGCTCTTGAAGATTTGACGAAGAAGGAAGGGAATTATAAATGATACAAAATAGCGTATTTAATTAAAAGTAAGAAGAGATGGATCGGGTTTTCCGTTTGACACTATAGTTATCTGGCTAGGGTTATTAGTCTGTAAGAACTTGAGTGGATCGTGATTTGTCATAGGCTGCTCGTTTTCGGTTATTGCTCGGTACGAATAAAGAGATGAAACAGCCATCAACAATGACAAAATATTTATTCATTAACTAAAATTTGATTAATATGATGAAATCAAAGGACTGAGCTGATGAACAATGAATCATTGCCGGAATAATTAATTATCCGAACTCTTTGATAATAAATTTCGCCCCCGCGCCTAAACTGCGATAGGATTACATTAAATATGCAATGATTCATCGAAAGTGCATAGACACAACATACTGCAGTGTAAAAAACAATAAACCTCAGCATTAGCGTCTCCGATAATTTAAAACGCAAGGAGAAAAATAAATTAATCACCCCTGAAAACACAAAATGTTGACACCCAGAAGTTTGTCGACATTTATCACGTGCGATAGCACAATCACGATTGTAACCTACGCAAAACAATCTTATCCACAATGAATTGTCTAGTTGAGAGAGACCAGGCACGGTGTTATGTAGGATAGTGGATGTACCAGTGTATTGTGTGTCGTGTATACGTGTAATGTCTAATGTGTGATCTGTGATGTCTGATGTCTGATATGTGATCAATACGGATAGCTAATGGTCCAGAGTTAGGTCGCTGAGTGTTATCGAAAGGCTCTTGTGCTGATCAACACGTTTGACATGTTACGTTCCTGTTAATGTTATGTCTATTCTATATATTCTCATTCTATTGTGCTTGATATATTATACATAGTTATCTATTATTTTCATTGTTATCTCGCGGAATCTTTTCCTCATCGTCATTGTTGAGTTAACGCCTCATTTCCAATAAATAATAACAATAAATATAAGTACAAGTGTGAACTGTCTAAGTGATGTGAACTTTAAAGACTAATGTAATGTAATAATACCGACACCAAGGGAAAAATATTTAACAAATAAAATAATTGATGATTCTTATAATATTATCGCTCTATCCAAGTTTATTTAATGCCGTGAGATCTTTCGTCTAATTCGTCTAACAGAACCGGTCGTATGAATTATTGATGGGAATTTAGTTTAAAAAAATTGTAAAATTATTTTTTCTATTGCACAAAATTTTTTAAGGCTTGTCAATAAAATAAAAAATAAATTACTTTAGAAAATTTATGTCTGTGATCACGCTAGAGGCGTGCAAAATATTTATATTACTTTTTTGAGCCATTAGTTTAAATTTCAGAGAAAAAAAAGATGAAAATTTTAATGATTGTCGTTACTAGCCCGGTTGTGGCCTTCAACAAAAGTTATAAAAGCCTGATAATAAAAATAATAAACAATAAATGTAAAAAAATTTATTTATGTTGCGTCAAGATATATCTTGTTTGCGACTAAGACTTGTTACATGAATTTCAATACCTGTATAGTTATTTTTCCTCAAGTTGTTACTGATAAAACATCTGAAGTTAAGTCTGTAAGTCAATATAATTAGAGAAGGCAACGACAACTCGGTGAAGTTATTTTATTTCTTGTTACATCTGACGTTGGATCGAATCGAGCTGATGCTGGAGTAGAGCCTATGCTATAACTTTTATACGGAGTTATATCGTTGGTGTACCTGTACCAGTATATAGTTTATAGTAGTAGCTGGTGCTCCGATCGAGTTGAGTAGCTGGATCCAAGTTTATGTTTTTGCTACTGTATACATTTTATTTAAAGTTATTGTTTGCCCAGACTTTACTCGGGTATTTGCATTTAGACGCCGATGTTTACGGTGAGCTAAAGAGTTTTATTGGGAATTTTAATTATAGTTTACTTTCAGAAACCAGTTGAGAACTTTATAGTTATTATTTTCTATGATAACTTTTAATGGTATTTATTTTGTTATTAGTTTTAATATTATTGTGTACTTTTTTTAACTATTTTTAATCCGGGTAAATGTAATGATTTTTTATTAATTTTATATTTTATAATAATTAAAAATGAAATTTTTCGATTATATATACGAATCAGGAATTCTCTAAGTATAAAATTGTTATTAAAAAATAATTAACAAAATTAAGTTTCATTAGTTCAATTATATTTAAGAAAATTTAATTGGTGTCATTTAGGTGTAATTAAAAAAATTAATGTGTATTTATTGATGAACAATTAAAAAACTTTAAAATTTATTTTTTCCCCTTTACCTGATAAGAAAGAAAATTTATACTATAAATTAATAAAAAATTGAATTTAGACATAAAAATAATTTTTTTAACGGGACAGCCGAATAATTAATATCATAATACTTTTAGGGTGCAATTATTTTCTCTGATGGCATATGATTTATTATTATCCACTACTACCGAGAAATGTGTGATACCGAGGTTGGCGCCGAGGTTTACTTTCGATCGTTATGACCAGAGAACTTCCTGACAGCGAGAAAACGGAAGACTGAATCGTATGGAATAACGATGGGAGGTCTTTCCGGGATTACGGGATTGGAAGATCCACTAGGCAATAAGACGGATACCTTATACGTTCCTCCAGTCTGTTCACATAGTACGAGTGGAAAAAAAAGAAGGTATAGTTCTATATGACCGTCCAAGTATTCATCCAGATACAGATAGAAGACCGAAATGGAAGCAAAGGCCAAAGGCAAAGGCAAAGACGATACCAAGCCAAAAGAGAAACGAAAGGCGAATAAGACGGAAAAGACGCGCGTGAGTTTAAGAGTTTTAGTTTCAGTTACGAGGGTGGGTTTCGGCCACGTTTGCGTTTTTAGCTGATCACATCACTACCAAGGGAGTGGTTTCACCGTTGTCATGTTAGACCACACCGTTAAGATTTATTACCCAAAATAAAATATTAAATTTTCATTTTCAAATTTTATTTAGTTCGGTAATTGTGATTTTTTTTTGTAAAATTTATTGTAATTTTTATCGATATTTTTTTAATACATTATTTTATAAAGTATGTATATAAAATAAAAATGAAAGTAAATATTAATAAAATTCAATTGCAAAGATTACAAGGTATTCATTATTAAATTACTTCGCAGATGTCCTTTGTAACAGGGATATTTATATAAGTCAGCAAGACAGAGCCATCCGCAATTGTCCTTAATTCTGAGGGTTTGGTAAGCCGTCGTAAGTTATTACGAGCTGTAATTCATAGTCTGTGTTTGACCACAGTACCCTTAATTTCAGTAGCTTCTATTTCTATTATACTTATTTATCTTCACATAATTCATACATTTTGTCCAAATGAATTTATTTATTATTTTCAACTCTTAGTTAATTTCTCACGCTTTATAAATATATTTACAGGTTTTGGAATCTCGAATGGTCAAATAAGTCAGAGGGAGCTAAGTAATATTAATTAAAGTGCAAACATTTACACTGTGAGACTCGAGCTTATAAAAGAAGAAGCGAGAGGGATGAAATTGATTTTATAAAGTGTTTATAAAATAAAGTTTCGGGTCGATTTTATTCTTTGTGAATTTTTTTTTTTCAAATTATAAAGATTTTTAAACAATGATAATTATTACTTTTTTAAAAAAAATTTAATGTGCTTAATTTATTTTACGGAAGAGAGAGTATTAAAAAATAACACTGTAATTTATTAGATAAAATATTAAAATGTATTTAAGCAGATATAATGTAAATATGAATATGCTAGAAATATATTATTTAACAAAGTAATGAGCTTAAGTATAATGTGCTTAGGAGTTTATGTATATATGAAAAGAATTTATAAGATAATTTAAAAACCCCTTTCAAATAAATAATTTTTTTATACAGAATCCAACCACCCAAGTTTTATCTCATTTTTCTTGGCACGGTATTCCCGGAGGGCAGGTGAAACCGACGGAGCATGGACATGAATTGAAGAGTGAAACTAATCGGCAGTCTCAACCTCCCTCGAAACAACTGAGTAGGGATGTCGAATGATAAAGGGAGAGAGCGAGGGAGAAGAAATTACCGGAGCACCCAGTGGGCGAGTAGAGATGAAGAACGATGATACACGCGAGCTAATTCACCGGGGATGTTTCTCTACGTCGGCTTTATGGTTCGCCGGAGCCTTTCGAATTTGCTTCGCTGCGAAGGGATTTTTAATTCCCGAAGTAAATAATCCCGAGCACACTGTTGAAGCTCTCGCTTTCGGTTCTCTAACTAGCCTTATATATCTATATGTTTGTATAAAATGTACCATATATCATGGATATATAGCGTGAGCTTCATTATTAATCCGAGTGCAAATATAATGATCTTGGACCTTGTTAGAGGCAACCCGCACTATTATTACTCCATATCTGCTTAGACACGGGATTTTAAAAGGGAAAATGTGTAAGAACTCACGGGGAAAAATTAGAGCTGCTTTTTAAAACAAACATTTCTAGCTACATCTCTGAGGATCAAATCTTTTACATTTTTACAGCTATTTAAGGGGGAACACGACTGTGACGATCGAAAAAAAGAGGTGATTTTCGGGAATTTTTTTGACAGGGAAAATAAAGGAATTTGGGGATCGGATTTTTTCATTTTATTAAGGGTACGTTAAAGATAATTATCCTAAATTTTTATTAAAAAATATTTAATTATTACAAAGTTATAAACAATCTCGTAGAGCATTAGAAAAAATTTCCCCCTCCATGGTCGGTTCGATAACTCAAAAACGGATCATCTGAAAATTAAAACCCAAATTGCTTTTTAATCAGTATACTGATTTTATTCTATTTGAAAATTTGTTCAAAGTTATATTTGACTTTTAGCTATTAATTATGGCTCTTTACCTAAGATGGACGGTGGTGTTTATTACTCGGTAAGTCTTATTAGGTGACTGAATGGTAGTTACGGGCAATGTCTCGGATAGCTTAACTGGTAGAGCCTTTGGCGCGCGTAACCAAGCGATCCGGGTTCGAGTCCCGGTCTGGGCTGTCTGAATTATTTTTTCGGTCACCGAAAAATTCCTACTGAGTAAGGTCCCCCCTCCCCCCTTTATCCTTTATTTCCCCAGTTCCCAAATTTGTCTTTAATGATAAATTTAGCTATTAATTATGGCTACTTTTTTTGCTACTGACTGTATACCCGTCCCTGGAACATGCAAACACACCGCACGGGAGGAGGATACTGAGGTGGAACTACAACCCCGCTGTCCATCTTACAGCAACAAAGAAAGCTTATTTCTAATGTAAATTGAGGTTATAATTGAGGATGGTTTTACTTGTATCACTGTAGAGTGTTTTACAAGGGAGGGTGGGGAATTATTGTCTCTCCACTTTTTTCTCCGCAATATAATCTCTCAACCCCGTCATTATAACTCTCAACCACTTTTTCGTCCCCACCCACCTGCATGTCGGGATTTTTTTCATGCCCGACACACATGTGCTGCGACTGTGGCCGACTTACGCGTTATAATCAGTACCTGCATTTGCATTACGGTCTTAAATAGTATGGAGGCACTTCTATAATGACATTTTACCTCCATAACTATATGGGAAAACCACAGAAAACCCGACCGGTACAGAGGCTGGCAATGAAACGCACATATTCTTAGTTTATAATCATTGAAAAATATTGGTGCGCGCCGGAATCGAACCCTGGTCCCACTCTTTCGAAATGCAGGTACCGAGCCGATTAGGCTATTGCCAACCTTATTTCTAATGTATTTTTTAATATTAAGTAGCGGTTAATTAATTGGTCAAATCCTGATTTGAAAATTTTAATTTAAAAAAAAATGGCGACTGATTGAAAATTTTTGTACTATTCTTACTGTTTTCTTTTTGTTTTAACCAGGCTAACAAAATCTTTAAAATAAAAATTTTTTTAAATTCCGTACGTGCGACGATAACTACATCCTTACTGATTAAAAAGCAATTTGGGTTTTTATTTTCAGATGATCCGTTTTTTAGTTATCGAACCGACCATGGAGGGGGAAATTTTTTCTAGTGCTCTACGAGATTGTTAATAACTTTGTAATAATAAAATATTTTTTAATAAAAATTTTGGGTAATAATCTTTAATCTATTCTTAATAAAATAAATATATCCGATCTCCAAATTCCTTCATTTTCTTTGTCAAAAAAGTTCCCGAAAATCACCTCTTTTTTTCGATCGTCACAGTGGTGTTCCCCCTTAATATAAAATCAAATTTCAGTCAATCTTTTAAAATTTCACTAGAAAACGGAAAATATCGATCCGCGATCTCTATATAAATATCAATTGAGGGCTAAAATTTTTACAGTGAATTTTAATTTATGAATTACAAAATAAATCTAATATAATTTTAAAAAATTATCTGATATGTCATCTTAATATGGTCATATCAGAAAATTTCTTCGCAGAGTGACGAAATCAAGACGGAAAGGTATTTAAGTCTCAGAAATAAAATTCAATTTAAAGTGATAATGATAGTACTTGCGGAAGTTGATTGGTACGTAACATACGATGACACATTTAATTCGTGGAGATGTGTCAACGTCGCTGTACAATTTCTTCAGGGACTCAGAGAGCAGGGAGTGTATCTTTACTTGCTCTGCTCGTTTGCTCGATATCTGTCTAGTCTACTGGAGTGTGGTCTACTCTCTATATAATATAAGAGTATCTATATACTGGAGTAGTTTAGTCGAGTCTAGCTTTCTCACCCACTTCGTCACCGTAAACCGTAACCGTAACGTGTGGTCTGTTATTTGCAGTTGCAATGGTCTCACCACGTTTTCCTTCACGAATAGTCCATTCCATCCCGTCCCATTCCATCCGTTCGGGTGTGACGATGATAACGAAAATAAAAGTATAAAAATGCCAGCTGGCGCCATGGAAGAGGGTTCACTTGGTTGGGTTTCACTCTAGAAGATACTCTGCCACGTCTGCGGATGATATTCTTTTAGATGCTTTCACACTCAACACCTTCTTATATTTATCAGTTAAATAGCTTCGATTCTATCCTAAGTATTATAGATTCACATATACATCTACTGTATTATCAATATATATACATATATATATATATATACATATATATATATATATATATATATATATATATATATATATATATATATATATATATATATATATATATATCTACTCAGTAAGTTTAACAACTTTTTATAAGATAAAACACTTTCTGTTTGGTCACTTATTTTATAGTAAAACAGATAAATATAAGTATAATATAAGGCAATACTGAATTTACAGCGATCCACTCAGCTGATTGAGTCGTAAATTGAATCGCTTAAAAATTTCTGGCTATTTTCGGGGGTCACTCGATGTATGTGATGTTTATTCGGAGCAATAATAAGTAACAAATGTCTCTAGACTAGACCAACAAAAAATTATCGAAAATTTATTCCCGAGTAATTTTATTTTTTTGCAGACATTTGGAAATTCAAAGTAGATATAAACTTCAACGTCAACCTTTTTTTTTCTGTGAAATATAAAAAATTTAGTTAAATGACATGTAAAGATTCAATCAAACCCTTACTTCTTTCCCTCTGGTTTTGAAGGGAAGGTTTTTTCTTCAATTTTTTTAAGTGCTGGCTATCGGACGTTCTCAATTGGATGTACATGAAGACGAAATTTATTTATATAAAATTCTGTCCGTCTATTTTTATTATTATTGTATAAATATTTGAATTCAGTATATTTAGTTGACCGTAAATTAAATTTTCGGTTCCAAAAAACATTTTTTAAATATATATTAAAAAATAGTTGGTTGGTAAAAAAAGTTTTAAATATCAGTGAATTGTGAAAGAAAATAAATTAAAAGGAAGATTCGTTGAAAATAGTGTTATTAGATTGAGGGTAGGCTTTTGGAGTGTTCGGAAAACGGAAAAGGCGAGGAAATCAGATTTACTTGAGGGGTTGCTAAGTCGTTGAAAGAATAGCTGTTGCGTTTCAATTTTAGCGAAATGTGGGTAAACACATTTTAAGTTTGTAACTTCATTTTATATAATTTAATATCTCGATTTTTTCTTACATTTCGCTCCCGAAATACTATCGAGGTTTCTACTGGTACTTCTTCATTAATTTTAAGAATCGAATGTACTTATACTCGTGTTCTAAAAACTAGGGAATCAATCGAGGAACTTTAATTTAAAACTTTATTCATTTTCGGTATTAATTTAAGTGACAGAATCACTTGAATGATAAATAAATAGCCGAATTTTTTCGCAACATCAATGACCGGAAAAAAAAAAATAATAAATTGATTCGAATTTACCGAGACAAAAACAACTATCCAATATATATGAGCTGACGGAATTGATGATTTGATGAGCGTTATATTTTCAGAGAATAAAATAGAAGTGGATAAAAGTTGGTATGGAGAAAAAATATGTAATTTGTAACGCCTTTGTCATGTGTAATGAGTAATGATAAATAATAAAATATCTCGAGCGGTGTTGAGTAATATTAGGCGAAAGTAGATAAAGAATAGACAGAAATAGAAGCGATTGGGCAAGTTTCTGGGCATTGCGATCACGGGATCTCGGTCTCAGTCAGAGGGCGGATTGCTATTGCTTCTTTTTCATCTCATATCTCTCTCTTGCCCACTTGAGTCTTGAGTATCCAGAATATATCTGTATCTAGTCCTGTCGTGTTAGTATGGGAGGCAATATATTTGGAAAGCGTGGAAATCTACTCTCTGATTGTATCGAATTGAATCACCGTGAGGGGTTGCCATCTTTCTCCCTGTCGCGCAGCACAGGTCCATCCTTTTTGTCCCCATTTTTTGCGGGATTGACATCAACTGTGCGCACTTAGCACTCGAACCTCTTCTTGCTTTATATTATACCCACCACCAACGGGTCTCTATTCTTCCCCAAGTATGCTTTAAACTCAAGCGGTTTTCCTGAAAAGTAAAAGCCGGTAATGACGCCTGCCAACAGTCCAAATTACTCTCGTGCATATTCCTCGACAACCCATGAGTTTACCGAGCGAGCTCGTTTATCTTATCGTATTTCGGGGCATTTTCCGCAAATGTTTATCGCTCAAGTTTGAGCAAAAAATCTAACCACCAAAATCACTCGTATTTCTGCAGACTCTAAATAATTATTATTTTTAATGGCAACATTTGTCTTGATTTCATTTCACCATTTATCCTCGTAAATATATTTCCCGTTTTTTAATTTCAAGTCATTAATATCAAAATTTTATGAAATTTTTACATTTAAGTTAGAGGTCTAATTTTAAATAATTTTAATATATGGGTGATTCTCTGTAAGGATGTTTGTCGCTGTCCCAGGCATTTTTTTATTGGAAAAATTGTTATTTTGTTATTAAAAAAAATTTGTTACGAAAGTAAAAAAACATTTCTATTTGGAGCATTGAAAACTAAAATGAAATAAATTTTGGTTTTTTTGCTATAAATTCGTAAGCCACCGAAATAACAGTCCCCTGAGCTGTCCCATTCCCAAAATTAAAACTTTAAGATTAAATTTTAAGTTATTCGTCCATAACATATAATTTGGTCCATAATGTTTATAAACTTAATTGTTAGTTAACTAACAATCTTCTTCAATAAAAAGTACCAAAAATTAATTTGTTTCATTAAATTCATTAAACCAAAGTTTGTCCTAAGCATTTTAAGAACAGTCCCCTGCCAGAAGTTCAAAGCCAAAAAAAAAATCCAGCGTGTTATTTTACCTTTTGTAAGGTTTATAAAGATCTAACTAGCCTTAAGTTAATAACCATGGGGTTGTTAGCGCTTTATCACCATTTTATTTAGTGTCAAAGCACCGTTTGTGCTGGAAATATGTGTCTGGGCCACTTCAAAACTCAGTCCTCTGGCAACTATTTTTATTTATAATTTATTTATAAAATTGGATCCATAAGTCTTAATATTATTCTAATTAATGTAAACATTCATTGAGAACTTGAACAGTTCAATGCATTGGAATAGTTTGCTTGATTTTTCTCAATTTGATAAAAAAAAAAACAGTCCCCTGGCAAACAGTCTCCTGTCATGTTATATGGCAAAAGACACACAAATATCGAAAAAACAAAAATTAATTTGGCTGTTTATTTATTATCATTAAGCTGATAGTTTTGTAGCCCTTGTTAATTTCTTTTCTAATAAAATCAAAAATAATTTGGTTGGAAAATTTTGTACAGATTTAAGACGTCCTTACAGAGAATTACCCATATAAATATTTTCGATAATTTATGCTTTTAAAAAAAAAATTTTTTTTATAAAATTTTTGCCCCCTAAAATGAATTTGTTATTTTAAAAAAATGAAGTTTCTCTCAAAACAGTAATTCAGACAGAATAAACAAAAAAAGGACCTCAACTACAGATAAAAAATAATAAATATATCAAGTTATCATTTTAAATCCGTATCACGTAGCATATTCAACTGTCGTCTTAAATTCGAAACCCTTTCTTAGTAACTGAGATCGTCGCGTCGATCTCGATCTGGACTACCCACGGATAGTTCGCTTAATTTCGCGGGCATATGTGTACTAGCAATGGTACATAAATACGCGTAACCAGGGTTACTGAACAAGACACTGTACGTTAGATCTTGGACAAGTAGCTTGCTTGCCAGTCCCAGTCGCAAAACATGCTTATACTCGGATACTTTCTTATGTCTTATACTAATCTATTAGGAAACATGTCACGGCATTGTTTATTATCTTTCTTATTCTTTCTGTTTATTATAAAAAGTACCACGTATGCATTGAATTTTAGTTTCTTTATAATGCTTTAAAATTTCCTCTCAATTTTGCTGTAATAAAATCTTATTATTATTATGGTTGTCTCATCGAAAATATTTATAATTGTGCAATTAATCGTTCCTTTAGAAAAATATTATTAATATAGTGGGATAAAATTCTACAATGAAAATATTTAAGCTATTGTGTATAAAAAAATTATAATCATAAACTGAACAGTTTGAATAATGCAAAAGAAAAAATGTTATTAAAAAGAACCGAAAAGTGGCACGTTCTTCTACTAAATATATTTTGCAATAGACATAATATAAATTGAAAAAAGTTTAACAATGCATACCCACCTGCCCCTCAAGCCAGGAACACAATAAAAATCAAACAAAAAGTTAGTGAGTTAGAATAGTTTGAAATGAAATTCCATCGGTTAGATTACGACACTAAACTCGACAATTAGTGAATAGACACATATAATAATAAAGACCACCCACCTACAAGTTAAATTTTTGGGATAACGTTGTGTGAAACTATAAACACCAGTTAAAGACTTTATCTTCTTATTTTAGACATAAAAGTTTCACGAGTGTCATTTACTTGTTCCTTTATTTATTTCAGTTAATTCTTCACTCACTTAACTTCTTCAGGTTTAGTTAGTTTATTCTCGATCCATTTTTCTAATTCCAACTAACAAAAATAAGAACTCTTTTACTCAATACCCTATACAACATATAATAAAAAGTAAAACACTCTGGTATCATAGGTTTATAAATGAGACAACAGAGTTAAAGAGGGTACACTGATGTATATAACTCTTCCACATCCTAAACCTTTTTGTTTTCTCATTAGCTCTGTCTATCCATAGGAACTTTGTCGGCGTAGTTTATTATTCATAACGGAGAACCGATTCAAGAAGACAGAACTATTTCGGTAATTTGTACTCCACTGCGTTATACCACCAACGAAATATTTTAAGTACTTAAAGCTTATATATGTTTTAAACATTATTTTTTTTTGTCAAAGGATGTACTCATATCTTACCATTTTTCTTCTGTATACTTGTATCGCTTTAGTTTTTTATTTAATAAGGAAACCGTGTTATGTATAAATAAACGACTAATATGAGACTCTGAAAAATTATTTGAATAAATTCTGCTAAAATTTTTTTAACTTTCCGCTAAGAAAATTGAAAATTTTCAAAAATCGGGAAGTTATTGGTTTTACCCCGTTTTTCGAAAATCGAGTTTTCATCAGATCTCGACGTTTTGAGGTCCTAGGAAGCTTCCCTGACTATTCCCGCGAGGGTGTCACTATGTCTGTATGTATGTATGTGTGTGTATGTGTGTGTAAGTATGTAAACCTCTTATAACTTTTGAACGGTTAAACCGATTTCATCGCGGTTGCTGCCATTCGAAAGGACTTGGCTAAACCCAAGCGGCACAAATTTTTTTTTGTTAATGTTTTGTTGAATTTAAGTTGATGATTATTAATTTTTTAACTTCTTGTTGATTAAAATCTACCAAAAAGTCAACATTTTTTTTGTGACGCTTGGGAACTTAGATTTTGAATATAATTTGGACTGATTCGGACCGATTGATTTCGAAAAATCTAAAAAAAACTGTAAAAAATTTTTTTTTCAAAAGTGGTTTTTTTGGCATAACTTTTAAACGGCTTTATCAATCAACTCCTAAAACTAATCAGCTCTTAACATAAAAAAACTACGTCGATTGCCGCTAATCCGGTCAAAATCGGTTGATTCGTTCGAAAGATATCGTGCAGGAAAGAAAAACCAAAAAAGTGTTTTTTCGGAATTACTCCGAAATTTCTAGTTTGACCAATTAAAACTTAGAAATTGTTTGTAAGGCTTAAAAAACTGCGTAGAATGCCGCCAACCGCGTAAAAATCGGTTCATTCATTCAAAAGTTATTGCGGTTTGAAAATTCAAAAAATAGTGTTCTATGAAACGTTTATCAGACTTTTGAGCTCAAAGAGCTCAAAAGCATAGAAAAGGTATCTTTTTGAGCTTGGAGAGCTCAAAACAATACATAGATTGTATTTTTGAGCTCGAAGAGCTCAAAAACTTCGTAGGTGCAATTTTAAGCGCCCAGGTATTAACGGAATAAGCGGTAAGTTGCAGGGATGACCTTTAGGGTCAACCGTTTTCCTAATTTTTTTATGTAAATTTTGGAATCAAAATTACTACACAGGAAAAAAATTAACTTGAATAAAGAGAAAAATTCTTGAACCAAGAAAATAATATTAAAGATTTCATTGTTTTGGATCAAGACGAAAAATTCTTGAATCAAATAAAATTTACTTAAACCAAGACAAATTTCTTAGTCTAAGAATTTGTCTGCTCAAATCAAGAGGATAAAGTTCTTCAAAATTATTTAATCGATTCAAGTTGATTTTTTTTTCTGTGTAGACACAAAAAATTTACGTACTATTGATAATTATTTTTTAATTATCTATTATTTATTTAATTATTTAATTTTTAATTTGATAATTATTTTATTTCAAGGTATAATAAAAATTTTAATACTTTTATAGTTTAATAAAAAAATTAATATAATAGTAATCGGCGAAAAAAGTATAAGATAATTTCTATTGATTTTAAATAAATTAAAAGTTGTAATAAAAAATAAAATGCCGTTAAATGCTTGAATAAAAATTTTCCCCGTGATTGAGATAAATTTATTATTTGAACAAAACTAAATACATGTCTTAAGTCTTAACTGTACTAAAAGGATTGAGTATGTGAATCAATGAAATTAATAGCGCTGAATTGTCAGATAAATATGCGTCAATACATGGCGGTAGTCACGTATTTCCGGAGTGCGATATACATCACGTTATTATGTTGTCCCGGCGATGCGTATTCAACAGAATTTATCGATCGTTACGTTTTCTTCGAGATGTTACTTTAACTTGTAACGGTTTCAATCCTATCCCCTTTCATACACATATATAGGACATATAACTGCCGAGCGGGTGATATCCAGCTCTTTTTTTCGCCCATAAGGTATTAAATTACTAAGGTGACACGAACCGACAGTGAAGGAAAGTCGGGGGCTTATATGATCATGTCACTATATGTACATATGTTGAATTTATATGCAAAAAAGTTTAAGTTTATTTTTGCAATAATTTTAATGTTATGATTTAATAGAAAAATTAATTTCAATTGAAAATTAAAAGCAAGAAAACGGAGGTAATTATTATAACGAAAGAACGACTGTTTTAAAGTTTATACATTAAAAAAAAAAAAAAAAATGACAATAATAATAACAAAATTACCTATCTGTATACTATTAATTAACAGCAGTCTTGTTAATTACCTGACGTCACTTATTTTAGCAGCAAAGTAAAGGTTTTACCGAGATTTGCCCTTTTTCTTAATTGGAAAGTTTAAAAGTAAAAGGAGATGAAAGTATTAAAGTATAGAGTAAAAAAATTGAATAAAAAATAAAATAAAAATAGAACGGAGTCGAGTTGAGTTGAGTTGGGGAGAAAATGAAGAAAAAAATAATCTTTCGTGCGGATAATCGGAGTTGAAAAGAATTTTTAATTACCGTAACTCTTAGGAAAAAGGTAAGCTCTGAGTAAAGAGGAACCGTGCCTTTTATGGGATTACTGAAATGACGAAAATGCAATTGCGTATTTAGAACATGATAGAACCTCACTGAATTTATCAAGACTTTGAGCCACTGTTTATCAGATTGTTATTTTTTAACACGATTTTATCATTAAAAGTTTTTTCAGTTTTATCAATGATTCACCGCGCCTTAATGGAAGAGATTAAAGTTGTAGAAAATTCGTCAACTCATTTATAATAACTTATAAATTAAAAGCAATTTTTTTTACAAGAAAATAAATCAACGTACTTAGTTCTCATTTAAAAAGTCGATTCTCGGGTTTTTTGGTGGATACAAGGTACAAGTGTTCAATTTGTAGGTACACTTATATACTTAAAGATGTTTATAAGTGTAGATACTTGACAAAGTTCAAAGACCTAATCCCCTAACAAAGTGACTCGGTAAATCGGCTAGATCGCAATCAACGGTCCATTCAAATCAGCGCCCAATTGTCAACCTTTCAAGGTCTTTATCCGTATTCTCTTTTATATTACATACTTCATAATACTTGCACATATTATATTATATATTATATTGCCGTTCAATGATTTCATTGACGGCCATTATGTATTTTTATACTCGTTTTACGTGTAATGCATACATGATCGCTTAAACAGATGGAAAATTATTTTCTTTGTGTTTTCGTAAGGGCTAAATAGTATCAAAATCACAAAATAATCATTCATTATTGCCAAATATAATGAAAGAATGAATAGTTGTACCAGATGTTGCGCTCATGGAAATTAGAGACGTTTCTTTCTTCGTTAGAACTGTAATTAAGAATTATTTTCAATTCTAATGTAACATACTTTTGGGTTATCAAAAAAAAATTAATGGAATAATTATTTGTTATTAAATACTAATTTATATTAACAGTATTAATTAAAATGATAGAAATTAAAGAGAAAAAAATTAATAAATTCTTAATTTTAATCAATAAATCAAATTTTAAAATTTTATTCCATTAATCTTAAATGATTCTTGTGAAGACAAAAAATTAGAGCTTAAATCTGGCACACTTGAGAGCGAAAATAATTTTTGTCAGCAAAAAAAGAGATTCGTAAACTTCAAAGGGCTGTTTCAAGTGATTTATGTTCATTTTTTTCAAAAGTAATACTTCTTGATTAATTATTCAATAAAATACCAATATTTGTCGAATAAAAACTTTGCTGACTTAATAATTAATTTTTTGAATTTTTAAATGATTATTTTATATAAATTTATATGAAAATGATATTTTTTATTTACTCTGAAAAAAATAAAATAAATTTTTATGGATAAAGTCAAAGAAAAAATAACTTACTTTGAAAATGTTTATGACTTGAAAGTAATTAAATGTCAAGTATAAAAGATTTAAAAATGATCATCTGTAGAATTATATTCAACGCCTTTGAGTATTTACAGTAAAACATAATATAATATTCTTTTGAACTTTTATACTCGAGATAAAAAATAATCTTAACCGAGTATGCGCCTAATTAACGTAGTAGTCTTCCCTTAAAAAACGTTAACGCGATGCAATCTGTGTGACCTTTTTTGTTCTACTCAGTTTAAAAATAATATTCCCGAGTAAGAGTTTAGTCGTTATGAATTTTTTATATTTTTTTCTCTACGGCTTTTTATCGTCACTGAATAACTTTCGTACTAAAACTATGTCTCATACTGAAACTATTTAGTTAAAAGCATGTACACGAATTTTAATAATTAAATTATGAATTTTTTCAATAGATACCAAGGTAGGACAAACTGACTAAAAAATGGGATACTCATAAAAATTGTATAACTTTTTCCATTAAATTCCAAATAAAATTAAGTTATTCCATAAGTAATCATGAATTCACCAATAATTATATTTTAATATTTCAACTTAGTAAAAGGACATTTATCTTAAGTTTTGCTATTTTTTTTCTTTTTTAATTTTACTTATTCCACTTTAGAAATTAAAAAATTAAATAATTAATAAAAGATACTTTTAATAGCAAACTTACCGTCGTTGATCTCTCTCGCTTATACTTGATGACACTGACAGTAAAATCTTTGATTTCTCCAAAAATAATCCTAAGAAAAATGACCTTAATAATGGAAAAAAAAAATTACTAGAAAATTAAATTGAATGAATTTAAAAGTAAAATTAATAAATTTCAAATATTTACTCATTTTTTGTTGGTACTTGACACAGGTTGACGCTGACACTGATGCTGATGCTGACAGAGCTGTCAATTTCTCCGAAAAATCTCTCACGACAGATAATAATAAAAGCAGTAGACACTCGACAGTTTCATTTTTCAATAAATTAATAAATAAAACGGCAACAAAATTAAACAAAAAACATTCAACGAATTTTGTTAAATTATTTTTAACAATATAAAATCACATTTAAGTTAGCAGTCTTGACCATTTTTTAATTTTTTACCAAAAAAATTTTTAATGAAAAATCATTAAAAAAAATTGCATTTTTAATTTATTAAAATTTCTACGGGTCAATTTTTTTTCCTAATTTTTTTTGCCATAATTTATTTGTTAAAAAAATTTTTAAAACTATTAAATATCTGCTGAATTGATTTTCAGCGATATAAATCAACTCCAATAAAAATAAAAAATTAAATAAAACAATCGTCTGACATCTGCTGTTTTCATCATTTCTAAAAAACACTATCACTTTCTCACTCAATGATACTATTGATGTTTTTTACTCTACACATCACTTTATAACACTCTCAGGACACAAACTTAAAACTATTTATAAAAAATTTCACACACACTATATTTGTTGCAAAAAAGTCGATCACTGAATTTAAAAAAATGGCCGTCGTCAACAATGTTAATTCCGTAAAAAAATTTTCCCTTCAACAAAAAAAAAAATAAATAAATACCTCACATTCCTTCGGGTATTTAAATATGAAAATAAGCTCGACAGTCATATTTTAACGGTGTAGTGGACAATAGCATGAGGCACGACTCCGCTGTTGGAATTCTGAGAAAATTTACTCTAGTTTTTTCACCAACACTGTCGACCTTGGCTGGAATGATACAAATATATTTTAGTTTCACTGTCTATAGTGTCTACAACCTTTATTTACTTATTTATTCTCTCATTTTTATTGACATATAATATGAAAAATATGAAATAACGGACATGTTATTTTTTTACTGCAATAAAAAAATTCATCTTAGAGAATTAGAGATGAATTATTTTTTTTTTCAATATTAATATTGAAAAAAAATTATTCTTTCATAATATTCGTATTATCCTATCAAAAAATTACATTTATTTAATTAATTAGCATTATTTTACTTTTATCCCGCATACATACCGCCCATTGTATTGTTTGATTTGACATTCGCATTTCTGTTTACCTTTCAGCTTTATATTTTTGTTTTATTCTTTATCAATATTTGCATATTTCTTCTCATCTCTTTATTTTAAGTAAATTTTAATTATTATTTAATTAATTTCACCGAGCTGAGTACCGAGCTGCCAGCAACAATAGAAGCTTCTCCAATCTGGAGTCAGTTGGTCAGCAATAATATTTAAACAATTAACTTCCCTATAAGTCACTAGAGTGCGTGACAGTTTAAATAAAAATTTGAATTGATTCGGTTAAAAATTTTAGTAACTTTAAATCTGATTGGCGAAATTTGAAATTCGCTGAGCCAATCAACGCGCGGCTTTTAGGAAACTATAATCGAAGCTTCTAGTAACGGTCAAACGCATCACAGTAAAGTCAGCGGTAAGTCGTATGTCGCGGGGATTCTGCTTGCCGGTTAATTAGTAAATAAATTATCACTAACTATTAATTATAATTAAATTATACATAAATATAATATAAATGAAAGAAAATAATTGTTTCAAATAAAAATAAATCAAAAATAATAAAAAGCGAGTAAAATTAGCTGGCATGAGATGCACTATGTCACTATAACACACAAGCAAAAGGTAATGAATATGCAATAATAATAATAATTTGGCTTAAAAATAATAAATTTTTTTAAATAAATAGTAATAATAATAATAATAATAATAACATTAATAATAATTCTCTTGAATTAAATAAATATTGATACAAATAAGTAAACGAGAAGGTTGTAGGTCTCGGAAATATTAGAGTTGAAGAAAAAAATAAAACATATAAAATATGTTGGTTTTATTTCAGCCAAGGACGATTGAGTTCGTCGATAGAATACGAACGAAAACGAATTTTCTCGGAAGCTCGGCGGTGCCATATTTCAAGTTACTGACCACAGTTAGAATACGTCGAATTTGTTTTTATATACAAAGACTCGTTTGTGTAAGAAGTATATGAAAATTAAGTTAGCAGATATTTTATAATTTTAAGAATTTTTTAAACAATTTAATTACATCAAAGAATATGAAAAAAAAAATTGACATTTAGAAAATTAAATAAATAAAAAATACAATTTTTTAGAAATAATTTTTCGGAGCAAATTTACTTATTAAATAAAATTGAAAACTTATCAAGTGATTGCTAACTTTAATGTCATAAGAAGTATTTAATTTTGTTAAATAAAGACAGATTTTTATTTTTTATTTTTATACGGAATTAAAATTATTGATGTAGGCCATTTTGTTTAACTCGGTATTTGATTATTTTAATAATAAACTTAAAGTGGATGTGCAGTTTTTTTATTAGTTTTAGATCTGTGTTTTGGAAGTGTAGTGGTGTAGTAAAGTGACAAGCATCGTGTGGTAGGGTAGTAGTAAAAGTAAAATTTAGTTATTGGTGATCACTGATAAATGTTAATAATGTAATTAAGTGAGAAAGTGTTAGTGTTTTTTAGATGATATTTTTTTTTTTTTTTTTTTTTTTTTTTTTTTTTTCAAGTGATTTTAAATGACTAAAAGTGGTTATTCAAAAATATGTGTGAAATAGTTTATAAAAATTCGGTGCATGCTTTATTTTTTTTTACGATTTTATTTATTCATTGCTTTTATTATTGTGTCGTGAGTGATTTTTTGGCGAAATTGACAGCATTGTCAGCATCAGCATTAGTGTCAACGCCAACTATCATCATATGTCAGCAATCATAAAGTAAGTTCTTTAAAATTACAGATCTGATTTCACAATTAATTTAATCAAATTATCAATATTTTTTTTTCATTATTTCCTTCGTTTCTAGAAAAAAGAAAGTCCTGATTTTCGGAGTAATAGTGGTGAGAGATCAAGCAAGTAATCAAGTACTTGCTGATATTTTTCCTGAGGATCATTATTGAAGAAATCAACGACAACGACTGTAAGTTTATTTTTAAAAGTATTATTTTTTTTTTTTTTTATTTTGAGATTAAATAAAACAATAGTTTATCGAATTTTTCCTCAAATGAATTCCACGATTAAGTAAAGGTTAAGCTAAAATTTATTTTTTATTTTTACATTGATATTTGAATTTAACTCTATCAAAAGTAATAAAACGTTAAATATTCTAATTATTCCGAAGCAAATAAAAGATGAAATAGTTGAGGAGCAAATAATACAGAAAATATCAAAAGTTGCTTTCGATTGGTTTATCGTAATATTTGAGCTATGCTTTTGAGAACTTTGAGATTGCGGGAAACCGACGGTCTACTTGTCGTTACCAAGGTGATAACCATTCGCGTAGGGTGTTTTACCCTCTCTGTATATACATGCTACCCTTAATACCCTCGGCTGTATACTGTACAGTATACTATGACTTTTGTGTATAGGTTCTTGAATCTTATCCACATCAACACATAAATATAAAAAGTAACCATACAAATGAGAGTTTAAAAGTCAGATTTTTATCACACCAAATAGATTTTCTCACTTATTACCTATTAATATTCCATTTTTAATTAATTACATATAATATTTATTTCTTTACTCAATACTTACCAAAATTAAGTTCCAAATCGATGAAATTGTTGAAACGAATAAGGACTTGGCTAAAGTTTCGTTTGATGTTTCAAACGCTCAATAGTGGTCAGTAATTGGCTAAAGTTTGTTCGTCAGTTTATATTACTTGAGTTTCATTTCATTTCTATCCGTTTAATGGCTTCAGCTCCAGCTTTAGAGGTTGGTTACCGCACCAAGATTTATTTTTTCTCAAATGACAACTTCTCTAAGCAAATTTAAACTTTCTGTTCAACATATATAACGTGTATCGAAATTTTTTAAAAATAAGTTCAACGTAGAATTTAAATAGAAAAAGCAAAATTGAACTGCACTGAGAGACAGTTTTATTAAATACTAATAAACGCTTATTTGTATTTAGTAAAACACGTATTTGGCTCATGCGCAAATAAAAAATTTATTAAATACAAATAAAATTTTTATTTGGACCAGTTTTGAGATTTTATTAGTATTTAATACGTATTTATTAATATTTAATAAACGTTTATTAGTATTTAATACGCGTTTATTAGTGTATAATACGTTTTTATTTATACACAAAATAACTTAGTTTTTTAGTAATCAATGAATAATAAGATAAAAACGTCATAATCGGTTTCGTTTTGTTAATAAATGGTTGTCAACAAATTTTATAATAAATCTATCTATTATCACCAAATAATGTTGAACTATTGACGATTATTCATAGTTTCAAATTAAAAAATGTAAATCAGGAAATGGAATTTTATAATGAAAATACATAGAAATTTTTTTTTAATTTTTAAAGGTAAATATTTACGACATTATGAAGTTAACAGATAAATTAAAAAAAATTTTTCTTTTTATTTTATAGCAATTAAATTATTATAAATAAATATGACTTGAAAGTTCCACATGTGAAAATTAATAAAAATTACAAGTGAAAATTTTTAGAAGTATTTTTTTATTGTGATTGATTTGTTAAAAAAATTTTTAAAATTGACAGCTGACGGCTAACTTCAGTGTTATGAATATTTATAAAAAAATAATTAGAATTTATTATATTTAACTAACTTTTCTTTTATTGAAAATCACTACATGATATAACAATAGTACCATTCGCACTTGTGATGACTTTAAAATTAAAAATCAAGTAAGGCTAACCACAAGCAGGTTATAAACATGCAATATACACATATATACATTGAATTACTTAAAGAAATTTTAATTTTTATTTGCGTTGAAATATTGGCCACAATGCATCTAAATCCCTTTCTTTTAATAAAACATCCATTGTTTAATAGACACTCTTCACTGTTTAATAATTATTTTAATTTTTATTCACTATTAATAAACAATAACTCCGAATTTTACGCCTTGACTTTAGGATTAAAGATGGCTGCCGTTAAAGCGAGACTGGCGGTGGTTTTAATAAACACATATTAGTATCTAATAAAATTTTATTCACTGCAAAACAAATTATATTTATATGTAATTAATATTTATTGACAAGTAGTACTAAAATAAAAAAAATCCAAATACGCGTTTTTATTCGCTGTGAATAAAATTGTCTCTCAGTGTGTCTATTAATTCCACTTTCTAAATAAAATAGAAAAATAGATTTAAATTACGAATTCAAGTGACAAACCAACCTCAAAAAACTATCTAATAACTTACGAGTACATCATTGCCGATGCATGGCTTGTGATCGCATCCCATAACGCATCAATCTCGTTCTTGGATCCCGAGGGATTGCTGTACAGATCCCTGTCCAAAGCCCATTCGTGCTCATCTGTCACGAACTCTACCGGATCTTGTAACGTACACATCCATAGACTCTCGCTCATGTGCGCGGTATACACAACTTCACACAGTTATGTCGAAATATTATTTCCTTGCATTTATTAAGCCTTCTTTGACAAACAATGACCTCACAGATCTCTTCCAAAGCAATGTAAAACAATAAATCTGAAAATTTATGCATCTATATAAAATATTTATTTTATATATTGTCAATATATATTTATATTTATATTTATATTTATGTCTGGTTGTTTTACTTTAAAATGGGATAGACTATTGTATACTTCGCCACGTCTACGGGTTTATTGAACATTGATGACGCGGGGATGAATATCTATGCATACAAAGTAGATATTCAGGACCCGGTATCACAATAGAAGACGATAAAAAAAAATATTTTACATTTTATTGTCTTCTAGAGGTACATTGTATCCATGTTATATTTTAATAGTTATAAACTTATGTATTTTTTCGATATAAAGTCTGAAAAATTCGGTTAAGTAATTTAATACTGCATTTTAGTAGAAAATTCATCTATTATTTTTATAATTATTTTATTTTTGAGTTTTCATTAATTTCAAAGTAATTTTTATATCAGTGTGACGAAACTTGAATAAGTTATTTAGAAATAAAAATTCAAAGTGATTATATAGTTGCCTATATAGGAAAGAACAACGGGCCCAGGCTTGGCCCAACTCTGTGAAACTCTGGCCCAAGCTTGTAAGCCAGAGTTGGCCCAGCCTTGGTGGAAGTCTGGCTTGGTTGCTAGGGCTGAGCCATAGTTAATTTCCAAAAATTTTTTAAATTTTATTTCTGATGTAGAGCTAACGCCAATTCAGACCGCTTAACTCTTAATTTAAACCTAATTTTCGCAAAGTAAAAAAAAAGTGAAATTCGCATCCGTCCTAACCGAGATTCGAACCCAAGCCGCGCGCTTGCGAGACCGATAACTAACCCCTACACCGTACGACCGATATGTTGAAATACATCTCATCATTCTCATAAAATAAATCTATAAGGTGACGGTTTATTTATATAACATGATATTTAATATTGTGTTTTGATGAAAATTAACTATTTTTTACAAATGTTTATTAGGTAAAAAAATGCAAGAGTCAATTTCTTATATTACTTTAGACTTTGTAAATCGTTCTGTACATTTTTAATATTTTATTATAAATTTTAATGTTTAAAATTATCAACATTAAAAATTCAACTGTAAATTATTATATTTTAATTTTTTTAATACTATATCAATCTTGATGATATGTAATTGTTTTTGTTAAATAATAAATTTTCGATTGTACCATTAGCTAATAAATATTCGATAAACAAAGAATATTTACTGGTAAAAATTATATTACTTAATGATTATTTAACTTTAGATTTTCCATTAAATGGCCAAGACTAGGTAACCCATCCTTGGCCCAAGTCTGGGGTACCATCAAATGGCCAGAGCTAGGTAAGCCAGTCTTGGCCCAAGATTGGCGCGCCATTGGACGGCCGAGGCTAGTTAACCCAGCCTTGGCCCAAGTCTGGTTCACCAAAGGAACGGCCAAGACTGAGTTCCCCAGTCTCGGCCCAACTCTGGGACGCCAAGCCTGGCGTCCCAGTGTTGGCGCAAGCTTGGCCCCGTCGTTCAACTCTGGGGACTCCTACATGGGTGATTTAGTACATAATTTTAACCTATATTATTCGGTGAAGTTTTTTATACTTTTATCTCCGTGTATGTAAATCGGTAATAACTAAATCGTAACAGGATTTCATGGCACATCAGGTCGGGAGGATGATAAACTGGACGGTATTTTTTAGGAGTATTGTGGATGGTGATTTAGAGTTATGCTATGGAAATCTTTTGTATATGATTCTGCGGAGATACTTTGCATTATAGATCGTATAAACCAATATTCTAATAGACCATAAAAACCGAGCGGGATAAGACTGAAAGGAAAATAAATAAGTTTAAGAGTAGCCGAAAATATCAAATGGCAATAAAACTTTTGGCAAACCCGTACTTCTATTTTTATGGAGAAAATAGAACGGTTTTCCCTTAAAAAACTTTGTCCCTTCTATTTTATTCTGAACTGGCCATTTAATTTTTTTTTGGAGTCTGAACTGAAAAAATGGATGTTTTTTATGTGCGATTAAATGCGAGGGTAAGTCGGTTGTCGGTTAATATTAATGCGAATGACCGGCAAGATAAATCTAATTTGGCAGGATTGTCAAATTAGCATATTTGAATTTGAGACACGGGTGTAGGGTTTTGGGTGTAGCATAGTGTATAAAGGCTGTGATAATGGTCAAGGATAAATGGACGTACTGTCGAAGTGACGTCTGTGGTGAGTTTTTTGCCTCCATCTTTCTTAAAATCCTTGAAAAATCCCTTTCTGTCCTCGTAGATTACCACGGATCACACCACCCTACTGGCTGTCCTATCTTTTTCTGTCATTCTGACTCTGCCTAACTTTCCTTTCAAGGGTGAAAGGATGCAAGGACGTTTGGTGGACACGTGAAAGCCTCTGGATTTACTTTACTGTGGAATCGTTTTACGTATCTAAAGAAAAGTATATATACCGGACAGATACATTTATATTATTCTGGACGGTTTAGTTATATGACGGCTGAAAGGACGATTCGATTTAAGTAATTAACTGTCGGTTCAAATTTTTTGCACGGTCATCAATTAATTATTTAATTTTTTTTTTTGCAAACTATACTACCAAGAGTTTTTTAAATAAATTTTTAGTTGATTTAAATTCTGATAATTAATATTGCAACTGTTTTAAATTAAAAATAACTGTTTAATACCAACTAAACAGGTCGAATGAAGGAAATCGAAAAAATGAAACATAAGTGGATGAGATAAAATCTTAAATCTCTGTAGAAGTGAGATATTATTTCTCAGGGAGAAAGTTTATCGTAATTATAATATATATATTCTACGTGATCACTCTGATATACATAACTATCGTAATTGTATTAAATCTTATGCCGTTATTTGATTAATTTTTTTCTCTTCGTGCGAAATATATTAACACGGAAATATATTACGCAAAGAACTTACGTAACGTAATGAAAAATTTAAAAGAACAAAATTAACGAAGGATTGAGCCGCGAATCGTAAAAAAGTAAGCAATTTATTTCAAGATATAAATATTGATATGTATAATGTGAAATAGTAATATCCTAATATCAAATTGAAATTTCTCTGCGTTATAGATGGTGGTACTCTCTTTAAAAGTGTATGAAGTTACAGCTTGCATTGAATGCATGCCTTTGCAGTGATTGAATCTTTTCACATGACTAGTCGCTAAAGATTCCAACCGATTGATTGCTTTGTATATCAACAGCCGAGCGAAATACCATCTTCCTTTTTTTCATTATTTTTAGTTACAATGAAAATTGAATAGTCTATCGCGACTAGACTCTAGACTTTACTTTGACATTTGTGGTGTTAGAGAAAGGCGCGTGCTCTTCGAAATTACACACAATTCATCGATATTGTTGCGTACTAATATTATTAATAGACGATAGTTCGATACATATGTAACGTAATAATTTATCAAGTGATGATATTTCAAAGGTTTTATAATCCTTTGAATCTTATAACTTTTATTGTTGTTTTTTTTTTTTTTTTTTTTTTTTATTTTAGTCAATAAATTAATTTTAATAGGAGAAAATTTATTTAAATAGTTTTATTTATTATCGAATAGGTGTATCAAGAAAATTTTTATTTGTAATTTTGAATTAATTTATCTTTAAATTTATTATTTTATGGTATAAGTTTTTATTGTGCTATAGATTGTGTAAAAATCGAAATAATAGAAAAAAAAAAAAACGAACTAAATTTACGCTGTTCAGTTTTGATTAATAGAACACCAAGTTTATAGGGATTGAGCTTTTTGAATCATGGAAAAACTCTATCAATTCATAAAGTCATAAAAAAACGGTGAAAATGAACGACTGGTATTCGATTGACATAAAATACCATTAAAAGCGAGTGACATATGCCCACTGAGCCAGGGATTACTCAGAGCAGCTTAGGGTAATACCCTTTCTTTGTTGATTTTTTATTTTTCGCTCATTTTATTGAAAAAACTGAGTATCCAATACATTTTTAACTGTTCATGACTGCAAAAGCCTATTATTGGAGATTTTTTGTTATTTTTAAATAGGGGAAAGTATCCCTCGAGGGGTTAAACAGCCTTCCTCATCGACATTGAGTCGCTAGAAAATCATCATACCCATTGACCGTTAAAAATAATTCTCTGTGAATAATGAAAAATTATTTTATAGACTTTTATCAGCAAAATACGTAATAACATATATTAATCAGTAGTAGGCCACTTTAGCTATGTCAGATTCTTTTGAAAAAAAAATTTAATAAACATTTCGCAATATTACTTTGAAAATCTCTTAGTAAAACTTCAAATATTTCCCCAGGAATTCTTTTTAATAATTACAAGACATCGCTATTCTCAATAAAGAATTTAATATCAGTTCTTTGACGATTAGTCTTAAGTAATCATTACTCCATTGATCACCGCTTCAATACAAGTGAACAATATCATTCCAGTTGAGTGTGCCGATCCAATCAAAGTCTCACGGTTCATTTGGTAACTCTTCATTTTCTCAACTACTGCGATATCTGAAAAAATGACTATTGAATCGCTATCTAGACACCCATAAAAATTTATATCGACCAGTTGTAAAAAAAAAAACAGAAACCAGATAAATGATATTCGTCTGTGTATTTACTTTAAATCCACCAATTCGATTGAATACTCTTTTGTTTTAAACAAATATAAATTGTAAATACAATATTAAATAATATAAATCCTGAGCGCACGTGCGGGGAAATTATAATTGCATGAGTGAGCCATGTGCATCCGCATCTGCGGGATTATTTATTAGGTTCTATTGGGAAACCTGTGGGCGTAAGATACGCGTCAATACCAAAATCAATATAATGACGCTCGTTATTGGGTACACAAACTGCGGACGGTGTTGCGTTACATGGAACCTAGCCAGGATCGGGGAAAATAAGGGAAAAAGGAAATAGTATTTTTAGTTAATTCGTTTCGCAAGATTACCATTCAACTGAAATAAAATCCCGTGATATATATAATATAGAAGTGATGTGTTAGATTATAAGTTTAACCCTCGAAGATTCAACAAACCAAACGATATTTGATCCGCTAAATTATACGAGTGGTCGGTAGATGAACAACAAAAGACAAGTGGATTCAGTCTTAGTATTTTATTATCCTTTTTGGTTCGGTTTCTCGTCATCTCGATGTAACATGTGTGTGGATGTGGATGTGGGAGTGTGCTTTGTCCAAACAAGATATATTTTACCAAAAATTTAGGGATGAGACTTACGTATGATGGAGTATATTATTAGGGTGTGCAGCAGAAATAGAAATATATGAAAGATAAAGCAGAGTGAGCAGTGATATGACGAGAATAGATTTCCTAACCGACTTATGTCTATATGTACGTGTGCTGCATGTCACAGTTAAGAATAAAAATAAGAAAATACAAAGGGCGTTACGTGCACGCTGTTGTCAAAGCACCCAGTTAAGATTTGTACCAGAGGTCTTTCGAGTAATATACTTATCGTTAAATTACAGCCTAATGGCAAACAGTCGTTGACGCCCTCACAATTCTTTTTTTTTTTTTTTTTTTTTTTGAAGTTAAGTGAGAGATTTAGGGACCCATTGCAATGGCAAGTACAGATAACAAGTAGGAGGATTCAAGGTTTAGTTTTTTGAGGGACTAATTTGGGGGTAGTTGGAAAACTAAACGTTTAAATACTTAAGGAATTTTTATGTCTAGTATTTATTTACATTCACTGAAAAAAAAAAGTTTTGTGGATAGTGAGAATGAATAAGAAATTATATCGGATTATCGTTATTGCTGGTAAACAGTCATTAGTTATAAATAGATGAAACAAGATTTCACAGCATAAAATTACTAAGAATGTATGAACGATATATAGTAAAGTTTAAAATTTACAAGATGCATAGTTAACGCGCATGTGATAATAGGATCTGCATTCATGTGGAACGGTAGCGATCTAATTTATATCGTCCATATCATTAAGATTGTCCTGTAATAAAGGGGAACGCGAACGAGTAGGACGGTTCAGATAATAGCGGCAGTTATCTCCCTTGTAAATCATATCTTGGTAGCCTGAGCGATAAATCCGATCTGATCTTTTATTCCCCTATTTTCTTTATAAGATCTATGCACACATTATTGGAGCACAGCACCTCTGCAGAGTTAGTTCGTGTTTATTATTATTGGTAATTGTGAGAAGCGGAGGATACCATCAAGCTCATTCCTGCTTGATGTGTGTTCATTTTTTTATCAATATTGTGGTAATCAACTTACCATTTCTTAATTATAAAAGATAATTATTTACTGCTGTTACCTATTTAAGGAAATTATCTCAGATCATCTAGGTACATAGTTTAATGAGGACGCGAACAATTTTATTTAAATCACACCTTATCTGTTAAATCAATTTTGTAAAAGACTGGTATTTTCTGTGTTTGAATGTTGTTTAAATTAATTCAATAAAATTGTATCGGTAATTTGACGCATCGATTTTACAATAATGGCTTATTTGAAAGAATAGGTTATTATTTTTTTCCATTAGAATTGATTGATGGTAAAAGTGTTATCAAATCGTCAGATCAGATTAAATCAGTAAGTCGTTATTAGATTTGATGAAGTAACTCAGCAATAAACTGAAGTAATTGCCAAAAAATATTCTCATACTCGTGTAGGTAACGTAGATATGACACATAATATAATATTTGATGAGGCGAGCACAATAAAGAGTAGATTCTTGTCTTTTTTTTGATAATCCTTTGTCATTTTTTCTTGGGCAGAAGTCGACAGGAGACAGAAGGAGGATTGATGCAGTGTCTCACGATAAGTGCGTCTTGTAGAATACTAGAGTCTACACAAATGTAAATTACTTTTTTACTAAAAGAATATTCACACGGAGGGGAGAAAAGATTTTCGATTTGAGTTGGAGCTAGATGGGATTGGGTGAAAAAATGTGAGAAATATGAATGATGAGAAATGGGAGATGCAAAAATCCAGAAAATGTCCCGGCGATGATGGAGGCGATAAAGAGAGAATAATGTTGGATCAAGATATAGAATTTGTGAAAAGGCAGCCCGAGTTAAAATACGTGATCGATGGAAATCTGAGGCTGTTTTTTTGGTGACGCTGGATAATAAGGGGTATGTTAATTTTGTTGAGTGCAATGAAAGATAGCCCGTTGTGTAGGGATGATTTTTGGGAATTCAATTGTAAAGGAGGTTCTCTGAGAGGGGAACATTTTGATAATGCAGATAAGATTTTGTGATAGACCAAGGAGTTTGGGATTCAAGTGTTTCGAATTGGGTGCGCTCTGTAAGTGAAATTTAGATAACCTAAGTTGGCATTAGTGATTTTTTTTTCTTTATTGGCGTAGCAAATAAAAATTTTTTTCAAAGTTTGGAATCGAAACTTTTCTTTTTTTAGAAATTTTGTTATTTTTTAAGACTAATTTATTCATTTGTTATTATTATTCTAGTAAATATTTGCTCAGGTTATCCTTTGGAATTTTTTGTTTCCAAAAAAAATGTCAATTTTTTTTAATGTCCCCATAAAAACCTTTTGAATAATTGATTGACTAAAAAAATTATTCCAAACGTTGACCATGAGGCAATAAAAGTATCAAAACATTTTTGAGCCGATAAAAAAATTTTTTTTGGCACATATATACGTCAAAATTTATTTATGTACGTGAAAGCGTAAATGATGAAAGCAGGCTTGAAGATGAATGATGGGTGTGTGGTGGCTGGGGGATGAGGGATGGGGGACAGATCGTTGTGCATGCTCCCCTTTACCGAAATGGCGTCTCTTTTTCTCTCATGCAAACAATGATAGGCACGTGTGTTAACAACCCTTGTGAAGCTGTGTCGCTTCGGAACACGTGTCATTTTGGTCACACCTCTCAATTTCTGGGAGCTTGCCCAATAAATATGATGAATTAACGTCCCCGGATAAAGAAAAAATCAAATGCTCCTTATCTGTGTAACTAGTAATTTTTATTTCAAATAATAAAATATAATTCATAGGTGTTTTTTATTTTTTTTTTATTTAGTGGATTGCGGTGGCTGTATAGCTTTTTTATCGTTACGTCATTACCAGACCAGTCATTTATTCAGGGTGACAATGTGATAAAAGTTCTTTGTGTCAGCGGGTATGTCATTTTTTAAACTATTTCAAAATAAATTAGCTCGAGATTGTGGGAAGCTTATTCACCGGTTTAAACTTCGGGATTAGATTTACCAGCTCGGGTTTAGGACTCGTGGGAGTTGTATTTCATGATATATAATACAAAAATTATCATTTATATTTTATCTGGATTATATTAGGTACTTTTTATTTTTTTCATACGCCGAAACTTTGAGAAACATTCCCGGAGCTACCGTATGAGGGATTAATTAATCCAAGCTTTGAAACTCTTGCTAAAGAGCTTTCGTACAAATGTTCTAGTTATAAAGTTATAACTCATTTAATTTTGAATTTTCGTCGGTTTAAATATTTGAGTTCATATGATAAATTAAAATTTTAATTAATTTTATTACTGAGTCCATTAAGATTATCTATTAAAATTTAATAAACTCTTCTATCTCTGTAAAAAAATTTACTTATAAGCTTTCATAAATAAAAAAAAAATATATGAAGTCACTTCTTAGTTTGAACGGGTTCCAAAATATAAAATCGATTGTACTTTTATTTTTCCTTGAACTCCTCTCAACTCAATTCATCTAAATATGTTTACTTACTTTTTATACAGTTAGTGCTGTCGGTTCTTTTATATTATCATCCGGTGTATTTTTTGTGTGCACATCAGTGTATACACTCGATCACGTGTGTCCTTTGGCCTCGTACGTATCTTTGCGACCCTCCTATCGTGAATTCCTAGTGTTCTACTGCTCTAACTCTACTCTACTTGGAAAAAAAACTATTAGAACAAACTGACTAGCAAGACAACAACCGGGGAACATACCAGGCCGTAGAATACAATGCTGTGTGTGCCACACATACAAAGTAGCTGCACAAAAAAGTAAAGAGAGTGGAGAAACAGTAAACAAACAGGGGAAACTTGCTTTATGAAGATTAGAAGCTTTTATTGTTATTGGTCCTTCAGTGATAGCTCTACCGAACCACCAGTACTTTTTTTTTCTACTCACTTTAGTCTCAATTGGGAATTAGGAAAGGTCTAATCTTTTATATTCATAGTGTAGTCCGTAGGTATTAGAACCACTGCCTGCTAAAAAACAGGGAAAAAAAGTTACAAAGATCCTAATTTTCAAAATTAGTACTTAAGACACAAACAAGATAGTTCAGTAAATTTTGTTTATTTTTTCTTAATGTAAATTGGGATGCTGATAATGAAAGCAAAAAAAATTCTTAATTCTAATTAGAGGTACGATTTTATGGTATATTTACAAAGAAAAACTGTTAAATTCACAGGAATGGTTCTGTAAAAATAACATACCCAAGAAAAAAATGTTATAAAATTATATGACAAAAAAAAATGGAAAAGGTAAAATTTTATTTATTTGGTTATTTATGTTGCATAACATGTGCAGCCAATAGTATCAAAATTATACTCGCATTTACAGTGACAGCGAGAAAATGAGTGAAATAATATAATTTAGATTCACTCGATAACTATAAATATATGTATTCGATTCAGTTTAATACTATTCTCCACCCTCTCTTTGTACTTGAAAACCACTGCGCTTAATATATATTTGATATAATCTAGTTCTATTCGTATAAATGTTCATTGTGTTCACCAGATGTCCAAAAGTTCTAGTTCGCTTGGATTTTCCGTGACATCACTAATTATTTGTGTACAATTTATGATAAACCATATGCGTCTAAGTGTTTGTTAGTGCTGTTTATCTAGAGATAAATCAATTCTATTTATTCAATTTTCATAATATAACTATATAGTAACTCCAGTTCCAAACACTGCGTAGATACTCTAACTAGGGCAAAATAAGACACCGTTCAGAATAAAGAAAAATTATGTTTTGTCAAAACGTATTTACTTACCCTAAATATATTTACTGAAGACTTCACCGGGAACAAATTCTGGCCATCTGAAAATTTTCACAAAAAAAATTCCACTGTTTTTTTTTTTTTTTTAGATCCCAATTCGATCCAAAGGCTTAGATTATATTAATACTTTGAACTTTTTGAAATCCGGATTTTTAATTTCTTTTTCCGGCGATAGAACTATAGTTCAAAATCGAAGAGTGTGACGAAGTGGATAGTGGATGAAAGAGATGTCAATTTAAATAAATAAGAAAAGAGTTCTTTTAAGAAAGATTGATAATGTTATGGTTGTGTGTAACTGATGTCACTAAAAATACTGGATTTAAGTACTATCGCATTAGGAATTGAGTTTTAACTGTTTTCAGCTGTTTCTAACGACAGATGCCATCTATAAGTTATCGAATAAAGAAGAGATTTATGATATTTTTTATATTAGATTTTTATAAGTTAATCTCGGCGGTCATTCTTTAAACCATAGACAATTTTTAATGCGGATTAATTTGATTCAATTTTTTTTTTTGTGTAAATAAATAATTTTATAAATTTGCTGCATGCAGAACGAAACCACAACTTTGATATTTTTTTAACTAATTTGATTTTTATTTATTGAGTTTTTTTTAAATGGCAGTATGAAAATTTTAAAAATAAGTTGTATAGTAGAGATTTTCATAAAGAAGATCCGCCGTTAATGATGATAACGCGGTTATTTTTCATATTAACCGCTTCGACTGAATTTTCTCAGGCGCCGCTTGATATCGTGATCCCGTAACGACTATCAGGTGGGCATTCCCTCAGGGGATAAGCGAGAAACAGTTTGCTTTTTTAGTCATTTTTTTCCTATTTTACGCCCTTCTCATCTCATCTTTTTGTTTTCTCCTGCAATATTGATTGCCTTGCTCGACCCGAATGCGTTCCCGCATTTTTCCGCTGCCATGCTCGACATATTGCACCTTGGAAGCGCAATAATGCGGCTCTTTTTGCGTTTAATAACCTCGGGCGCCGGTTCTGAGGTTTCTAAATTATTTAACATCCTTGTAATGGGCTCTCGACATTTCGTAAACTATTAACTTGCGCTTTATTTATGTTGTTCAATCGCTGTTTGGTAAGGCTCAAAAATGAGGTAATTACAGAGTATTGCTTATAATTTTTTACACTAAATAAAATGTACAATTATTTTATTATTAGTATCATTATATAAAATTTTTAAACTTAAAAATTAAAAAAAAAAATCGATAAATTAAAAAAAAAATTATGTCTAGAAAAAATCTTTAAAAAAAAAAAATTCTAAAGAATTTGACTAAAAAATTGGTGTTAAAAATTTTTTTTAGTGTATTTTAAATGGATTATTTAAAAAAGACTGAAAAACTAAAATCCGTAATTCATTCTCTTACAAAAGAAGATTTAGTTTCTATTGAATTCACTGATGGAATTCGGTAAGTGACAAGTGTTGAAATTTAGGAATATGAAAGGAAAATGATAGAGATTTTGAGATAAACTGGAGAAATTGGTAACTCAATATAAAATTGAATAAAGCAAAAGCGTAACACTCATCTCGTGACATGGGACTGTTTGTTGTTCCGGATGAGGTGCCATACGAATCCCTTTCATCCGAATCGAGATCATCCCGGATTCATCCTCGTAAGAAATTCAATCTCCGCAAAGTTCCTCAGGGTTTTGAATGCAGCGCGGAGATAAATGAAAATAAAATGAGTTGAAACCGAGAAAACAAGTCGATGAACTCGGAAATATAAATTTATTTATTTATTTCCATCAGTGAAACTCAACGCTTCTTCGGTTATTTTTCTCGGGCTTCTTAATCTCCGCTCGGTACTTGCTGTTTAATTAATTACCAATTAATTCATGTAATAAATTGCAGTTAGAGTGGGCTAAAGTAAACTTTTAAATGAAATATATCTTCGTGAACTTTTCATTTCCACACTCAGATAAAATTATTATACAGCTCGTTATATTAATTGCTCGAGTCTTTATATTAATTAAGAAAATTGAGATAAGTAGCCAGTTCGCGAAGACAAGAGAGAGAATAATAAGAAGTAATAAACTCTCAGTGCAATCAGCTGTCAGGATGATCAACTTTTTTTTTATTAATTTACTTTAAACGTTTACAATATCCAAAAAATTTACAAGTTTAACAATAATAATTGATTAATTATTCAATTTTTTAAAAATATTCTTTTTATAATACAGAAATTTTTTATCATCTATAAATTAAACTTAAAATTTAATCGCAAAGTAAACCCGAGTCGAAAAATAACTACGGTTTTAGGTCTCAAATGTGAGTTTAAGTCTCATTCATGTCTCAAATAGTCATTATTTTTCGGAAAAGTCTCAAGAAGACCTCAAACACTTCGGTCTACGAGTAAAGTCTCATTTCGCTCTCAATCCAAATATTTTGAAGTGAGAAGTAAATGAGATATATAATGTGGAACTTAGAAATATTTCCACATTTATACACTTAGAAAAATTTTCTCTTTTGATAGAAGGTATAATTTGGAACTTAGAAATATTTTCTTATAACGATGTTAAAATGTGTATAAAAGTACGGTATTATTTATGTTGAATTTTATTATTTATGGTATTATTTATGTCGAATTTTATTATTATATATTGCACGCCTCATAGCGCGAAGCGCGTGAGGTTGTGCTTTATACTCGACTCGTCAAGGTCAAGCAATTTTGTGATCTTTAAATGTCTCTATCACAACCATATTACACTTATACAATAATGTAAGTAGATGTACACCGAGAAAACACTTAAATTAAACCATCTTTTACTTTCTAAAATCATTTCATGTAACCATTTTGAAAAA